>NC_136992.1:982500-1380000 GCF_032717465.1 Coenobita brevimanus | reverse complement strand
GTAGGTAGGTAGGTAGATAGATATATAGATAGATAGATAGATATAGGTCAATAGATATAGATGAAGTGCATGAGGGTAAGTATGAACTGATCGAAATACCAGGGAGAGGAAAACTAGTTGCTCCCTTCAGTTCCACGACCTGTTTTGATACATTCCTTCTCCTTCAGACGGTTTTCCTCAGCCTGGGGAGAGAAATCAGGCTAGGGAGGGGTTAAGGGAGACTTTCTTTAACCCCCTTCACTGCAGACAATCCCTCCAAAGTCTTAAAAATCGTCTGGAGGCAGCAAGACCGAACTTTATAAATGGGTCATGGAAATAAAGGGAGCTAAGAAATATGGAAATGAATGAAAGACTTAGAAAAAATATGTAGCACAGATTACATAGGGTGGTCCAGATATAGCCCTTCTCTTGCACTCCCCTGGCTCGATTTCTCGTGTTTTGTGTGGACGGCTCTGTCAGCGAAATCAGTGTCTATCCATCATTTATCCATTTCCTACTCCCACTGCCACACTCGCGCCCACACCAGCAGACAGAGCCGGCTTAATCAGGACCTACCCTTCATCATTTATTCATCTCCTGCGCCCACTGCCACGCCCACACCAGCAGACAGAGCCGGCGCAATCAGGACCTTCCCTTCATCGTTTATTCATTTCCTGGTCTGTGTCTACCCTTCATCATTTATCCACATCCTGCTCCCACTGCCACACCCACGCCCACATCAGCAGACTCAGCCATCCCCCAACACACAAGTTACCACCAGGGGGGGTTCTAGTGCAGCGCTATTCACGAACAACCCTCTGCTTCCTTCCCATCCACCCAAACACCTTCATTTCGTTCCTCTCCACCCAAAACTCTTATATTTTCCGTTTTCCTTCCCCCCTCCCCTCCAAAAACTACACAGATACAAGTGTGGATATATCAGTGTTGTAGCGCTTTGTAGTATATCCTGCTGAGTGGATATGCTGCACTTTGAAGGTATACTCTTTGATTTGGTTGCTTTGAAGGTATACTCTTGATGCTTTGAGGGTATACGTATTGCTTTGAAGGTATACTCACTGATGCTTTGAAGGTATACTCACTGATGCTTTGAAGGTATACTCTTGATGCTTTGAAGGTGTACTCTTTGATGCTTTGAAGGTATACTCTTGATGCTTTGAAGGTGTACTCTTTGATGCTTTGAAGGTATACTCTTGATGCTTTGAAGGTATACTGGTGATGCTTTGAAGGTATACTCTGATGTTTTGAAGGTATACTCTTTGATGCTTTGAAGGTATACTCTTTGATGCATTGAAGTATACTGGTGATGCTTTGAAGGTGTACTCTTTGATGCTTTGCAAAGTGGGTATACCATATTCAAAGGAGTGAGGCATTATATTCTTTCTGTGTAATACTCTCTCTCTCTCTCTCTCTCTCTCAGGTGCTTCTTCCTTTAATTAAGCTATTTTTTTAAGGGGTTTCTCTTTGGGGGATATTTCTGTTGTTTGTCTCTGTTTGTCTGTTTTTTTCTCTCCCTTTTTGCCACCTTTCTCCTTCCTCCTCCTACTCTCTCTCTCTCTCTCTCTCTCTCTCTCTCTCTCTCACCTCTCCCTCCCCTCCCCTCCCCTCCCCTCCTCCTGTCCCCCTCCATGTGTAGCCCTCCACCCCCTCCCCCCTCTTTCTACAGTAGCCTTGTGTATCGTAGGGTGTTTAGTAGTGTAGTCTGTGTCCTGTTTACCACTACTACCACCATCGCTACCACAACTACCACCATTGCTACCACAACTGTCACCATCACCTCCACAGCTGCCACCATCACCCCCACAGCTGCCACCATCACCTTCACAACTACCACCATCGCTACCACAACTGTCACCATCACCTCCACAGCTACCACCACCACCTTCACAACTACCACCATGGCTACCACAACTACCACCATCACCGCACAGCTACCACCACCTGTACCACAATTACCACACATCCACACCACTCCACACCTGACCCATCCATCCATCCCACACCTTTCTTCCACACCACACACTCCTCATATACAGATCCACCTCCTGCCCACCCACACCACATACTTCATCACAGAATTCCACTCTTCACACCCCACATTCCACACCTCACGTACCCATCCCTCTCACTGTCACCTGTGTACTTCCCCCCTTTTCATTCTCTCTCCCTCCACACTTATCCACACCTCTCTCAATGCCATTACTTATAAACCCACATCCATGCAGTCTTAAGCCTTCCAAGCTTCCCCATACA
This sequence comes from Coenobita brevimanus, assembly GCF_032717465.1. Lineage (NCBI taxonomy): Eukaryota > Metazoa > Arthropoda > Malacostraca > Decapoda > Coenobitidae > Coenobita > Coenobita brevimanus. The sequence goes on along the minus strand of NC_136992.1, from coordinate 1,377,750 downwards.
TTTTTTCTTCTAAGTTTTTCTAAGTAACACAAAGTAGCACTGAATTCTACCACTGTGTACCGCAAAATGTAGTAATGTAGCAGCCACTTGCACTCTCCTCCCACCACCACTTAAACACCACTTAACACCACAGTCCGTTTACCTGTGTCTCTTAAGTGTTTGTCTGTGTGTCATTATTTACCGCCGTAGAATTTAGCTCCCTCTCTTCACCCTTCTGTGCTGGGCTGATTGGGGCCATCAAATATCTCTCTTTATTTATATATATTTGTTATTTTTTTTTTCTCATTTAAGAGTGTGTACATTATTCATCTGGTGACTAAATATAATAAGTTTCTCTTTTAGATTAGTTTATTGCAGTGAAATGAAGGGAAAATCGACCTACGAAGAAAGAGGTACAGATTTCTTTATTTTTAAGTCGTCGTATCTAATTTCCCACCAAGATGGAGGGCGATTATTTTATTTTTAAACTTGTGGTGTTTTATTTTCCCTAATAATTTTCAGATCAGTTTGTAGTTGACTTTTGTAACTCTGAAAAGGGTAGGCTGATTTTCCCTCTTTTTTTTTCATTATTTTTTAATAACTACTTGACTCCTGTCTGGGCACGGCCGAAACTCCTCTCCTCTTTCTCTTCTACAGCGTGCCATATAACGAGATTCCCAGGTGGGTGAGGTGAGCGGGCACAGGTAGTGGGATGGCGCAGTATTCCCTTCAGCTTTACCTTGGCTCCGTTTTCTCTCATCAGCGCAGACTCATGAGATTAAACGACCAATGCCTTAGCTCCTTTTTATGTTATTTTTTTAGTTGGCCTTCGCATGTTCTGCCTCCCGACTTGGCGCTTTTGTTTACATATAACCAAGTGTTATAATAATTACCAATAACAGATCCTACTAATCAGATGACGTCATTCGTTGTACTGTGTATTGTAAAGCTGAAGAGCGTAAAAAGAATAGCCACGTTAGACTGTCCTTCTGTTTACGTAATAACTTCGCTCGTAAAAGCAAAAATGGCTACCCTTCGCCATTTTTAAATCCATGCCAAGTCCTTTCTGATAAACAAATATGGATCGCTTAGTAAATTAGCAGTTAAAAACGCCATAAATTAAGCTTTATAAAAATGTGAGAAGTTAGTGTTGACGGAGCTTCCTTTAAATCAAGCCTTATTAAGCTGCTACTCTGCTGTTGTGTCTTAGTGTCTGTGTTTCTCGTGGTAAATAACAAGCTGCTTGAAGCGTGTATTGTGGCACAGCGTAAATAAGCTTGCCTGTTTAAAATCACTCCTATGGGCTCGAATTCATGGTTTTATGCTCAGTGGGAAGCTTCGTAACTCCTCTTCCATAGCGATTTATTGTGGACAAAACATCCTATTATCCTCTTTGTTGTTGATGCGTACTGTCGATGACAAACACACACACACACACACACACACACACACACACGATATTAACAGCATGGATGAGAATGTTAAGGTGTAATATACAGAATAATTCGCCACGGAAAAAGCGCTACGAAGCCTCCTATGAATACGGCCCACAATGACAGACTTACGATCAATTATTTTATCTTACGCAACTCAGGTTACGAAGGGGGGAGGGGAGAAATCATGTCACTTCCCTCCTCTTCCTTCCTCTTCCCTTGTCTTCCTTCCTTCTCTTCCCTCTTCCTCTTCACTCCTTTCCCTCTTCTTCCTTCTCCTCTTCCTTCCTTCTCTTCCCTCTCCTTCCCTTCTCATCCCTCCTCCTCTTCCCTCCTTATCTCTCCTCTTCCTTCCTCCTCTTCCCTCCTCCTCCTCTTCCTCTTCTTCCCTCCTCCTTTTCCTTCCTCTTCTTCCTTCCTCATCCTCCTTCCTCTTCCTTCCCTCCTCGTCCCTCCTCATCCCTCCTCATCCTCTTCGCTTCTTCTTTTCCTTCTTCCTGCTCTTTCCACATCTTCCTTCCTCCTCTTCCATCCTCCTCCTCTTCCCTCCTCCTCTCTCCTCCCTCCTCTTCCCTCCAAAATCCAATCTTGAGATAAAAAATTAATTATAAGTCTGTTCGTGAATATCAAGCCTGGGTCGTATTCTCATTGGCTTAGACCTTCCGTAACACCTCTTCTTTGGCGAATTATTTTCCCAGTTACACCTTGATATGCTGTTGTGTGTCACTGATGCAAACTGTCGATATTAAGAAAGAAAAAAAAAACAGAATATGTAAGTGTAATAGGCAAAATAAGTCGCTAAGGAACGGATGCTTGGAAGGAACGTATGCCGTCGTGTTGTCGTTCTGAGCACTTTCTCCGTAGTGATTTATTTTGAATTTTACACCTTGATAGACAGGGCGACGTGAAGGTGATTTGTTTGTGGGCACCCCTTACGGAATTAAGGCGTCTGGCAATAGATACATAGATAGATAGATAGATAGTCTGTTATATGCTAGTTATATCAGTTTAATATCGAAATAGTTCAAATCACCGACATGCAATAGAATATGATGGTGTAATAACCGGAATAAATCGCTTAGGAAGAGGTGTTGGGGAGTATACGGCTGAAATTCTGGGTTTGTTTGTCGCTTGCTGAGGCGCATAGTCGACCGTCTTTTCTTGTTTTTGTTTTTTGTTTTTTTTTACGTTTTCTGTTTAGGGATGCGCACTGTGTTTTTCTCTTGCTCGATCTGCGCAGTGAATGAAAACGGGATGAGTTGATTTGTTTAGGCTAGTGTCCCCTTGTATTCGCGCTGGGGGGCTTCGTAATGCTTGATCCTTGGCGATTTATTTTGCTTTGTGCACTGTGATGTCTTCTTGGATTATACGGATGCGGGTTATGTGTGTGTGTGTGTGTGTGTGTGTGTGTGTGTGTGTGTGAAAGAGAGAGAGAGAGAGAGAGAGAGAGAGAGACAGACAGACAGACAGAGACAGACAGACAGACAAAGACCGAGAAAGAGATGAATAACATACAAGAGGTTATTCAGGTTTACCGGACAGAAAATAAATCGCCAAGGAAGAGGTGCAACGGAGCATCCTAAACCAAGGGGACTGCGGCTGATAAACCCAATGCTTTTAAACCCTAGGGCTGTGATCCCGTGGGCCTAGGAGGTTCCCGGCACTTCTTCGTGACTAGTTTTATTTCTGCATTCAAGTTGATATTCTCTTGTGTGATATTTACAAGAACTAAGTTTATATTAACTTTCGGTTCTCTCTCTCTCTCTCTCTCTCTCTCTCTCTCTCTCTCACACACACACACACACACACACACACACACACACACACACACACACAAATAAATAACCATAAATAAATAAACAACAGAATATAAGTTGGGAAAATCGTAAATGTCACACGAGAGAATAATTAATTGTACCCTGCAAAATAAATCGCTATGGAAGAGGTGCTAAGGAGCCTCCCAAGCCCACGAAACTAGCCTTAGTCTTAGCTAGTTGCCTGTTGATGAGGGAGGAGGAGCGCTATTGTTCACTAGATCATTATGACATGCTATTTTTTTTTTGTCTAGTAAATACTAGTTGAGAGAGGAGGCTAGAAGTAATGCTAATTGTAGTCCTAAATGGGAAGGAATCTAGAATAGCCGAGTCCTAGTTTGATGCTTAGATTTGTGCTAGTAATGTGATGGCTAGTGTAGAGGCTGCCCCCCCACCAGTACCTTTTATCAATATAGAATTAGGTTAGATGTGTTCTTTATTTTTTTTTATTCATTTTTGTGTAGTTACCCCTTGTATATTTTCTCTACATCTTCGTTTTTTATCTCCCCTCACTCCAGCCCATCCCTACTACTCTTTCTCCCCTTCCTTTCTAACCCATTCCCCCCCTCCTAGTTCCTCTCTAACTTCTCCTAACCCCTCTCCAACCTCTCCATCTAACCCCTCTCCAACCTCTCCTCCTAACCCCTCTCAAACCTCTCCTAACCCCTCTCAATCTCTCCTCCTAACCCCTCTCTAACCTCTCCAAACCCCTCTTCAACCTCTCCTCCTAACCCCTCTCCAACCTCTCCTAATCCCTCTCCAACCTCTCCAAACCCCTCTCAACCTCTCCTCCTAACCCCTCTCTAACCTCTCCAAACCCCTCTCCAACCTCTCCTAACCCCTCTCCAACCTCTCCTCCTAACCCCTCTCCAACCTCCCCTTCTAACTCCTCTCTAACCTCTCCTAACCCCTGTCTATCCTCTCCTCCTAACCTCTCTCCAACCTCTCCCCAGTTTCACCTCCCTTTCCCCAGTTTCACCTCCCTTTTCCCACTTTCCCTTCCCTGTCCCTAGTTTCACCTCCCCCAGTTTTACCTCCCCAGTTCGTTCTCCCCCAGTTTCACTCCCCAGTTTTACCTCCCCAGTTCCACCTCCCAGTTTCACCTCCCCCAGTTTCACCTCCCCCAGTTTCACCCCCCAGTTTCACCTCCCAGTTTCACCTCCCCCAGTTTTACCTCTCCCAGTTTCACCTCCTCTAGTTTCACCTCCTCCAGTTTCACCTCCCGGTTTCACCTCCCCAGTTTTACCTCTCCCTCAGTTTTACCTCCCCCAGCTTTACCTCCCCCAGTTTCACCCCCCAGTTTCACCTCCCAAGTTTCACCTCACTTTCCTCCCATATTATTTTCCTCATTGACTTAATAATAATCCCAAATAAATACAAATGTATCCGTTTCAGTAATGCCAAAATCCAGTTTCATCTCGGCAAGATTCTGTGCAAAGTTGAATCATTGTTATATATACATTTTATAAGATAGTGGAACAAAGGTAGTAAAGGCAGAGTATCATGAAAGAGGTGGTTAGTTTTAAAATTACCCCCTCCATCCAAAAAAAAAAAAGGAAAACAGAAAAAGAAAGGAAAAAGAAAAATGTCATTGTTTTATATAGCCCGTGAAGTAAGTTACATTTTTTTTTTCTTTTTTTTGCATTAGAGAGTGTCCACACCAAATACTTGCTGGTGCGGGCGGGAACTCTGAATTACTGTAACCCATAGAAGCTCTCGTCCACACCCGCCCACGCCAGCAAGCATTTGGTATGGGCACTACCTTAGAGATGGGTTTGTGTGTTTTGAGAGTGCCTGGAGTGAAATCTAATGCCGGAAAAGGGATTCTGAACCACTCATCCTTGTGGTCATGTTACTTCATCGCTTCCATCACCCTATCCCTCTCGCTTTGCCAATAGGTTAAATTTTGTCTTCCCGTGTTTATATTTTAAGAGGATTGTGTAACAGATAATGGGTTTCAGTTCCCTTCCTGTAACCGCAAAGGGATTCGGAACCGATCCCTTTTATGTTCTTATTTCTTCCATCATTTCCACCACCCTGTTCCTTCCTCCGGCCATAGTTTAAGCTTCGTCTTCCCGCGTTTATATTTTGAGAGGATTGTGTAAGAAATTATAGGCTTAAATTCCCTTCATGTAGCCTCAAAGGGATTCAGAACCCATCCTTCTTACTGTATAATACTGTTACCGCCATCTCGTCCACCACCCTGTTCCCTCCGTCTATAATTTAAGCTTCGTCTTCCCGCGTTTATATGTTGAGAGGATTATGTACGATATTATAGGTTTAAAATCCCTTCATGCATCCTTAAGGGGAATCAGAACCGATTGTATTTACATGTTACCACCCTCGCTTCTTAATCCGTATTCTCGTCTTCATAAACTTCGCAGCACTTCTTTCTTAGCGACTTAATTTCATTTTACGCGTTCATATTTTTCTCTATATTATCTGAAAGCTGTTAGATATTGACTTAAGCCGCATCGGTAGCTTAAAAGAGGGAATGAAGAGGTAGAATTAGTCGCTGAAGAACAAGTGTTAAGTCTCGTAAATCTCTCCCTGTTTCCCAAGCCTTCTACAGATTTTTCCCGTTCACTCATAAGCTCTCGCATCAAATCTTTTCATATACTCCTAGTCTGTCCAATTTAAGCAGGAGAATAATTCGCTGAGGAAGAAATGTTGCGAGATATCCTCAGTATCTCCCTTTTTCCTAATTCGTCTACATTTTCTTTCTAATTTCTCTGATAAAATCTCGTGTCAGATTTTATACTCAGTCTGTCCAATTTAAGCAGGAAGATAATTCGCTGAGGAGAAAATGTTACGAAATCTTCCGAGTCTCTCCCTGTTTCTCAAGTTGCCTACAGTTTCGTCTTTTCATTATCTCTTCAAAAATTTCGTATTAGAATTCTTGTCGGGTAAGGCTCCCTAACACCTCCTCCTTAGCGATTTATTTTCCAAACTACCCATTAGCATCCTCTTTTTTTCTGCATACATCCTTTTTATTATAGACATAGATTGCGTATATGACGCAGACGACTATAGTATCGGGGCAGAATCAGGAATAAATCGGTAAGGAAGAGGGGTTAAGGAGCTTCCGTTGTCCGCCCTATGCCTCCCTTCTGGCTCTTCAACCCTTTCAGCACGATAACTTTTTAAAATTCTTACTACCCCATTATTTATTTTTTTTATTTTTTTTTCTATATTTATTTATTTATTTGTTTTATTTATTTTTATTTATTTATTTTTTTATTTTATTTTATTTTATTTTTCCATTTACTCATTTATTTTATTTTTATTTATTTATTAATTTGTTTTATTTATTTTTGTTTCTTGTTTTTTATTTATTTATTTTATTTTATTTTTATTTATTTATTAATTTGTTTTATTTATTTTTATTTGTTTTTTGTTTTTATTTATTTATTTTATTTTATTTTTATTTATTTATTAATTTGTTTTATTTATTTTTATTTGTTTCTTGTTTTTTATTTATTTATTTTATTTTTTCCATTTATTTACTCATTTATTTTTATTTATTTTTATTTTATTATTTTATTTATTTATTTATTTATTAAGTTTTACGGTAAATATGAACTCTTACGGATGGGGTTAAAAAAAAAGGAAAAAAAAAATCAATAAGGTTTTTTTTCTTGAGCCAAATTAAATCATTTTCAGAACAGAATTTATATCCTCGTACTGAAGGGTTCAAAAATTCAGCCTATGTATCCTGATGATTTTATTTTATTATTTTTTTATCTTCAGAGTTCGCCCCTCTCTCTCTCTCTCTCTCTCTCTCTCTCTCTCTCTCTCTCTCTCTCTCTCTGCTTGCGATTAACCTGAGGACTTTTTAATACTATACCCTTTTCACTCTAACTTGGCCTAAAATTGCCTTCTCTCCACCTTGAATCCTAGGCTGTAACAGTAGACTAACAGTGGAATACGCTGCTAGTCACGAAGAAGTGCTGTGGAAGGGACGTAGAGCCGTAGTATTGCCCTTTTCTGCCACCTACCTACGTGACATGGACGAAAGTTTGGGCCAAGTTAGAGTGAACAGAGTATAGTGTATTCTGAACTGCATGATTGTGTTGTTAAAGAGTTGTATTTTAGTTGGGGTGTAAGATTCCGTTTCGCCATTTCCTTAGCGATTTATTTTGCAGTGTGAACCTTTATCTTGGCCTCTATGTCATTATTATTATTATTATTATTGTTATTATTATTGACAGTTGCCAGTAGAGGATATTAAGGTGAAATGTGCAAAATAAGCTACTGAGGAGACGGTACTATTATTATTATTATTATTATTATTATCATTATGTTGATGATGATGATTGATACCATTATTATTACTGACTTTGCTTTTCTGTATTTCTTCCTTTTTTTCCGTTTTCTCTGCCTGCCCATCTCCCAGCCAGCCCATCCTCTGACATCTCTGCCTGCTTGTCTGCCTGTCAGTCTGCCTGCCTGTCTGTCTACCTGTCTGCTTTTTACCCATGCTCTTTGGCACTGATAAATATTTTCCCTACAGATTATTATTATAGACTAATGTTGATAATTTCAGCTCTTGGGACGATGTTAGGATGATGAGTTTTGAAAGAGGTGAATGTTTATGATGATGATGATGATGATGATGATGATGATGATGATGATGATGATGGATGTATTGTACGTTTTGGTAGACTTACATAGCGATGGATGTGTATAAGAGATGCATGGACGGAAATTGTGCTGAAGAGGAACGCCTTCATGTGGTGTGCCAGGTTATACAAACGTCCCTCAGTTCCCTAGAGAGAGAGAGAGTGAGAGAGAGAGAGAGGAGGGGGGGTAACTTGCAGGAGGAGGGCAACTTCAGCCTTCAATCCACTGTGTTCACGTTCAGAGGAGCCTGGGGTCACAACTACCCCTATACTCCTTTCACTCTTAACTTGGCCTAAAATTGCCATCTTGAATGCTGAGTCGTGACAGTAAACACTAGAATATGATGCTAGTCACGAAGAAGTGCTATAACAATGATGTTGAACCGTAGTGGAGTCTTCTTCTGATCATGAGCTACGTGTAATTACCTGACAGAGGACGAAAATCTAGGTCAGGTTAAGGTGAAAGAACTCTACTGAGACGAACACTACTCGGATGAACTGAACCGAGATTAACTTTGCCGAGTTTGTTGATACATTATGAGAGATGTATACGAGGGGTGTAAAGAGAGTCTGAGACAGTTTATTCCTGACTAGTTTCGCACAGAGTTTCTTCACAGTAAATAATCCCATGTGTAGACAGTAAACAAAAAAATAGAATAAGTAAATAAATAAATAAATACACGTCATCAGATTGTAGAAGTAAAATGAACAAGCGTCTCAGTGGAATATATTAGACTCAAAGACGAAAAAAAAGAAAGAAAGAAGGAAAAAAAGGGAAAGAAAAAGGTCACAAAGCGGTGAGGTCATTTCAACCCACCATAAAATGAAACTTCCATGTATTATCTACTTTTTATCATCATCTTTTTCCTTATCACTCTAAATTAGATCCACTGCTCAGCCGGATTTTGTAGCTCTAGGAGGGAGAGTGACGGCCGTTCTTAACCCTTCCTGATGCTGGCGATGTACTGATGATAAAATGGTGTCTATAGGAAGAGAATGCATGTGAAAAAGGAAGTGTTGTAATGGATATTTACGTGTGTGTCAGACTGTTAATCTACCCTAATTTAACCTTACCTTACCTTACCTGACCTTACCTTACCTTACCTTACCTTACCTTACCTTACCTTACCATATCTTACCATACCTTACCATACTTTACCATACCTTACCTTACCTTACCTTACCTTACCTTACCTTACCATATCTTACCATGCCTTACCATACTTTACCATACCTTACCTTACCTTACCTTACCTTACCCAACCAAACCTAACCTTATTTCATTTCGCTTTTTCTTTGGTTGGTAAAAACGATACGACATTCGGTCTTTGAACATTTGAAGATTATTTTTTTTTGGGGGGGGCCTCTCACCTCACTTTTTTTTTTTTTTTTTTTTCAGTTTTGAGGGGGCTTTTCACACTAAAGGGGTTAATCTTAAATCGTATGAAATGAAATAACGATGATTTTTTTCGTGTTATCTTTCTTGGAATATTATCAGCCAGTAAGATGCAGTGGTGTACAGTAATTACAGCAAATATTACAAAGGAAGAGGAATGGATACAGGAAGGAGTGTACATTACCTGTGAGTTGACCTAAGTAATTTATGATGGTAATGGTGATGATGATGATGACGTGATGATAATGTAGCGGCTGCTGCTGCTGATGATGATGGTGGTGGTGGTAATGCTGCTGTTGATGATGATGATGATGGTGATGATGATGATTTAACTCTCGTGTAGAACTTAGCTCTGTCGATTAGGCGCTGGTGCATGGTGTGATGTTAAAAAAAAAATGCCCTCTTCTCTCCAGTGTATTTTTGAGTTAGTTTTGTAAATTTGAGTGTGTATGCTGCATATAACAACGTAATCCTCCTTTGCCTGAAATCCCTTCAGTACGACGCATTACAGTATTATTATTATTATTATTATTATTATTATTATTATTATTATTGCACGAATACTACTACTACTACTACTACTACTACTACTACTACTACTACTGCTACTACTACTACTACTACTATTATTATTATTATTATTATTATTACTGCCACCTAAAAGCTTGGCTCAGGGAGACGTCTCGTACTGAAGGGGTTTAATTCTTTCTTTTCTTCCTGCTTTACCACCAAGAATCCTTATTGCATTTTCTCCCTTAACATCCTTTTTTTAGCAACTTATTCTTACTCTGGCCCCGTGTAGTCAATAGGTTAAATATGTCCTTCTTTTTGCAGTATTTCCCTCTCTCTCTCTCTCTCTCTCTCTCTCTCTCTCTCTCTCTCTCTCTCTCTCTCTCTCTCCCTAGTCCCTTGAATTCATTACCTTCTCCCTCCTTACATTCTTTCTTCCGCCAGACGGTTTATATTCAGCCTAAGATTTTTTTTCCTGCCTAGAGGGGTTAGACACAGCCTTCATGGACCCCTTCAGTGCGTAAGGCCTCTCTGGAGCTGAATAAAATCGTCTGAAGCCTGAAACAGTAAAGAGGATGTCGCTAGGAGTTAGAGGATTTACTGTCTCTCCCCATTTTCTTTTCTCCCCATTTGCTGTTCTTCCCATTTTCTGTTCTCCCCATGTGCTGTTCTCCCCATTTACTGTCCTCCCAATTTTGTTCTCCCCATTTTCTGTTCTCCCCATTTTGTTCTCCCCATTTACTGTTCTCCCCATTTTCTGTTCTCCCCATTTTCTGTTCTCCCCATTTTCTGTTCACCCCATTTACTGTTCACCCCATTTACTGTCCTCCCCATTTACTGTTCTCCCAATTTTCTGTCCTCCCCATTTACCGTTCTCCCCATTTTCTGTCTTCATGTACTATTCTCCCCATTTTCTGTCCTCCCCATTTTCTGTCCTCATTTGCTGTTCTCCCTATTTACAGTTCTCCCCATTTTCTGCTTCCCCATTTCCTGTTCCCTCAAATAAATGTCTTCTTGGTATTTTCACCAGGCTAACATCAGGCGATTCTCCTCGGCTGTTAGGATGAAAAAGTACCTCACCAATCCTTTCTCCGTTTAGGACACACCATTAGCATTTTTTTTTCCAGGCTAAGGTCGCGTCCATACCAAATGCTGATGTGGGCGGGAGGTCTGCATCACCGTAAGGCCGCGTCCATACCAAATTCTTGCTAACTCAGGCTGTTCTGCGCGGTTGTGGGCGGTGGGTTTCATTAATATTAATATAACTCGTAGAAGAAGCAGGTGGACGCGGGCGGATGAGAGTGAAGTTTTTTTTTAATAGGTTTCAGTGATGCAGAACTCCACCCGCACCAGCAAGTGTTTGGTGTGGACGCGCACTTATCCATTGAAGTTCTTATCCACGCCCACCCACTTCAAGAGCCTCTCCTATGGGTTACAGTGACGCTTAACTCCCGCCCACACCCACCCACACCAGCAAGACCTTGGTGTGGACGCGCACTAAGACAAGACGATTTTAACTGCGAGAACCCATAGCAGTCAGGTTAAAACTGCCTTTGTTAACTTTTTTATTATTAAAGCCAACACCAGATGCTTTTTCCAGTTTGAGAATTCGAAGTGAGGTATTCTAGACACTGAAGAACTAAAAAAAGAAAAAAGAAATAAAAGAAAGAAGGAAAGAAAAGAGAGTATAGGAAAACTACAGGATTAAGGTACTTTTTAAGATGTCCACAGCTGACAATACAAAACAACACAGCACAATTAGGAGATGTTACAAAACCCTCCTTGGCACAGCACCCCTCCCCCTCTCCCCCAAAAAAAAAAAAAAAATCCTCCTTAAACCGCCCCCACCAAAAAAAAAAAAAAAAAAATCCTCCTTAAACCGCCCCCCCCCAAAAAAAAAAAAAAATCCTCCCCAAAACACGCCTTCCAAAAATCCTCAAACCGCACCTCCAAAAAAAGTCCTCCCCAAACCGCACCAAAAAAAAAAAAAAAAAATCCTCCCCAAACCGCACCAAAAAAAAAAAAAAAAATCCTCCCCAAACCGCACCTTAAAAAAAATCCTCAAACCGCACCTCCAAAAAAAAAATCCTCCCCAAACCGCACCTCAAAAAAAAAAAAACCTCCCCAAACCGCACCTAAAAAAAAAAAAAAAACTCCCCAAACCACATATCAAAAAAAAAAAAAAAAAAAAATCCTCCCCAAACTGCACCTTCAGAAAACCGCACCTCCCCAAATAGCACCTAAAAAAAAAAAGATCCTCCCCAAACCGCAACCCCCCCAAAAAAAAAATCCTGTCGAAACCGCACCTCGAAAAAAACGCACCTGCAAAAAACCTCACATCCAAAAAATTCCTCTCCAAACAGCACCTCCAAAAAAATCCTCTCCCAAAAACCGCACCTCCAAAAAACTGCACCTCCAAAAAAAAAAAACCAACTCCAAAAAGATCCTCTCCAATCCGCACCTCCAAAAAACCGCACCTCCAAAAAACCCGCAACTCCAAAAAAAAAAAAAAAAAAAAAAAATCCTCTCCAAACCGCACCTCCAAAAAAATATCCTTTCCAGACCGCACCTCCAAAAAACCTCCCCCCTTCCCCTCCCCCAACTCACCCCAGTGCGTGTTTTGGCCACTCCCTCCCTCAGGATCCACGTGGAAGATGGTCGTCAGGGCAACAGGGGCGTGGACCTTGTTATGGAGAATATCACGAGGCAGGACAGGGGAAGATACACGTGTTCTGCCAACGTGGATGGCGTGGAGGAGTCCGTCTCTTTCACACTGCTGGTCCATAGTAAGTAGAGGGAGAGGGAGAGAGAGAGGTGGGAGAGAGTGGGTGGAAGGATGAATGAATGGATGAGTGTGTGTGTGTGTGTGTGTGTGAGAGAGGGTGGGGAAGGGGGGAAGGAGGAAGGGATGGGTGGAAGGATGAGTCTATGGATGGATGAATGGACGGGTGGATGGATGGATAGATAGACGGATGAAAGGGTGGATGATGGATGGATGGATGATGGATGGGCAGAGAGAGAGAGTGAGAGAGTGAGAAGCTAAGAATCAGGCAGTCATCTTGTTTATCCCCAATCTCTCTTCTCTTTCCTTCTGTCACCACTTTTAATTCCCCACTATCATTCCTCTGTTCTTCCTCCCTATCCCCTGCTTTCATTCCTCTGTTCCTCGTCCCTATCCCCTGCTTTCATTCCTTTCTTCTCACCACCCATCCCTACCCACAGAGCTGATCGACTTCCAAAACACGCCAGCAGTGCAGTTCCTGGAGGAGGGCGCTGACTCGGAGCTGCTTTGCAATGTTGACGGCGATCCTGTACCAACTGTGTCCTGGAAAGCAAATGGCGGGAATATTCAGTATGGTAAGGTTTATGCTATTACCTCCTATTCTATTATTTCTCATGATATTTTCCCCCTTTCTATATTATTTTGGTATGATATCTTCTTATTCCTTTATATAATTTCCTCTGTTCTCCCCTCCTCTTTCATTTCTTGCTTTGTTTTTCTTCTCGTGTCGTGGAAAGCTAATGGCTGGAATATTCAAAATAGTAAGGTTTATGCTGTAACCTCCTAGTCTATTTTTTCTTATGATATTTTCCGTTTTTATATTATTCTGTTTTCCCCTCTTTCATTTCTCATTTTGTTTTTCTTCTCTTTCTACTTTTCATTCTGAGTCATCCCCATTCCTTTCCTTCTCTCTTCTCCTTTTCTTTCCTTTTTCTTCTTTACTCATCTCAGAAGCCCTCTCTCTCTCTCTCTCTCTCTCTCTCTCTCTCTCTCTCTCTCCCATTGCTACATGTTCCTTCTTCCCTTCTTCTTTTGGTCTTTTCCTCTCTCTCTTCTGCCTCTCCTCCTGTGATGTGTATGGTGACCCTTTGTTACTGTGTGTTGTAAGGCTCAAGGAAGATTATGTGTGGTAAGAACAAGTAAGTCTTCTTCCTCTTACAAGACTTGATTGGTGCGTCTGTGTTATGTTCCGGAGAGGTCTGATTAGAGAGATTCAAGAGAGAGAGAGGTGGGGATGCCTTCATGTAGTGGCAGTGATATAGCCGGGAAGATCCACTGCCTAGCTTTACAAACGTCCCTCAACACCTTCCTTATCCCCCAAGAAAGGATGAAGGACTGACAGAGAAGGGCAGTTTCCATTTCCGTCCCACCTGGTTCACGTATCAGATGACCCTGGAGTTACTACTACTACTACAACAATACTACTACAACCACCACCACCACCACCACTACTGCTGCTACTACTACTACTACTACTACTACTACTACTACTACTAATAATAATAATAATAATAATGATTCCCCCCCTCGCCACTGCCCAGTTTTAACTTAGGAAATTGATGTAGCACACCCTTAATATGCGCAGGCGAGACCTTAATGGCGAAGAACAGCAAACATCCTCTGTCAGACTGTTATTACATGATTGTCTTGATATTGGGGTAAAGTGTTGCTGTGAGTGGCGGAATTCTACAAGTGTTATTATGACTGATGTAATCCTATAGGTGTTCGTATGACTTATGTAATTCTAGCCCCTCTAAATCCCGTCCCCTCCCCCCAGACGACAAGTACCAGCGTGGAAGCCGGGAGTCCAACCTGCTGGTCAAGAATGTCACTCTGGAGGACCGCGGGACCTACCAGTGTAGCGCTGTGCAGCTCTCGAACCACATCTCAGAGATTAAGAATTTCTACATTGATGTCAAAGTTCACCGTGAGTATGCAGGAGTGGGGGATTGATGAGAGATCAGGGATGTGTATAAAGCAGTATGTGTGCAGGAGGTGGATTAATATTGAGGTCAGGAATTTATATAAGGTCATATTTATGCAAGAGAGAGGGATTCTGTGAGATAACACTCTTCACCTTCTGCACCCAGGTGGCAGCTGGGTGTGGAAGGTGAGGGATGTGAACGTTCAGGGTAGGGTTGCAAGAAGCAGACCAATAAAGACCTGAGACCATATCAAAGAGTGTGACCTCAAGAATAAGGGACCTTATAGGGAGGCAGCTAGAGATCAAACAGTTGGAGAGACACAAATAGGTGACAAGGGCTGACGCAATCATGGTGGAGAAATTATAACGAAACAAAACAAAACGGAGGATTTACCATATGTAACATCCTGAGGGGAGTCAGAAGAACATCGGGTAAGAAATTCAGCTTGTAACTAGAAGAAGCTTGAGTCTCAGGCCGGGGGTGATGGGTGGGGGGGGTGGGAAGTGGTGGGTGGGGAGGGGGTTGGGGTGGTGGGTAGGGGGTGGAGGGGTGGTTAGGGACTTAGGGTGTCGGTGGGTGTTGGAGGGGTGGGGTGGTTTTGGGGGTGGGGGTTTGGGGGTGGTGGGAGTAGGTGGTGGGGGATGGGGGTGGAGGTAGTCAGGGGGATTGGTTGGGAGTGCGGGGTGGTTGAGGGGATGGGGATAATGGGGGGGCATGGAGGATTTGTGGTGGGGGACTTTGGGGTGGGGGATGGGGAGTTTGGGGTGGGGAGGGTGTGGGTGGTGGGAGGGTGAGGGTTAGGGATGGTAAGGGGCAGTGGGGGGGTTGAGAACTGTGGGGATGGGGGTGTGGGTGCAGTGGGGGGGCAATGGGGGGTTGGGGTGGGGGGGTGGTTGGGAGGGTAGGGGATGGTGTGTGGGTGTGGTGGTAGGGGGGTGGTGTGGGTGGGGTGGGTGTGGTGCGGACACATGAAATTTTTTACCCTACTACCCTCGGACAACATATGCTGACTCCCGTCTTTTAGGAGTTAATGTAATACCTCTTCTGAAACCTCACTCCCACACCTCTGAACACAAATGCACCACTCCTAGCCTTACTGACACACCTCTACTACCATCATGTCTTTCTCCTACCCATACCCAATCCTTACCTCATCCACCCTTCCATAACCAAATCTCCACCATATACCACCACCAATACCATTCCATTCCTAACCACACTTCCCTTCTGACCACACTCTGGTCTCTTCTAACTACACAACTTTCTGTTACCCGCACCTCCACCTCCTGCCCATACCTAACCAAACCATCTCCCACCAACACCTCTACCTTTCCTATTCAGATCCCTATCTTCCACTCACATCTCTATGTCTCCTAACCCCATCTTCACTGACAGACAAGCCCCTGGAGGATGAGGACGGGATGAAGGAAGCATATAGCTTCATGCAGGGGCGTGTCAACCTGACCTGCGGGGCAGTAGCGGAACCTCAGGCCAACTTCACGTGGATCAAGGACGATGAGATTATTGTACCATCTGACACTGTCCAGATCTTTACTGATGAGCACCAGAGCGTCTTGCAGGTGAGGGGAGGAAGTGAGGAGAAGAGGGAATGGGGAGGGGGTATATGAAACTGAGAGGATGAAAGCAAGAAGGGGTGAGGGAATGAGGTGACAGTGATGGAGTAAAGTGAAGTGGTGATGGTGAGGGGATGAATGGAAGATGTGATAATGAGGGGATGAAGGGAAGAGGTGATAATGCAGGGATGAAGGGAAAAGGTGATAGTGATGGGGTGAATGGAGGAGATGAGGGAAGGGAGTTAGGGGAAAAGGTTAAAGTAAGGAAATAAAGGGAAGAGATGATAATGAATGGGTGAAGGAAAGAGGTGATAATGAAGGGTGAATGGGAGGACAGGCAAGGAGCAGGAAGTTTGGGAACACTGTGGTGCTCATGTGAGTGTACTGAAAAATATCAGAGGTATCCTGAGATTGTTTGGTCCTATGAAGAATGAGAGACTGACTAGAAGTATGTGAATGAGGTGGAGGGGGAGAGGAGGAGGGGGGGAGGTTGAGGAAGGAAGGATTGGAAATGTATATAAGTGAGGTTGGTGTGAGTTGAAGGGAGGACAGCCTGATGGCAGAGGACAGGGTGTTATGGAGGCAGTTTGTCCAAGGTCAGTCCCTCTGGTGTGAAGGCACCTTAATATATAGACAGTATTGTAAACTGATTAATTTTGGTATGTACAAGTAAAAGAAAAAAGTCAGCATTATTTTGTTGTATTTCTGACAAATCCTTTATTCAGTCAACTGCCTTCTGATAAGCCATTAAGAGCTTATGTGAGAAATATCTGAGCTGGTAGATAGTGAACAGTATACTATATAACATTTCATCATCTGAGATGGCTAACTGCGCTGTGCAAGATTTTTAAAAAAATCCCGTTTTACCCTATTTGAGGTGTACAGGCCCGAGGCTAGGCTAGTGCGGTCTAGTACATTTGAGGGTACATGACCGGCCTACTTCCCTTACTGGTATTATATGATTAAAAAAAAAAAAAAAAACTCTAGTCACCTCTCAGAGACTAAATTTATGGAAGCAGTCACTCAGTCTGTCATCTCTTTCCCCCACCAGCTGACGGTGAATGACCCAGACCAGTTTGGAGACTACCTGTGCAAGGCGGAGAACAAGATGGGCACCATGGAGCGTGTTATTGTGCTGACCAAGGGAGACAAACCACCCACACCAGAATTTAAGGTTTGGGCAGCTTTCTTGTTTCATACCCCAGAATTTAAGGTATGGAGAGCTGTTTGCTTTATATCCCAGAATTTTAGGTTTGGTTAACTTTCTTGTTATATATCCCAGAATTTAAGGATTGGAGAGCTCTCTTGATGTATCTTCTGGAGTTTAATGTTGGGGAACTCATTTGTTTTCTACTGGTATTTAATTTCTAGCACTATGATTTAAGATTGAGCTTTGTTTTATATTTGCATCCGTGACCCTGGAGTTAAAGGTTAAGCAGCTCTCTTGTTTTATGTTGACCCCTATTCCTTATCTGCATTCCCAGGTTTTCCCGTTATTCCACCTGCAGTCAACTTCAGGAGACTTTTCAAACCAGTGGGGATAGATAATAGACTTCATTAACCTCTTGATGCCTAGAGATCCCTCCTAATGTTGAATAAAGTCATAAGGTGGTAGCTTTATTAAAACAAAAAAATACATCATTGTGTTGGATAGGTTAACTATCCCCTTAACAAGTAAAAACTGTCTTCAGAATGACAAAAAGTGTCCTTAAAGTCATTATAAACTGCCTTCATTATGACAAAAAATCTTCCACTAGTGTAAACTGTTCTCATAATGAGTAAAAAAAGAAAATGCCACGGCTGAAAAGTGTTTCCATAATGACCAGAAAACTCCCACAACTATAAACTGACCTAAAAAATCTAAGGATATCATCAAAAAGTTAATACTATCTTGGTTCCAAAATTCATTCCCATTTCACAGGTGACACGCGCAGATGTCAATGCACTACACTTGGAACTACACGCCCGAGACCCAGAGATGCCCATCCTAGCCTACAGGGTGCAGTACAAGGAATCAGGGAATGAGTGGGACCAGGCACCTGCTGTTGAGTTCAAGAAGGGTATGTTTGTTAGGAGGAACTGGTGGTGCAATGGTTAGAACATCCGACTGTCAGCTGGAAGGACAAAGTTTGATATTCAGGCTGGTCAGACTGTTGGACTGTTTTTTCCATTTCCATCTTTACTGGAGACCTGGATGAAAAGTGAATATCGTGGGTCATGTCCTGAAGAAAGATGGAACAAGAATACATTATTTGTCATGACCCTTCCACAACAGTCCCCATTCCTGACTGTGTGTGTAGGGTGATGGTCACCCTAGTCTGGCTAGGTACACTTGTATCTCTCTGGGGGGGTCACTTTCTGGTGGAGGTTCTTAAAGGATGTCATTTGGCTGAAGGTTTTGGATGGCTGTGGTGGTTATGTGTTTGTGTATATGCCTGTGAAAAGTAGTGTTAGGTGAAGGAGACGGAATGTTGTTTAGGCTTTTTTTTTTTCATTCTTTCTCTTTAGGAGGGTAGGGGGGAGGATGGAGAGTGAGAGACTAACAAGGAGAATGTATGTGAGTGAGGTGGAGGGGAGGAGAGGGAGGGGGAGGCCAAGGATGAGATGAAGGGATGGGATGGAGGTACTGTATATGAGAGGGGGGGATGTGAGCTGGGAGCAGTGGTGTGAAATGGCAGAGGACAGAGTGACATGGAGGCGGTGTGTTTGTGGCCACCCCTTACGGGATTAAGGCTTCTGGCAATAGATTGAAAGGGGGGAATGTAACATAAAGGTACATGTGTAGAGTGTAGTACATAGATGGGTTGGATCCTGTTCTTAAGCAATGAATAGTGTCTCTATCATATCCATATAATCCTTCACATGTGGTATTTTTGCTGTGTGGTGCAAGTGACCTAAACAATATTTGTGATCTCTGTACATCCATTTGTTATTGTTAAAGGTGGTTATTTACACAAAATCAAGATCATATATCAAACACAACACCTCTCTTCACCAGGCGATGAGTATGTCATCAACAGCCTGAAGCAGAACACCCTGTACGTTCTTCGTGCGGCCGCCAAGAATGCGGCTGGGTACTCGGACTTCACAGGCACAGAGATGCAGCGCACGGCTATGGCCCGGACGGCTTCACAGCAGGCAAGCTCCAGCAAACCGTCTACCACACCCTTGTTCTCCCTAGCCTTTGTCCTCTCCTTCTTCGCCATGGCCGCTCGCTTGTGAATGGCTGGACATATTGGCCACCTCTAGCTGACCCTATAGCTTGTTTGGTAGAGTTTAATATATGGCACAGTATAACAGATCACTGAAGCCATGTAAAGAGAGTCAGGTAGGTAGCTTCCCTTACCTAGAGAATGATCAGTATTGTTTTTTTTTTTTTTAGAGAGAGAGAGAGATTGGTGGCTAATTGATTTTGGTGACTGTTTGGATATAACATCAAGTATGCAAATAAAAGCCATTCAGATTTTATTGATGAACAAGCTTAATGTATGTCCCAAGGGTTAAGCTTCTCAGATGCATTTTATAAGTACCTGTTTTTTTTTTGTGATTGACTTGGAACTATAAACTGAAGCCACATTAACCCATTCAATCCAGTGATGCATTTTTTATTTTATTTCTCATACTTCCAGTTGATATGATTCAACTTAGGAATGGCTTCGTGTATTGAAGGGATTGATTAAGTTTGTATCTAACCTCTCCAGTTCCAAAAGTCAATCCTTAGGTAAATAAAATCATCTGGAGACTTCAAGAATGAAATAAAAAAACGTTGCCAGGCTGTATGAGGTAAAAACATGTGATCCATTTAGTCACCTATTTCCAGCAGTGGACTGTTTACCCTTGACAGACACTGAAGCGTGGTGTGGCTGTACCCATACCGGGGACTGTACATTCATAACTGTTGTATTAGTGCTGTATATTTCGGTATTTTCAAACACGTGTTGTGTAGAATAAGTCAGTGACATAATTGCATTTTTTAACCATACAGTAATTTGGTGACATATTTTTCAACATAGTTTTGCTACCACACGTTGGCTTTTACTCAGCTTAGGAAGGATCTCTAATTGTGCAAGGGTAAACTAAGGCTATATCTAACCCTTCCAGTGGGAAAAAAAAAAAATCTAAGTTGAAATAAGCCATCTGGAAGTAGCAAGAATAAACTAAAAAATATGTCATCAAAAGTGAAGGGGTTAAGACTTGTAAACAGATATTCAGTAGTGATTATATTCTATAGCCTGTCAGTGATTTTTTTTTTTGTGTATGTGATATGACACTATAGGACTGTACCTTGTAAATTCAGCCACAACCCCAGTATCAAAGTTTCTGATGTTATAATTGCCCTTTGATATTCTTGTTCTGGGTTATACTGCATTGTTGACAGCTCCTTAACAGGTATACTCTGTTCACTTTATCTAGGTGCAAAATTGCCCTATCTGGAATTCTGAGCTTTAGCAACAGATTAACACTAGAGTATGGTGCTAGTCTTGAAAAAGTGCTATGAAAGATATGCAGGGCTGTAGTACTTTATTTTCTTCATCTGCCATTGAACTATGGGAAATGGGCTACAAAAGGATGAAATTCTCCATCTACAGTAGTTGAGGTGAGTGAACTGTTTTTACTTGGCTGTATTCTTATTGTCTATGGAGGCTGTCAGCACCTCTTTCTTGCCGGTTTATTTCAGTGCGTGGCAGTTTAATATTCCCTGTATTGTACCTATGAAATCTTTGTTGATGTTTAAAAGAAATGAGTAACATACAGGAGGATAGTAAGGTGTAGTATGTAAAATAATATCACTGAAGAAGGACTGCTGGAAAGCCACCTAAGCTGATTAGAATACACTCCTCATAGTTCACAAGACATGAAGAAAGCCATTTGTTTACATTCCAAAGGCTAAGGTACTGGCAGACATGATTTCCATTTTAGCTACACTACCTCCTGACTACAGTATATTGTTTTATTTATGGATCTACTCATGCAGTGAAGGGGACAGGAAGAGTCTTCTTCAGGCTCTTTTATCAAGAAACTTCTCCCCAAAGCTGAATAAAGCACTTCAGGTGGTAGGAGAAATAAAAGATAAAATATGTCCCTTAAGCAAAAGTGTTAATGCCATCTTGTCCTCAGCTAGCCAAAGAAGGACGACTAAAGAAATGGCACTCAGATCGCCTGACCATTAACTCTTTTTATGCATGGACACTGGAGTAATTTATTCAGACTAAATCCAGACTTTTTTTTATTGGGAGGAAGACTGGGGAAGAAGTGAGGTGAGGTTCTCTATGCAGATTTTTAGGCTTAGGAATTGAGCAGGGAAATGACCGAAGATTGCAAGACATGGAGAGGTGCCATCAAGGGAAAAGACCTACACATACTAACATAGTCAGTGGTCATAAGCAAAAACTAAATACTGTATGGAAAATTCAAACTCAGTACAATAGTCCAAGAGTTAATTTAGTTTCAATCAAAAATTTTTCTCTGCAGAACAAAGGAGTCTTAAGGTAGCCTGAAGAAAATAGTAGTGTGTCCAAAGAAGGCAAAAACATTAACTTCCTCAAGGCTAGGGTTTTGTGATGCTCTTCATGCTGTGGGGATTGTCAGTTCTGGTACAGTAAATACATGGATAATATTTCTGAGTGTATTTAATGCAAGTATGAATAGCAGAGTACAATTTTGCCATTAAAACTATAAATTAGCTGCATTATGTAGAATCATTACAAATATTAGCTTTTGGCCTTATTTCACTAACTAGGGCTCGTATTCCTACCAGATTATGAGGCCTTCTAGCACCTCTTCCTTACCAGTTTATTTTTGTGGTTAGTTAATATTCTTGCCTAGTAGCAGTAATTGTATCAGTCTCAGGTTCTTCTGAAGTGTGAACTCAGTGGACTGCAGACTGAAGCTCCCCTCCTTCAGTGGTCTACCATCCTCCTTTCAGGGGATAGGGCGATAGTTGAGGGATGTTTGCATAACTGGGCATAGAAATTGTTGTTATATCAGTGCCACCACTTGAAGGCATCCCTCATGTGTGATATTTATACAAGCTGTGTCAACATCAACATCTAAATAATATAAAAGGCATGGAGGACAATATTAATGCAAAACAGGCTAAATAAATAAAAAAGGAACAGGTGCTAGAAAGCTTCCTAGGCTGACGAAAGTTCAGCCTTAAGTGACCAAAGTGTAATGAAAGTTATTTTCTGCATGTTGTGAAGGATGATGCTCAGAACCTCATAACTGCCACAGTTTTTGGTAATTATCCAGGATGTTAAGCTTGAGTATCCTTCTCATAATCTATCTATCTATCTATCTATATATGTCGGTAAATATTAGCCTCTTGAATTTGAGTGACATCCTTGTTAGTTTATTCTTGCTCCAGCCAGATGGCTTTATTCAGCATAAAAGAGACCTTTTAACCAACTTTAACGTATGGAAGTGAAACTTGAACGTTGTTGGAAGGACACAAGTCAAGAGTGAGAGCAGTGGAAATGAGTTATTAAGAGGAGCCTGTGGAGTCACATGGAGAGACAGGCTGACAAATGAGGATATAAAGGAGCGTTGTGGTGTGGATGTGGATGTGATAGGAAGCGTTAGGAGGAACACATTGAGGTGGTTTGGCCATGTGGAGAGGATGGAAGATGAGAGACTGATGAGGAAAGTGCATGAGATGAGGTGGAGGGGGGGAGAGGGAGGGGGAGGCCGAGGATGAGATGGAGGGATGGGGTGGAGAGGTATATGAGAGAGGGGGGTGTTAATTGGGAGCAGGGCAGTGAAATGTTGGGGGACAGGGCGACATGGAGGTGATTTGTTTGTGGCCACCCCATATGGGATTGAGGCGTCTGGCAATAGATAGATAGATAGATTACTTTTTCAGTACCAGAGGCCTTTGCTTAAGTTGTGTATAATTGGTTAAGGCATGGATAAAGTAAAAGCTACATTCCCTTATTCAAGAGGTTCATCACTTAATATTGGGTGACATCCATAATAGTTTAATCTTGCTGCTACCAGACATTTATATTCAGCATGTAATGGCCTTTCATAATGAAGGGGTTTATTAAGGCTGTGTCTGACCCCTGCTGTTCAAAATGCCTATCACAAGTTTAATAAAATTGTCAGGAAATAGCAAGAAAAAATTATAAGAAAGTCTCCATGGTGAATGTGTTAACATAATTAGGTTAGGGTTCATAAACCTTCTAAAATCTTGTATGCAACATTTGTGACATGTTGTGCTTATTGGTGATATACAATATTTAGTGCTCCTTCACATTGCTTTCTGGTAATTTTTAGCAATCCTGTTTGTAATAATATTGATGTTACCTCATGAATCTGTGTAATGTTGGCTTTTAGTTTATTTTTGCTGCTTCCAGATAATCTTATGCATATGGGGAGGCGGTGGCAGAAGTGGAAGAGAGGTGGCCTGCAGTCCTTATGGACCCAGGTTCGAATCCCGGCTGGGACAGTGAACAGTTTATGGGTTTGAACTTCATAAAAAGCAGACTTTACTGATCTACCAGAAGACCTACCAACATATCGTAAAAATAGCCCTGCTAATACCAATACACCAGTCATGTACAAGACTGCCCTAGCACGTATTCAATATGGACAGTGGGTGTTAGCACCAAAGTTATGACATGGGGAGGTGTATAATATGTAGGAGGGCTACTGGGCCTTAGGAGCAGGCTGTGGAGCCTATGCCCAGAGTCAGACACATTATAAAAAAAAAAAAAAAAAAAAAAAAATCTAAGGAGAGGCTTCTCTTACTGAAAAGGTTCATAAAGGCTCTATCTAACCCCTCCAGTTTGAATAGTCAAAACTAAGAAATATATGTAATTGTCAGGAATGTGCAAAAATAAAAGTAGAGACATCCCCAAGCCCAAGAGCACTGCCTGTTAATATTGTTCTTCGGAAGTCACAACAAAAAATTGGCTCATAATTTAACCTTTTCCCATTGGTGACTTATTATCTTTTTTTCAAGATGATCAATAGACATTTTTGTGCATGTTAAGAAAGTTGTCTGATACCATACTGAGTGGGTTAATGAAGGCTGTATCTAGTACCTGCAGCTTGAAAAAATCTCTCCTAAAATGAAGAATATTATCTAATGATAGCAAGAACAAACTAAAACCAATATCACTTGATTCAGGGGGTTAGAGACAAAACTGAATCTGGTTAAATGGTAGGTTAAACTTTTTTTCATGCAAGACTGTGTACAGAAAAAGACAAGGAAACTTAAAGCATTGTCATACTGCAGGTGCAAATAATATCATGTCTGTTTTGCAGGATATGAAACGTGCTACTGTATTTCACACTGTATATACATACATATACAGTATATATATATATATATATATATATATATATATATATATATATATATATATATGCTATATATATATGCTGTATTGTTATAAGGCTTCGGATTCCCTGTGCCAGAGATAATGGGGAAAAGTACCTATAGTCTCAGCTCTGTTTCAGTAACTTGTGCCCAGTTCTAAGTACAGTTTGTTCTCGTTATAGTTGTTTCATTTTGATTTATTTCAGTACTCAGTTGGTAATGAATTACCCAGTAATAACAGCTCTTCAGTTAAACTTGTTGTATTATTAAGTTGCTGATGAATTAAAACCTATTCTTCACCTTAAATTTCCCACGATTTGTTTCTAATACTGTATTCTTGTGAAGGCATCAGTGATTTTTTTTTTTTTCTCAGTCATGAATCAGAAGCACATCTCATGCAAAATTGTTTAGCTGTAACCCATTGATCCAATGGCATACTGTACTTTTCATTTTATACTTACCACTACCAGACATATTTACTTCGAAGAGTTAGCAAATGGGTTAATGAAAGGTATGTCTAAGTCCTCCCATTTGATAAGTTTAAGCTGGGGCAAGATAGATATAAATGACATACACAGGTTGAAGAGTAGCATTTCAGTGGAACATTAACTGGACCTTGACTGAGGGGTGACTGTAATACCCTCCTCTTTTGAGTAACCCTGCATGTTAACCCTTGACTGCAGTCTCCTGAATCTTAAGTTACCCAAGAACTCCGGCACAGGAAGGTGGAGATGTCACATGTTCTAGCAATTCTCAGTGTAGGGATGCTGACTTGTGTGCTAAGATGAATTCCTTTTTTAACTCCTTCACCATGTTAATGTATTTTGTAGTTTATTCTTGCTGTTGACATTCAGTTTTATTTAGCTTATGAAAGAATTTTTAAACTGGAGGGGTTAGATATAGCCTTCATTCACTACACGAGGTTTCCTCATCTTATCTCTTCTTTCCATTTCCACTTCTCTCTCTTCAAATGAGTGAATCTTGATTTTTGTCCTCTTTAGCACAGTTTTACCTGGATAGGGCAACTTTTTGCTGGCTTCCAGCCTTTGACTCTTTCATTATTACATAAACAAAAAACTGAATATATATCTGGTGCACTGAAGTAGCAAGAATAAAGTAGAAAAATACATCACTGAGCCGAAGGGGTTAATTCCCATTTATTTCCTGTAACATTATGTGGTGCGTTCTGGATGTGTGGTCACTCCCTGCCTCACTCACAGTGTCGGTTCTCCCAGAGTGTGATATAAACTGCCCCCAGGCTTGATCCACATCTAATTATCTTGCTCATTCACTGTACAGACAGTTATTGTTGTAGGTCAGAGGTGTGTTCTAATACACCAGCATATAACAATGACCTCCTGTGTTCTGCATAATACTTTCCCACCTTATGATAGCTAAGAGTTGTAATAAAAAATGAAAACTAATTTGATACTCTGTGAACAGTACATAGATACTGTTATAAAACTATAGTTTGCTGAAATTGATTAATCAGCTATAGATATAAATAAATCTGAATCCACATGTATAGGGTTCTTAGGACTGTTGTGCAGAGACTGATTAATCAGTTATAGAAGGCAAATTTGATACTGTATGAAGGCTCCATACAGGGTTTCCTAGGACTGTATTTGCTGAAACTGGTTAATGAGAGCATCATATTTAGGCAGTAGATGTGGATGAAGCAAGCACTGAGTTGTAGCCCTGCTTTGGGCTGTCAAGAAAGAACCGACAAGATGTGAGTGCAGGGCATATAATTTCACATTGTAAGTTAGTAAGTTAAAGCCTTCACTGTAAATACATAAGGGAAGTTTCTATTGTGCATATAATGGTTCTTTTACAGGCATATGAATGAATTTTAAACAAATGTGTGAGCTTTTGATGCACTATGGTGAGTAGTAAGGCACCTGGCAGAAAGGAAGGTTTGAGATAACTACATTGTTGCCTGCTCTAGTACTGTGCTGTATTTAGCACTTGGCCACTGTTCTTTGGAATTAAGAAGAAACTGGTGGCCACAGTTATGGAACTTGACACCAACATTACCCTTAGAATGATTAAGAATCAAAGGCAGTTCTGTTACATCTTTTAGTTTCTCTCTGGAATACGCAGTAACCTAAAGGCTTTTTACTAAGTTGGTGGGAGGGGGGACATCAAAGTAAAGTGACAAGCAGATACATGTGGAATGAGTTCAATATATTATAAAAGACTGAACTAATGACCAAAGATTCAATTACCCTGTATATGTAACATTAAATGCCCTGTGGATACATCCTAGTGACTTCATACTGCTTGAATTATACTCCATGTAAATGATGTAATGTGCTGGAAAAAAAGACACTAATTGTAGCAAGGTGTGGATGAAACTTCAGTGGCATTTGATATAAACTTTAAAGGATAATGTTAAAGTAGCCTATTAATTGTGATTACTGAATTTTCTATTGGGTAAGAGTTTATACATTATTGTAAATTGCAGAGTGTAGAATGGGGATTTAACTAAATAAGTATTACAGGGCAATGAAAAGTCATTGTGCAGTAGAAGATATACTACTACACTGTATACTGCTACATCACAGACTACCACACCACACACTGAAACACCATATACTTCATACCTCATAGTGCAGTACAACACACTGCTATCTCTCATACTTCACACCACATTTTGCTACATTTTACACTACCACACCATATAATACCATGCCACACTTTTACTACAACATAGTCTGCCATACTTTATATGGTAACATAATCACACTGTCACCCCTCACACTTCTGAATTAGGCTGCACCATGTCTAAATGTCACACCCCACACAATCACACCTCACAGTTACATCTTACATCTGCCACTCTTTCTGTCTCCTACTGCACAGAGAGTTCTGAGGCCCTGTATGATTTTCGTCACTTATATATATCTTCATAGGAACTTAAATATTGACTGAAGCATTGATGGAGCATAGCATGCTAAGCAAGTGAAGGCTTTTGATGGGTGAGTGTCTGCTTCTATCTATTATTAATGCTGAAAGGGAAAACGCTAACAGATAAAATGTGCTTGTGTGTGTGTGTGTGTGTGTGTGTGTGTGTGTGTGTGTGTGTGTGTGCACACATGTGCACAAACTTCTACTTGTGTACTTTATATCTTAGTTTGTACCACTTGGGGTAGGTGATGGATCTTATACAAAGACAATTGAACTGTGTGTTGAAACAGATACAGCTGAACTGACAGAATTCAGGATTTCTGTTGTCATGGTAACTATGCATTATATCTATTAGTGCACACAGGTCAAATTTATCCTTTACTTAGAACTTCAAACTAGACAACCTACAAGAACAGATCCTTTACATGAAATGGTTGCTTAGCAATGGTGACAGTACCAGAATGTTCCTTGCCTTCATTTTGGTTTCCCTTCATTTACAGTATATTGCAGTATACTTGTCCTATGATACTTGAAGCTTGCAAGATGAGGTTCCTTAGCCCTGTCTATCTGGATGATGCCCATTTTAGCTTGTTCGTACTTCTCCTAAATAATTTTATTCAATCCAGGAAAGACCTCTCATATTGATGGGGTTTATTAATGCAAAATCAGACCCTTGCATTGAAAAAGATTCAATTCTAAATTAAATAATACCATCAGGGGAAAGTAGGAATGAACTGAAAGACATCCCTGGACTTTGTTCATCAAACCCTTTGCTATGATGGCATCCACCGTAATTATTCGGTTTACAGTGTTTTTGCAGCTAACTGATGATTTTCCTTCAGATTAGGAGAGCTACTTTAATGAAGGGGTTAATGAAGGTGATATTCAACCCCTTCCATTTAGTGATGAATGGGTTAATGAAGGCTGGATCAGACCCCTTGCATTTAGAGAAGAAAATCTACGAAACTGAAGTAAAATCGTCAGCTGGTAGCACAGATAAATAAACAAGCTGCCATTGTACTGCAGGAGTTAAGGTGATTGTGTGTGTGTGTGTGTGTGTGTGTGTGTGTGTGTTTCAGCTGCTGCTGTGTTGCCCCTTGATGTATATATAACAAGTTTGGCACCTCTGCTAAACTAATAAAAGTGAAGGAAATGTGTCTTGTGTTTCCATATTTCCTGGCAGCTCCTTAAGATGGTGGTAGGTGATGGTGACCATCATCCACTCACTTGATGTAGTGCTGCCTATTTCTTCTTTCACTTTTATTGTACTTCTGTGTCTGCCAAGCTAAATGGTTTCCTGTAAGCCAGGAAACCATTCATAACACTGGATGGTAACCATAATACCAATCCATATGTGTTCCCTATGTGTCAACAAGTGGGTTGGTGGAGGGTTAGTGCCCCTCCCTGTAAAACAAGTACCGTACCTCAAAGTAAAACGGCCACCCCTTATGGAATTATGGCATTTGGCTATAGACAGATAGTTCCTTGGGAGTGGTAGACTGAGGCACCCGCCAACCACTCACTCTGTATTGCTGACTTCAGGTGACTCTGTACTGAATGATAAGCTAAACAGTTCCTGTAACCCAAGAATGCATTTATCACATTGGATGGTAACCACACAGCCAAAAATAGATGTCTGTCAAATGTTATAAGGCTTTTTAACTGTATTCCCCCTGGGGAGGGGGGGAAAGAATACTTCCCCAGTATCCCTGCTTGTCGTAAGAGGCGACTAAAAGGGGTCTTTTTGTCTTCGGTCTTTTTCTCCTTACTGTCCTCTTCTGCTGTTCTGTCGTACCTCTCTTCTTGGTATTTCTGTGTTTCTTCTGGTCTTTATTTTCCCTCTGTCCCTACAGTGCCATATAGTCATATTATGGTTTGGTGCTAATTCATCATTATTCCTTCTTTCCTTCCAACTAAATGTGGTTCATAAAAAGTTTATAAAAAGGATGGTTGTGGTTCACTGCTCATGTCATGTCACTTGGTGGGTGAGCAACTGGCCATTATTACCTTAAATTTTTGGACTGAGGAACCTAGCCCCAGGCCCCTATAATCCTACCTGTCTGTGACTTGTTTCTACCTGTGTGTTACTTGTTAATGCTTTATCCACAAATCTACATCTTTTTCTATACATATAATCATTGTAGGCCTGTTGTAAGCAAGTGATGTATTTTTTCACTTTTGCTGAGGAGTTCATCTTTCCAGGTACTAGCCCTGAATTTCTTTATTTAATGTTCTGTCATATCCATTTGTTTATTTGTCTTTGGTCTCTTGTTTGTTACTTGTCCATTTGACTGTCTTTTTGTGTCATCTTTCTTATCACTTCCCAGTTACCTCATCACACACCCATGGTTCTTCATCATGGTGCTGTCCCACCTCAGTCTTGATGCACCACTTCATACCCTATCTTCCTATCTGAGGAGCCATCATAGTCAGTACTAGCAAGGATACCCAGTGTTGGCTGGAAAAACTGTATGATCATGCATACCAGCATTGCTTGGGACCCTGGTATTGCATTCCCCCAGTGGAAAAAGACCCCCGGGATACCATTTTACTCACTGAAATTATGTTCGTCCTTGGGCCCGTGTTCCAAGGGCTATATTCCCCATGGACTTATTTCCTCTTTACCCACCCACCCACCAACTCTTTCCACTCACCCACCTATCCTACCCATCCTCCCACCCATCCACCTTCTCACCCACCCTGCCCATCCATTCACCCACACTTACATCCATCCTGCTCATTCACCCACCCACCCACACTGCCCCACCACACCCACCCAACCCTGCCAGCCCACCCCACCCACTCTTCCATCCTTCTGCCCACTCCACTGACCCAATCCTGTCTCCAGTGTAGCCGGATCAAACATAATTCTTGAACAGATACAGTACATCAGCAATAAGGAGAGGTGTGGAAGTGGTGGGCTGCCAAGTCGACCATGCTGATAACAGCTAAACTTCAGCAGGATAAAACAAGGTAAACAACATCCTTCATGAACCCCCAGCATTCATCACTTATCATCCTTCCTAGGGAGACAGTATAGTGCAGTCATTCTTATCCTGGAAAATACATCCTAACCCATTTTGAATCTGCATTTGTTAGATTGGAGGATCGAGAAACTGTGGAAACTCATTCCTGCATTACAGTAAAGCCTAATCAGTTTTCATGAACCATGACCTGGTATTTGAGTAACTTGAGAGAGTGGCCTAGTTCTGTCAGATGAAAACAGGTATAGTGCACGTAGGCTGACTGTTCTCTAACGATGCTTTAATTAGGATGGTGACAGTATTTTAGTGCATTTTTCTTTGTTTCACTAATGAACTGATAAGAGGAAGAACAATAAATAAAGGATGTTATGGGCAAAGTGAGTTCCAGTGGCATTTCACATTCACTCCGTCCTAAAGGAGAAAGAGTGAGAGAGAGGTAATTTCAGAAACTCATTTATCCATTTATTACATTGCTGGCCTAAATCACAAAACATTTTTTTCTTTTTTTTCAGCATTTCCAATTAACCCTACTGTTGGCTCAAGTATTGGTTGAACGTCCATCCTTTCTGTCTATACCCCCAAGAAGAAGAAGACCTTCGAAGTTGGGTGTCCGCTGCCAGGGCGGCGCTAGTGTAGTAGTAGCCGTGTTGCGGTGCGCTTGATGCCCGCACTTTTTAAAATCGGCTGATGAAAATATAGTGCCATGGTTCACAGTACAGCTTACGAATACAAAAATGGACACAGGAATTCATTGAAGAGAGATGGCATTACATTTCACAGGTAAGAAATATATCTTGCTGCCAATTCTATAAGATTACTGACCGAGAAAAAGATTCTCAAGAAGCACTGGTGCCAACATCTAAAGGTTAAAGTTATTTGAGCACTTTTATTGGCAAGAGAGACTGGGGAGGCCTACTGTGTGCAAGTAAGCGTAGTTAAAATCTGTCGTGAAAACAGATGTGCTTTCAAGTTTTGCAAAAAAAAAAAAAAAAAAAATTGCCATTAGTATTTTCAACTGTTACGCAACATTTCGCACAGTAATACAATTCAGAGAATATTTGATTGTCTAAATACATGTTTGACACCTCCATTAAAGAAAGTCATGTTTACAAATTAATAAAACTGGTATCAGTGCTACAGTGTTAGTAGGGCACATCACGTTAAGGAAATTATCATAAAGGAAGCTATTAGTACTGAGAAAAACTGAATAGGTTGAATGTATTTAAAAATCAGTTAGAAACAATTATGGAAGTATATATGTTTATGCATATGAAAATAATAATGACATTTTTTACCGTATATATTATGCTTTTGTAATTTTTGATAGCGAAATATACATTATTTTTGTGTGCTCTGTCCATCGACTTAATTTTATCTGTACCATAATAATTAGACATTAGGTTAAGACAGTCATAAAGAGAAACAACAAACAAAGCGTATGTTCTGCACTGTAGCAACCTATTTGTTGCTTTACTTATACTCTTGGCTAAATGTACCATACAATTCGTAGAGCTAGGCAGAACAGTCATTAAGGGTGGCTTTAGGAGTGGCAGTGGATGTGTGGATCAAATATTTGCAGTGAGACAGATAGTGGAGAAGGCTGTGAGGACTATAAGGTGTTTATGACATTCATGGATCTGGAAAATGCATACGACAAAGTAGACAAAGATTGTGGAGGGTTTTGCGCATGTAGGCCTACGGTGTAAATGGTAAGCCGCTAGGTACAGTCAAGAGTTTTTATGATGGTAGTAATGCATGTGTGAGGGTAAATGGGCATCAGTGTGGGCGTGCGACAAGGTTGTATGATGTCCCTATGATCGTTCAATATATATATATGGATGGGGTGATAGAAATAACAACACGAGTCAGGAGAGGGGGATGGCGTTGGTAATGAATGGTGATGGATGGAATATCTCAAATTTGTTGTATGCTGATGATGCAGTACTAGCTGCAAATGCCGGACAAGAACTTAGTAGACTAGTGCAGAGTTTTGCTGATATCTGTGAACGTAAATGCAAAAAAGAGTAAAGTGATGGTTATTGAGAGAGAAGGTCACTCCCAGTGCGATGTTACAGTGAATGGAAAGAGACTGGAGTTGGTGAGAGGGTTCAGATACCTGGGTACAGTGATAGAATAGAGGAAAATGTGCACAGTGGAAATCAAAGCGGCACAAAGAAGGAAAGTAGCTGATGCAATGAAGGCCTTGATAAGAAACAGGCTTGAGTGTTGCAGTTGCACGAGGCTTACATGGAGTGTTAGTGCCAACAACATAATCGAGACTATAGTGTGGCATGAAAATGAAAAGTCAAGAGTAAGAGCAGCGGAGATGGGACTGCTGATGAATGTATGTGGAAGTACAGAGAGTGGCTAGGATACGAAATAATGTGATTCGTGAAATATGTGGAGTGAGGAAGTCGGTGGACACCAGAATCGAAGAAAGTGTACTGAGATGGTATGGTAATGTGGAGAGAATGGATAGCAATTGGATGGTGAATAGGGTATATCTGATCGAATTTGAAGGAAGAAGGAGGCGAGGTAGGCCAAGGAGAAGGTGAAGGGATATGGTGGATGAGCGTCTGAGGAAGAGAAGTTTGGAAGTCGGTGAGGCTAAGGGCCTGACAAGAGATCGAGCTGGCTCGATGAATATTGTGAGACGCCCATGATCAGGGATTTGACACCCCTTTTTAACGTGACAGCGTCCGGATTGACTATCAGATACGTTTATTTGAAGCTACAGAACGTGATGAACGCTTTTGGAGTAGCAGATAGAGCTAGGATTCCGGGGGCTTGAATGATGAGTGAATGGAAGCGTGGCCCATTGGATTGGGCAAATTTAGGCTGTCTGGACGTTGCTACTCCTCCCCCTGCCCTATGGTGGGAATATATATATATATATATATATATATATATATATATAAAAGCATTCTCTCTCTCTCTCTCTCTATTACTTATATTTGCATGTATTATGGTACATAATGTACATATAGAAGCATCAGGGAAACAGAGAGAGAGAGAGGGGGGGGGGTTGCTTAAGAATGATCCCTAATAATGTTTAATGTCTGATGCTCGAGAGGGACACCTTCAGGCGGTGGCATGGCGGATCCAGGGAGGGGGGGCAAAGGGGCCATGGCCTCCTGAAGTCGACAGAAGGGGGCCCCAACCCCCAAGTGATGGAACTATTTCCCTCTAAAGGAAGACTAAGTTACTTTCTGTGTATACTAGTAGTGACTGCATAATGTTCCAGCATATCAGCATTATTCTTGGCTCCTCGGTGTGGATACTGGGAATAGTGGACAGCTGTAGTAGGGATACTAAGAATAGTGTACAAGTGTAATGAGGATAATGGGGATAGTGTATAAGTGTAGTGAGGATGTCAGCCTCTTCACATCGCTCAGCAGGGTATGCTGGGATGTAATAGTAGTGATGCACCGCAGCACATCTACTTTATTAATATTTAGCCATTGCATGACCCAGGTACAGTGCCATTACACACGTAGCACTTTATACGTTAGTGGGAGTGACGATTATTTTGATATGGGGGGGGGGAATTGGTGCTGATCATGCCTAATCATCGTGCTGAAATATCACGTCCTTATGAAGTTGTCTGTATGTTTTGTAGATCTGGGTTGCGTCGTCAAGATTTCAAGTTATCCCATGGAACTTTGACTATAATTTTGTATAATTGAATTTCTAATTATCATAATTTAGTTTTTCTGCTGAAGTGTTTCATATTTACTTGTAAAGTACCCAGATTTGAGGATTTCACAGATCATATTACTTCTTTTATTTGGTTAGAATAAACATATAACTCATCGCATATAAGTTTTGTGGTTTTTATTCAAAACGACTCAGAATGCTTCAACGATACCTCTGATATGTTTGAAAATGTGTTGTGGCTGGGGCTCCACAGACCATGCTGATAGCAGCTACTGCTCATACAGTATGTACCCCAAGCTTATTAGCCTACCACTCCTCCCCCAGCCTTCCACCCTATGATGGACAGCTGGATCCGCCTCTGACAGGTCATGAGATTAAATACTTAACCTAAAAATATGTCCACATATTCAGTTATTATGGCCTCAAAATGTACCTGAAATTGGTCATATATCAAAAATTTTCTGGGAGGGGGGGCTTAGAGCGCCCCCCCAACCCCTCCAGCTGGATAGGCTCGCTTCGTTCGCCATCATTCCCCCTTCTGATTGCCCCCCCCCCTCTCCCGTCAGAGGGGCAACTGAATCCGCCACTGGGTGCTGGTGGTACTGATAAAACTGGGCGGTGGAGCTCCGTGGTTATACAAACGTTCCTCAAATCCTTCCCTCCCCCCCAAAAGGACGATGTGGACTGCAGGGAACGGGCAGCATCAGACATCAGTCCACTGGGTTCACGTTCATATGAGTTTTACGATACAAGGCACCAAGGCAATGATAAAAACAAAATGTATTAATATATATTTATTGAAAACAAGTTAAGTACAATACAATGAAATATTTACAAGGAGACATGAACATTGTGGTGATATAAACTGTGACTCTCTCTTTCTCTCTCTCTCTCTCTCTCTCTCTCTCCATATTATTACATGTAACTCATTGTGCGAAAAGGGCAGTGGCTACGGCTCAACATCCTTTCCATAGCACCTCTTCGTGACCAGCATCATTTTCTAGTAATCTGATTCCAACAGCATTTAAGATAGACCGATGGTTTTGTATGTGTGTGTGTGTGTGTGTGTGTGTGTGTGTGTGTGTGTGTGTGTGTGTGTGTGTGTGTGTGTGTGTGTGTGTGTCTTAGTCTCCCCTCGATTAACCTTTTCAGTGGGACAAACTTAACTTTTTTTCTAATTATTTTCTGAGTTGGAGGATTTCTGTTACCTTATGACTGGCTGCTGTATTATCAAGGGTAATGATCGTATTCTAGCTAGCATAGAAGGCATCCTAGCACCTCTTCATTAGCGATTTACCTTGCATACTAGACTTTAGCATACGACATACGACCTCTAGTGTTTAGATACCAAAGAAGACGATTAGCGATTCATTTTCCATATTAGACTTGAACATACGACCTCTGCTCTTTGGATAACGAAGCAGAGTCACGACAATAAACGATACAGTTGCCGATACAGTTGTGTGTCTGGGTAAAGGTGATGATGACGTGGCGGTGCAGAGGTGATGAGGCCAAGGACATCTCAGGAGGGTTTTAGTTTTATTTAAGACGTTGGGCTGATCGCTGGGACTACCATAGGGGCTACCACACCCAGGCTGCTTTTTCCTCCTCACGGTATGTAGTGGTGTTTTGATATGCCCGATGTCCCAGGTATTATTTAGGGATTTAAGCGTTACTTTTGTGAGCATAGCGTGTACAGTGATACTGGAGGGTTGACTTGACCAGGAAGCAAATAGACTCGTTCCACCCTCGTAAATAAGGCTGTTAGAATTTCGGCAAGCACAACTTGGTGAGAGTGTCCCAGTCCCCCCGGGTGAAAAACCTAATTTGTGGAAGCTTATAATTACTGAAATCACTATAGCTCTTAGTGATAGTCCCAGAAGTCCCGGTAGTGATAGTCCTCTTTGATAGCCCCCGTGATGGTGAAAGCCCCCACCTGGATTGATAATCCATAGCCCCGTGGTTGATAGCCCATAGATCCCCTGTGGTGGTAACCCATAGCCCCCCCCTGTGGTGTGATAGCCCATAGCCCCCCCCTGTGGTGTGATAGCCCATAGCCCCCCCCTGTGGTGTGATAGCCCATAGCCCCCCCCTGTGGTGTGATAGCCCATAGCCCCCCCCTGTGGTGTGATAGCCCATAGCCCCCCCCTGTGGTGTGATAGCCCATAGCCCCCCCCTGTGGTGTGATAGCCCATAGCCCCCCCCATGTGGTGTGATAGCCCATAGCCCCCCCCATGTGGTGTGATAGCCCATAGCCCCCCCCATGTGGTGTGATAGCCCATAGCCCTAGGCATCCCTGTGGTGTGATAGCCCATAGCCCTAGGCATCCCTGTGGTGTGATAGCCCATAGCCCTAGGCATCCCTGTGGTGTGATAGCCCATAGCCCTAGGCATCCCTGTGGTGTGATAGCCCATAGCCCTAGGCCTCCCTGTGGTGTGATAGCCCATAGCCCTAGGCCTCCCTGTGGTGTGATAGCCCATAGCCCTAGGCCTCCCTGTGGTGTGATAGCCCATAGCCCTAGGCCTCCCTGTGGTGTGATAGCCCATAGCCCTAGGCCTCCCTGTGGTGTGATAGCCCATAGCCCTAGGCCTCCCTGTGGTGTGATAGCCCATAGCCCTAGGCCTCCGTGGTGTGATAGCCCATAGCCCTAGGCCTCCCTGTGGTGTGATAGCCCATAGCCCTAGGCCTCCCTGTGGTGTGATAGCCCATAGCCCTAGGCCTCCCTGTGGTGTGATAGCCCATAGCCCTAGGCCTCCCTGTGGTGTGATAGCCCATAGCCCTAGGCCTCCCTGTGGTGTGATAGCCCATAGCCCTAGGCCTCCCTGTGGTGTGATAGCCCATAGCCCTAGGCCTCCCTGTGGTGTGATAGCCCATAGCCCTAGGCCTCCCTGTGGTGTGATAGCCCATAGCCCTAGGCCTCCCTGTGGTGTGATAGCCCATAGCCCTAGGCCTCCCTGTGGTGTGATAGCCCATAGCCCTAGGCCTCCCTGTGGTGTGATAGCCCATAGCCCTAGGCCTCCCTGTGGTGTGATAGCCCATAGCCCTAGGCCTCCCTGTGGTGTGATAGCCCATAGCCCTAGGCCTCCCTGTGGTGTGATAGCCCATAGCCCTAGGCCTCCCTGTGGTGTGATAGCCCATAGCCCTAGGCCTCCCTGTGGTGTGATAGCCCATAGCCCTAGGCCTCCGTGGTGTGATAGCCCATAGCCCTAGGCCTCCGTGGTGTGATAGCCCATAGCCCTTCCCCCCCCCCTGTGGTGTGACAGCCCATAGCCCTTCCCCCCCCCTGTGGTGTGACAGCCCATAGCCCTTCCCCCCCCCTGTGGTGTGACAGCCCATAGCCCTTCCCCCCCCCTGTGGTGTGACAGCCCATAGCCCTTCCCCCCCCTGTGGTGTGACAGCCCATAGCCCTTCCCCCCCCTGTGGTGTGACAGCCCATAGCCCTTCCCCCCCCTGTGGTGTGACAGCCCATAGCCCTTCCCCCCCCTGTGGTGTGACAGCCCATAGCCCTTCCCCCCCCTGTGGTGTGACAGCCCATAGCCCTTCCCCCCCCTGTTGTGTGACAGCCCATCGCCCTTCCCCCCCCTGTGGTGTGACAGCCCATGGCCCTTCCCCCTGTGGTGTGACAGCCCATAGCCCTTCCCCCTGTGGTGTGATAGCCCATAGCCCTAGGCCTCCCTGTGGTGTGACAGCCCATAGCCCTTCCCCCCCCTGTGGTGTGACAGCCCATAGCCCTTCCCCCCCCTGTGGTGTGACAGCCCATTGCCCTTCCCCCCCCTGTGGTGTGACAGCCCATGGCCCTTCCCCCCCCTGTGGTGTGACAGCCCATGGCCCTTCCCCCCCCTGTGGTGTGACAGCCCATGGCCCTTCCCCCCCCTGTGGTGTGACAGCCCATAGCCCTTCCCCCTGGTGGTGTTTCAGCCCATCGCCCTGCCCCCCGGGTGTGTTGTGACAGCCCAGAGCCCGTCCCCCCGTGGGTGGTGTGACAGCCCATAGGCCTGCCCCCCCGTGTGGTGTGACAGCCCATAGCCCTTCCCCCGACCTGTGGTGTGACAGCCCATAGCCCTTCCCCCCCCTGTGGTGTGACAGCCCATAGCCCTTCCCCCCCCTGTGGTGTGACAGCCCATAGCCCTTCCCCCCCCGGTGGTGTGACAGCCCATAGCCCTTCCCCCCCCCGGTGGTGTGACAGCCCATAGCCCTTCCCCCCCCTGTGGTGTGACAGCCCATGGCCCTTCCCCCCCTCCCCGGTGGTGTGACAGCCCATAGCCTTCCCCCCCTCCCCGGTGGTGTGACAGCCCATAGCCCTCCCCCCCCCCGGTGGTGTGACAGCCCATAGCCTTCCCCCCCTCCCCGGTGGTGTGACAGCCCATAGCCTTCCCCCCCTCCCCGGTGGTGTGACAGCCCATAGCCTTCCCCCCCTCCCCGGTGGTGTGACAGCCCATAGCCTTCCCCCCCTCCCCGGTGGTGTGACAGCCCATAGCCTTCCCCCCCTCCCCGGTGGTGTGACAGCCCATAGCCCTCCCCCCCCCGGTGGTGTGACAGCCCATAGCCTTCCCCCTCCCCGGTGGTGTGACAGCCCATAGCCTTCCCCCTCCCCGGTGGTGTGACAGCCCATAGCCGTCCCCCCTCCCGGTGGTGTGACAGCCCATAGCCTTCCCCCCCTCCCCGGTGGTGTGACAGCCCATAGCCTTCCCCCGCCCCCCGGTGGTGTGACAGCCCATAGCCCTCCCCCCCTCCCCGGTGGTGTGACAGCCCATAGCCCTCCCCCCCTCCCCGGTGGTGACAGCCCATCGCCCTCCCCCCCCCGGTGGTGACAGCCCATAGCCGCCCCCCCCCCGGTGGTGACAGCCCATCCCCCTCCCCCCCCCGGTGGTGACCGCCCATAGCCCTCCCCCCCCCCGGTGGTGTGACAGCCCATAGCCCTCCCCCCCCCCGGTGGTGTGACAGCCCATAGCCCTCCCCCCCCCGGTGGTGTGACAGCCCATAGCCCTCCCCCCCCAGTGGTGTGACAGCCCATAGCCCTCCCCCCCCCGGTGGTGTGACAGCCCATAGCCCCCCCGGTGGTGTGACAGCCCATAGCCCTCCCCCCGGTGGTGTGACAGCCCATAGCCCTCCCCCCCCCCGGTGGTGTGACAGCCCATAGCCCTCCCCCCCCCGGTGGTGTGACAGCCCATAGCCCTCCCCCCCCCGGTGGTGTGACAGCCCATAGCCCCCCCCCCGTGGTTGACAGCCCATAGCCCTCCCCCCCGTGGTTGACAGCCCATAGCCCTCCCCCCCCCGGTGGTGTGACAGCCCATAGCCCTCCCCCCCCCGTGGTGTGACAGCCCATAGCCCTCCCCCCCCTGTGGTGTGACAGCCCATAGCCCTCCCCTATGGTGTGATGACCCAAAGCCCTTCCCCTCCCCGTGGCCCCGCAGCCTTACCCTACTCACCCCTCTCGTCTGATAGGCCATAGCCACCCCCCCCCCACCCTCCATGGTCGATACTACGTGGTGATCTGGCACTGTGCCTCTTTTACACTAACTCAGTCTACATTTCGGGCTTTCTGCAGTTTAATGTAGGTTGAAAGCAGTAAAGGAAAATGTTGTATTTCTTTATTTCCATAGCATTTCCATATTCTTGTTAGTCTATTGTTAAAACTCTGACTTCGAGATGGAGATTGATAAACGTATTTTAGGCAGTTATCATAAACAGTACAGTCACAAAGGAGCTGTGGTAACTGCAGTCTTGGCATACTTTCTATGCTAAGGACCTGTGAAATATTAACAGTACATTTAATTGCATTGATATTTATTTTAAATTAGCATGTTATGGAGGCTTTACAGCACACTTTTTCACTTATTTGTATTTACCTTAAGACATTCTGTGGTGTGTAGAAATGTCATATGTAAACCAACAGTCTGAACTACTGATAACCTTAACTAATCTTACTAGCATAGGACAGAAGTTGTTTATGTATCTGCTTAAACAGTATTAAAACATGGACATGAACTAATAAGCTTCCGCCCCACAGATTTTTTGTGCTGGCTGCTGACCCTGATGTCCTGGCATACTACAGTACCCTGGTTTTCCCTCTGGCGAGAGGTGCCGAAGGACTGTGTGCCCCTACGAGCATGGATTTGGACTACACTGAGCCTCCGTAGGTTTTTGTGCATGCTGCTAGTCCTGCTGTCGTGGCAAAGAACCTGCTGGTGCCCCAGCAACGTGCCACTGAAGGACCCTGGTGGTGGTCGTGCCTCAGCAACGTGCCACTGAAGGACCCTGGTGGTAGTCATGCCCCAGCAACGTGCCACTGAAGGACCCTGGTGGTAGTCATGCCCCAGC
Organism: Coenobita brevimanus; assembly: GCF_032717465.1. Classification (NCBI taxonomy): domain Eukaryota; kingdom Metazoa; phylum Arthropoda; class Malacostraca; order Decapoda; family Coenobitidae; genus Coenobita; species Coenobita brevimanus. The sequence goes on along the minus strand of NC_136992.1, from coordinate 1,337,520 downwards.
AACGTGCCACTGAAGGACCCTGGTGGTAGTCATGCCCCAGCAACGTGCCACTGAAGGACTATGGTGGTGGTCGTGCCCCAGCAACGTGCTGCTGAAGGACCTTGTTGGTCGTACCCCAGCAACGTGCCACTGAAGGACCCTGGTGGTGGTCATGCCCCTGCCAAATGCTGCAGGACCTGACCACCACCAGGGTCCTTCAGTGGCACGTTGGTGGGGCAGGACCTCCACCAGGGTCCTTCAGTGGCACGTTGGTGGGGCAGGACCTCCACCAGGGTCCTTCAGTGGCAGGTCGCTGGGGCACGACCTCCCCCAGGGTCCTTCAGTGGCAGGTCACTGGGGCACGACCTCCCCCAGGGTCCTTCAGTGGCAGGTTGCTGGGGCATGACCTCCCCCAGGGTCCTTCAGTGGCATGTTGCTGGGGCATGACCTCCACCAGGGTCCTTCAGTGGTATGTTGCTGGGGCACGAGCTCCACCAGGGTCTTTGAGTGGCACATTAAAGGACCCTGGTGGTGGTCGTGCCACTGAAGGACTCGTGTGGTTGTGCCCCAGTAACGTGCCACTGAAGGACCCTGGTGGTGGTGGTGGTGGTTGTGGCCCTGCCAAATGCTGCTGAAGGACTCTAGTGGTGGTTGTGCCCCTGCAAGTGACACTGGGGGATTCATGCAGACATCATGCCCCTGCCAAATGATGTCCAAGGACTCAGGTGGAGGTTGTACCCCTATAAAATGCCACTGAAGGATTAGGGTGGTGGTTGTGCTCCTGCCAAGTGATGCCTGAGGATGCTGGTGGTTGTGCCCTTGCCAAAGTGTTGTGGAGAACTGTTGGCAAGTAAAGTATTCTTTCTCTTATAAGGTTGTCATAATGTTTAATACCGATGTATATATTAAAAGCTAAAGTGGATTTAAACTAACAAGTTTCTGCTCAATAGGTGTTGTGTGCCTACTGCTGATCCTGCTATCCTGGAGAACAACTTGGGGCCTTTCATTCTGAGGACTGTGTAGGATTCCGGTTGTGCTGCCTGGTGAATGAAGAACTGTGCCCCCTGCCGAGTGATGGTGAAGAACTCTGGTCGTAGTCCCCTGCTGAGCGAAGGTGAAGAACTCTGGTCGTGGTCCCCTGCTGAGCGAAGGTGAAGAATTCTGGTCGTGGTCCCCTGCAGTGACAGTGAAGAACTTGGGCCATGGTCCCCCACTGAGTGATGGTGAAGAACTCTGGTCTTGGTACCCTGCTAAGTGATGGCTGATGAAGAACTCTCACCTGCTTGTACCATATGTTTCTACTTTTGTATTAATATAAAATGTACTTTTTCTCAATAAATATATATATGAAATTTACTGCATTGTTTTCTTACTTTTCATTTATGTAGTTATTCACTGAACCCTAAATCTGCCTGACTGAAATAACTAATAATAACAAACTTAACATATTAATGACAGAAATATTTCAAGACTTTAATAAAAAAAACTTTTAAAAAACTTAGTTTTTTTTTTTATTCACTGGAAATTTAAATGAAAAAAAAAATTGCAAATAAAAAAGCCCCAAAATTATGAAAAAAAGAAAAAAAATTCCCAAATAATGAAAAAAAGCAAAAAAATACACAAAAATGGATTTTTCGAGCCCACCAAAAATGTACCTAAGTCAATTGCCAAGATTAATGGAACCAGTTTTCGCGTCGAGCCTTTTGTAATCTGAAGAGTGTCCGGAGACAACCTGAAACAAAAGAAATGCGTTAAAAAAATAATAGGTACCCTCCAAAAATTCCCCACCCCTTTCCCCTTCCTCCCTCACCTACTATAAGTAGCCAGGAGAGAGGGTAAGGGCAAAGGAGTGGGGGAGTTTTGGAGAGGACACAAGGAGGAACACACGGCAGGTGGGAGTGCATGTACAGTCGCAGACATAAATACTGATCCACTTTGTGAATGATAATTAGCCAGGAAGTGAGCAATGACTTATGAAACCCAGTGAAGCCACCTTCAAGCATAACAAACCTTTCAGAATATTACGTATGAGTTTCACAATTCATGGACTAACAATGTGGAGCAGTATTTTAGTCCGCAACCATACCAACCAGGCTCACAGCATCAACACACACAGACGGCCATCTTAGAATTGAGAGTTGCCAGCTAGTTGTTTTATGGGCAAATTTTTCGACTTAGTAAAATTTTGAGATGCCGACTAGCATTTTTTGGCGAATTTTTCGACTCTGTATTTTTCAACTTAGTATACAGTAATTTTGAGATGCCAACTAGTATTGTTATGAGTGAATTTATCGACTTAGAAAATATTTTGAGATGCTTAGATACCAATAATAAAGAATGGTGGTAGATGCCAACTAGTATTATTATGCATGAATTTTTTGACTTAGAAAATTTTTTGAGATGCTTTGATACCAATAATAAGGAACTGTGGCCATCTTGAATATGAAAGCTGCCAAATATTATCACCAAAAGTATATTTTTGGACTTAGTAAAATTATGTGATACTTTGATATCAATGATACAAGAGTGATGCATCAATTAATTACTTTATGTGATACTTTGATATCAATGATACAAGAGTGATGCATCAATTAATTACTTTATGAATAATTCTGTGGACATTCATAACAGCAGTGATAGTTCTGACTTACAAATTAATTTCTTTTTCTTACCTAAAAAATGATATATACCAAAACACTAAATTTACAGGATAATATTGCCCATAAAATGACTACAGTATTTTCAAATTAATCAAATCAATGCTGGCTTGTAATTAATACAGGATGGTCCATTTATTACACGTCTAATCTTATGGGGACAGCAGTCTGGTTATGAGAGGAGCAAAGACGATTTGGCTGCTTCACAAAAATTAATAATCAACAATGCAATCAATGGACATTAAAAAGCAAATACTTTACCACTACACATAAATGGGGTTATGCAATTAATGGACATGAAAAAGATATTATATCACTTCATGAAAAGAGTTATGGGAGTAGAAAATGATGCAGGGAAGACAATGGTACAGAGCATTTAGCCATCCCCTCAACTAAGATGCCGAATACGTGGACCACCCTGTATGACGTGAGGCCGTAAATGTGCACTGATGCATGACAAACTTACAATAAATTTACAGTCGTAACTATTATTGAAATTTTGCTGGAAGGACAAGGAATAGAGGGCACAGACTCTCTCTAGTCTCTTGTTCTTCTGGCAAAAACATAACCTATTTCTTTCACCTTAACTTGGCCCAGATTTTTGTCATTTTGCAACTTACTTCACATAGCTTAGTGTAGAAAGGACAATACAGCACTATGGCTGTACATTCTTTCCACATAACTTCGTGACTACCTTTTTGCATGAGCAGAGTGAGCGAGAACACGATACAGTACTCAGGCTGAAATGTGTAAAATTCTTGTCCCATATAGCTTGTAAAATTTTCTTGCCTGAAAACCACCAAAATTTCCTTTTCTTCTCAGCTATGGAACCAATTGTGACAGGTTGTACCATTTCGAAACTGTCATAACAATGTCATAACAAATGTCTTCCAATGGTACAACTTTTACCCCCAAACAAGCCAGATACAGCCAAAAAATGCTAAAAACATTTTCACAAGGCAAGGGCACAGCAATGATTCCCCCCCCCCCTCCCTCAGCTATTACGCCAATCATGGGACATCATACTTTGAAAATGTCAAAAGAATTGCCTTCCAGTGGTATCATTAATTTTCAAAAAGTCAGAAGTAGCCTAAAAAGGCCCAAAATACAACCCTGCTAATGCAAATATGTCCCATACCTGCTGTGTGGATGCCTATTTCTTGATTTTTTTTTTTTTTAAGCGAGGAAGAAGGAACCAAAGGCCGTGGGCCCGCTATTATTGATACCAGATATTAGTGTTAATCGACAGTATAGTGACAGCTCAGTGGCAAAACAAGACAATACTAAAGCTTTACATCCTTTTCACATCACTAGAACCATATTCTGGTGTTAATCTGATTTTAAAACTCAGCATTCATGATAGATGGAAGGCAATTTTAGGCCAAGTTAATGTGAAACGAGTCTAGTTACGAGAAAAGTTATCGTAAGTTATTTTGTGAGCACTCCCAGAAAGCAAAAAATATATACATGGCCACATGGAACTGACTGGACACCAAAGATTATAATCTGATGGCAACAAGAGACCTGGCATATTTTCTTTTGCAATATGACTAAGTGAATGAGCAAAGCAAGCCGGTGTGAACATTATTAGACATGTGGTTAGCTGGTTGAGCACAGCACCTAAACTGTTACCTATAAAACTGTAAAAGTATAAATGGATCTATGCAAATCAATGGACAGATTACGAGGCAATAGGTATTACGTCACTTTTCTCAAAATTTGCCACCAAATGGCTGAAAAAAAAAAACTAGACCACCAAATCTGTTATCTCTTAAACTATTAAGCTACAGCGGATATATGCACATTGCTGAAAAGCTTAAGAAAAAGGAATACCTCTTAGTACACCCAGTTTTCTCAAATATGCATCACAATATTGGTGTAAAAAGGCCAAAATGTGCCAAACTGAGCACCAAACTAAGTTGTCTCAGAAATTATTAAGCTACTGCACATCTACACACAGTCTGAAAACTTGTTGAAAAGTTATGGGTACCAAAAGTGGTTTTCTTCAAAATTTCAAAGTGTGCATTAACATCAGACAAGTGAGATAGCAGAGTCTGCAAAATATCAAAGTGTGCATTAATATTAGGCAGGTAGGATGGTGTTCTCCAACATTTCAAAGTGTGCAATAATATAAGGCAAGTGGGATGGCACAATTCTTCTAGCTAAAATGACGACATTAGCCAGCTTGCTCACTCATACAAGTTCCACATTTTCAAGGGAATGTGTATGACTTGATATTACTCACTATCAGCATAATGATAACATGCACGTATGCAGCTTATTCCATGTGACCTCATAATACATAAAAATATAAATAAGACACACAAATACATATAAGAAATGGACACAAAAAATATAATACAACGAATTTTGTCTAACCTCTAAAAATTCAAGTCAAATGAAATCTATCTAACCTCTAAAGATTCTGGTCAAATAACATCTATCAAAGCTCTAAAAATTCCACTCAAATAAATTCTATCTAACCTCTAAAAATTCTAGTTAAATGAAATCTAACTTTTAAAAATTCCAGTCAAATAAAATCTATCTAACCTCTAAAAATCTGTCACATAAAATCCATCTAACCTCTAAAAATTCTAGCCAAATAAAATCTATCTAGCTAACCTCTAAAAATTCAGGTCAAACACTGTTTCATTAAACCTCCTGAAAAACTCATACAACAGGGTGATCAAGAATGTTATCACTTAGATGAGCTATGGGTAGGGTAGGGTAGGGTAAGGTAAGGTAAGGTACAGTAAGATAAAGTAAGGTAAGGGAAGAGAAAGCACAGTAAGGTAAGGCAGGGTAGGACAGGGTAAGGCAATGTTGGTTGGGTAAGATATGGTAGGGCAAGTTAAATAGGGTAGGGAATGTTAGGCAGGGCTGGGTATGATAAGGCAAGGTAAGGTAAGACTGGGTAGGGTAGGGAACGGTAGGGTACAGCAATGTTGGATGGGGTATGACATGGTAGTGAAGGTTTGACAGGGAAGGGTAGAATACAGTTAGGTAAGGTATGGTGAGGGAGGATAAGATCTGGTAAGGTAAAGTAGGAAAGAGAAAGGTAAGGATGGAAAGGGTAGGGTAAGATTGGGTCAGGTAGGGTAGGGTAGTGTAGGGTAGGGGTAGGGCAAAGTAAGGTACCGAGTATGGTTGGGTTGGATAAGTCAGTCAGAAAAGGTAAGGTGAGGTGTAGTAGGTCAAAGTCAGATAAAGGAGGGTACGGTGAGGAAGCTAAGGTAAGACAAAGGCAGGGTAAAGAAGCTAAGGTAAGACAAAGGCAGGGTAAGGTAAAGTATGGTAATGTGAGTTACTTGGCATCAAATATATTAGGGGGAGTCCATATAATCAATAACTTCTGATCACCCTGTAAAGTTTCTTCCGCATTTTTTTTTCCCCCATGCTCAATAAAAATAAAAAGCTAATACCTGGGAGTCTGGGAAATTACTTTACTGTCAACATCTGGACTGACCGCTCTAAAACTGAGTGTACGATCGTGTAAGTCCCTAATTTCTTATGGTCGTTTATGGAACACCCCTAATTACTTCTGCCAACAAAGTTGGAGAAGTGTATGTATTCATCCAAGTCTTTCTGTCTGTGGACATGAAACTGTTCTCTCAAAAAGCTGTTATCGGATTTCAATAAAATTTGGTGGATATGTGGGCACTGGGTCAATTAGTTGCTCAGATCTTAAGGTGGATCCAGATGCAGAGCAAATCATAAATTTTACTGGTGTCAGTGGAGGTATGCCTTCTATTTTACTGTTTAACAGGGCAGACTATGACCACTGAATTACAATAATTACCTCTCCTATTGAGCTTATATGGAGGTTGGTCTATATGGTAAACCATGAATTACATTGACACTGGCAAAAATATGCACTTTCTGAGTGCTTTCTAGTTGTTAGATGTGATCATCTTGTATTCCATCATACAGAATGCAGTCAGCAATGATACAGAAAGGTCAAGCATGCTGCATCATCACATTTATGGGAATCCTGTAACTGTCAGATGTGATCAGAGTGTGCAGTCAGCAACAATACAGAATAGTCATATGTTCAATCATTGTCTCATGCTTCAAAAGTAACTGTCAAACACTAGGAGCTTGTCCACACTTTCACACACTCAGTTTTATTATGACCCTAACATCTATGCTACTTAAGGTCACATTCTACGTGCCTTTGGAATTTCATAAGATCTCTTCCTTAGTTATTTACCCTGTAAATTATAAGATCTTTTATCTAAGAGACTGTATATGAGCCAAAATTCTGGCACAGACTCTCAAATTGTTACAAATCATAATACATATCTCAAATTTCTATTTTTTTCCCCAACAGCTCCCAGCAATTGCAGGGAAGTATTTAGCTGGTTTGGGCTCATGGTTTAACTTCCAGTACACTACGAATATCAGCTGTACCATGGCCAACCCCAATACATAAATTCCTTAGGTGGAAACAAGGCGTCTTTTTGTATTAAAGTTAATTACATCTCAATATCTTTTTTTACGTAATGAAAAAAGCAGGTGGCTCCCCTGCCTGGTTAAACAATCATTCCTCAATTTACTCTTCATCCCCAAATGGAGGATGGTAGACTGCAGAGGAAGCATTCATAATGAAAAGAGCCTGGGGTTGCAAATAACTGATGTTACTTAAGTCAAGGGCTTGAACTGTGTGTGTGCCCCATTCAACAGGAGACGTAGTTATTTTCCCCTTCATTTTTTCTTTTTTTTTCCCCTCTCTACATCCTACCTCACCCCACCATCCAAGGGTAGGAAAAGAGGTATGGGTGATAATGATGATGATACTGATGCAGACTATGCTTATACAATATTAAGATGTTATAAACAGTATACAAGACAAATGTTATCAAGTAATAGGCAAACAGTAAATCACTAAAGAAGAGATGCTACAAAAACTCCCATGCCACCAAGAAAAATGACCTTTATTCTAACACATAAAGAAACACTAGACATGTGGGATCATATGGGACTTTGCTAGTGAAGAACCTTACGCCTGAAAATTCGTAGGGTAATAATCTGACATATCATATGAGCCTTTGCTTGAGTGACATACCTTGCTGATAAAAATTCTTGGGGTGTGCCTGACTGACCAGGCCCGCATCTACAAAGCATATGAAAAAGATATCTGGTTTACCTTTAACATCACAGCAAAATGAATGGATGCAGATGTTTAGGTGCTGATAAATTTCTTGCAATTCCATCCATCAGCAGCAGTAGCAGCCCAAGTTAGACCACTCCAGAATAATGGTTTCTCCTATCTTCTTCCACTCTCATGGACTGGCTGTCAGCATGTTCCATCAAATCCCAGCGAATCTTTAAGTCACAACAAGACGGCAAGATGAGATTTGGGATCCGCTTCTTCATCTGCCGACAAAAATCATTATTAGTATCATCATCATCTTCAATTCTCTTCTCACTGTTATACATTGAGTAGTTATGATCCAGAAAGTGGAAAATACAGAAATCATTATCATCAACATTTTCAATCATCAAGCCTTACAATTCCCATACATTCATTCAGGGTAAAAGCTGCGGGGTGTAAACTTCACTCACCTTCTCACTCCTTCCACGAAGGTTCCATAATGCAGGTGTCAAGGAAACGACTCCTTCCCCATGCAGTATCTCCCGACAAAAATGAATGACGTAGTTCAGCCAAAATTTGCAGCCTTCTTCTTGGTGTCGTCCTTCATGGGCTGATGCTTTCAGATATCAGCCTGTGAAAAGGATCAATCTATGGAAAACGTGCCATGTGTTCAAATATCTAGAATTACTTCACATATAATGCAAGTGCATCCATCCATCCATCATCCAATCCTATGTTGCCCCATGAGGAACGTAGAAGCCCGGGGCTAAGCAAGTTGGTCCTGACATTTGAGATGAAAGTGACCAGCCTCACTCATCCCTGAGTGGCATTACGTGAGCAATAAACCCCAACCACCCCTTGGATATAAACCTTCACCGGCTCAAAATGATTGGAGTGCTGTAAATACCCACTAAACATCAGGTGCCAAAAATTGGTTATATGGTTACCACCCAGCATATTAAATGGTTTCCCGGTGTACAGCAAACCACTTGGCTTGTCACTCAGTGTAGAGTTACCCACAGGCAGGAGGAGGAGGAAAGAATGAAGGAAAGAAATACAGAAGAGGGGGTGTAAGGTCACCCACAGACAGAAGGATGAGGAAAGAATGAAGGAAAGAATGACAGAAGAGGATGGATGGAAAGAATGACAGAAGGGGATGGAAGGAAAGAAGGATGGAGGAGAGGAAAGGGCAGACACCCGAGAGCAGCACTACATCGAGTAAGTGGAAATAAAAATAAAAATAAATAAAGTGTAAAACTTTACCATTATGGTCCCATTTATTGTGTGAGATTTGGTTAGATGGCGAACTCTCCTAATTTGCTGGCCAGAATACCATATTTCACTTAAGCACACATTTTAGTGCACACTGTTTCTTAGTTTTCATGATATAAAATCAATATACACCTTTTTCTCAAACTAATTTAGTTCTACTACTTTCATTATTGGATATTCAACTACTTTTCAACCTGCTGATCCTGTGATGCTTTGCTGGGTACAGCACACCCTCATTTTATGACTGCGACGCATTTTTTAAAACCAATCGTTACATGATTTTTGTGCTGTAATCACGTAAACAAGAAAAAGATCACATACTGGTAATGAGACATCAGGCACCACAGTAACTGTATAAGAACAAAAAAGTTAAATTCTTATTGATCTCATAAGCAAATGACTGTACACTCGATCAAAAAAGTATCAGTGCACAAGGGATGCGATGCCAACCGAAAAGGTTCAAACAACTGCTGACATTACCAATGTCTCATTGTGTATCATCGGTGTCTGTCTATATAAACATTACAATTGCTACATGTTTGCAAGAGGATATTAATAGCTGGCGATATATGATACCTCCAGACATCAGGGCCACCAACGTGTGGTAGGTCGGATACTAATATTTCAGTGACCTTCGTTCTGTGGTCCCAAATGTTTCACGCATGTTGTGCACCGATACTTTTGTGACTCAGGGTACACTATAGTGACTGTATGACAAGGGTGTGCTGTATTTCTTATAATTACTAACTGGCAAAAACAGGGTACACAGTTTTAGGTTTTCTATGGATTCCTCTCATCAATAGCAAAAACCTTTTCCTTTACCAATTCCTTAGTTTGATGAAGTTAGATTAATGCTTAAAATTGCCAACTTCATTGTCTCATTTTTCTTCCATGAAGACTGACTGGGTTGGATAAGGTTAAATTAATGCTTTGGGGGGTCTTAGGAACAAAGGCACCCAGTTAGGTTAAGTTATGATAAAACATGGGTTTTCTGATTTGTTATATTATTAATTTGATATTAACCATCATTTTTCAGTGAAAATGCTTCTTTTCTCTGCATGGGTTCCCACACTCAACAGAGGGATAGAGAGGGCAAGAAAAACAGGGAAACAATGCAATTCCGAAAGAAATGAGTCAAAATCAAATGAACCACGAAAATTAATCAGAAAACTCTTCTTTTATCGACAAAATTGTCTGCCTGAAAGTAAAAATATTCTTTGGCATATCAAAATTCTACAATAATTGGGTCACAAAGCTAAGGAGTGCGATAGCACTATAGTATGTAGCAGACAGGGTTAGAAAAAAAAAAAAAAAAAAAAAAAAAAAAAGGGGGGGGGGGGGGGCCCCCGGGGGAAAGGAGGTGGGTGAAAAAGAAACTCCTTACCCATCTCACAAGCAGAAATGCACAGGCACTGCCATGCCTTAAAGAGGTGGTCATAAAATCCTTCACTACACTGCACGGCCCATCTTGGTGAACAGTTTTGAGTATCAGCCAGAGGTCTTCGTTTGAGGGTCATTGCTGATTCACTGAGGTGTGGCTTCTGAATCAGCACCTACTCAGAACATCCTGCCAAAAAGGAAAAACTGAATCAGGACTTTGTGAAAGGCTAAGAGAATGTGGGTACTGTACAGCCTAGTCCCCACCTGACTTTGGCCCACAACGGGTATTTTCATTTCTTAAACCACATGTGTCTGATGCCTAATTTTACTCATCTTCCCAGAGCAAGATTTCTCTGATGCGAAGAGCCCACATAAATGCATTCATCTCGTACTACCAATACTGAATAATCAATTCTTTACCAAATGGGCACAGCCTTTCCAAATTTTCTATGAAATGAGTCTTTCACAGGGTAACTGGCACCTCTCCTGGATTACCATACCTACTGGGGCTTTTTTAAAAGCTACCTCTGATGACTGTTATTTAGGATTTTGAATATGTAAATATTCTGCCATCGTCACACCCATCGCTGGATGTCAAACACTGAGAAAGAACATTTTACTTTTGGCATGTCCAGAGTATACAATTACTTTGATGGAATTGTGTGTTATTTGCAGTAATTTACAGCAACTTCTTCCTTTAATATGCAGCCATTTGCTTATCCAGGACACAATAAACTGCAAGAAGTTGCATTCCACGAGCTCCTTCTGGCTGCAGCTGCTCTTTATCCTCCTGCGTATTAAAGTAACTTCCTTCTGGATGGATTAGGTTAGGTCTGGTTAGGTTAAAAGTATGGGGAGGTCTGGGGAGGCAAAGCTCCCCCAAGTAAGCTTGGGCCACATTAGATCAGGATAGCTTAGGTTTGGTTAAACTGCTAAGGTTTCCAAAGCTTTGACACTGTTAATTAGTGTTTTCTTTTGCACACATTTTAGTATGCTTGATACACTTGACGCATCCAGTCCGAGCGATGGTTGGTAAACAACGCAGGCAGTCGGGGAGACTGTTGATAAACACAAGACATGGAGTTAGGTGTAAAATTTTAAAATTGGTTAAAATCGTTCCTAACGAGTCGAGAGCAAATGGTGGAAATACGTTACTGTACATCTGGAATGCCGCCCACAGGGATCGATGCTGAGGCCAGCCTTATTTTTGGTTTACATTAATGACCTACGGTAGCTAACGAGTTAGAATGTCCAGCCCCTCTCTTTGCAGACGATGTCAAGACAACAGGATCGACAGCATGGACGATCTACAAGCTATGCAAAGAGACTTGAACAATCTAGGAAACTGGAGTAAGAAATGGCTGTTAAAATTTAGGGCTGTGAAATGTGCCACAGACCACATGGACCACAGAAATCTTGGTTTTGTCTATGAAATGAATGGAAGGGAACTTAAGTCTAGGTGGTAAGCAAACAGAATGGTTGGTCTAATAAGAAGGAGCTTTTCATACAAGGATGTTGGCTAGTGTAAATCACTGTATTGTTCATTGGTAAGACCCCGCTTGGAATATGTGGTACAAAGCTGGTCCCCATACGAAAAGGAGGTCGTACTGGAACTGGAAAAGTACAAAAAAGGATGACAAGACTTGTACCAGAGCTCAGAGACCTGGAATATGTAGACAGGTGTGAAAGACAGGCTGACAACTCTAGCGAAGAGAAGCCAAGGAGATTTACTTGAAAATTTATAAAATCCTTACTGGGATGAAGAATGTTAGCAAGGATGTCTTCTTTGAGTAAACTGCAGCCAGCAAGAGAACCAATACCCGGTACATGTAAACTGAAAAGAGGTTACTGGAGAACCCTGGTTTGAGCTAATTCCTTTGGTGTGAGAGTTGGGAATGACTGAAACACATTCCTTGAGCATGTAGTTACTGCTCCTTTGCTACGTTCTTTCAAAAACAGATTAGATAAATGTTCTTGATCAGAAACAAATTATTTCTTCTTCCCCTTCAGAGTTTTCCCTGCTATATTTGATGCCATATACTCCTACTGTACAATCTAGTCACTGAGAATTATGATGTACAGTATTAAGGTAGTAGAAAATGTACAAAATGGTGTTCTAGTAACTGTAAAAACAAAATAAATTAACACTCATGAATGAACAAAAGATGGGAGCCCTACAAGACAAGTTTCTTAACCTCCCATGAATTTGAAACAGATAAGCTTGCAATAGGAAATCGGTAAACGGATGAACCACTGGATGAAAAAACACAAGAAAGAAAAGGCTTATGATCTACGGTACTTTCACACCAGTACACATTATAGGCTCATATGTCTGGCAATGGCACGCCTAACTGTAAACATGTCTTGCTGGTGCAAACTGCAGGTGACAATCTTTTACTTTTTGTGACTAATATATTAAAATAAATCTCCCTTTGACTGGGACCATAAAATAGTAATACAGCTACCAAATATTCATGTGCACTATACACTATATCGTAAGAAATTGATAACATAATGCAAAATAAGTCAAACAGAAGAGGGGCTGTATTTAATATTATATTTTACTTCCTCATGAGGTTCCAATTTCTTCATGAATTAACACAATATAGTATTCACATGCTTATTTCTACATAAATTTGTAAGTTTACAAATCTGCAGCCAGAGAACAAAAGAATGCTACCAGTAGCTACATCTTTAGGCTTTCCAACACAACAAAAGAATAACTGTTATCTGTATTAGGGCCTGTTATGTAATGAAAAGTATAAACCGTACTTTCAGCGAGGGGGAAATATCTGGCTGGGCCAAAACCAGGAGAGGGGGTAGGGGTGCACAGGCCTGGGCCCATACCATAAAAAATACTTAGTATCGCTAAGTACACTTGGCAGACGAAATATTTCACAAGTAGCACTTAAGTCTGGGCAAAATAATTAAGTAATACCTACCAAACTACACTTTGAAGACGACAAACTTAAGTACCCTCGATGAGGTTACTTAAGTGCTTCTTATTTTACTCAGTCACGATGCCTGCACAACAAAAATGACGAGGGAGAATATGAAGGGCTACAAATTATGGAGAAACATGAAAGAAAAGTGATTTTGGGTCTATGTATGACGTTTTCAATGAATTAATATAGAAAAATTACACCATGTTGAAGTAATATTATACTGATAGATTTGAAGATGTTGTTACACCACAGACAAACAGCCTATGCATGATCACTAGTGCAGAAATGAAAGTATCTGCAATACTGTGTTACTTAGTAACTAGAAAGATGCAGCTGTATAATGGTGATAATCTCTGACTTCTCTTTTCTCACGTGCAAACAATTTTGTCTTAAACATCTCTCTGTAAGATGTTTTTCTGTTATTCAGCCATAACTTATCAATCAAATCTAACAAAGCTTGTATCATACAGTTGCGAATACTGTGGTTGTTTTACTGATGAAAAAAATTGCAATCAGAGAACAGTATGCCACACTGGCCTAACAATAATCATTTGTGATGTGATGCAAGAGATTCACAAATAATTCTGTCCCAACATTCAGCTGCATCTCTACCCAACTGTGATGAGTTTCATTATAATCATTCAGTAAATTAGTGGGTATGTACAAAATAACCGGGAATTATTTTGTAAACATATTAAATGGAGAACGTCAAACATAATCTACCCATGTTTTGACGGAGACAAGACCTAGTAAGGGACTTGTCGAGGTTAGGTTATGAAAGCAATTCAAGATGAATTTTGTCATAATATTCAGCCCTGCCTGTGCCGCCTGGTAACCATTCTTTAATGCATTTATTCACTTCAGTACAGTACATTCATAATATAACAGGGAAATGCCTTCAAGGCGTCCAGTACAGGGAACCGTCCATGTTTTGATGGACACTGAGGTAAGGTGATGCAGGCAATTATCGATGAATTTTGTCAAAAATTTAGCAGTAGCTGTGCCCCATGGTAATAATTTTTAATCATAATCCTTCAACAAATTAGAATACACATGTAGAATAAGGGCAAAAAAGCAAGAAAATGTATTTTACGAATACTGACCATAACCTAACCTAAACAGTCTTTGACAGGGAAATGACCAGCCAAGGTCATGCATGTGATCCACAATTGCTTAAATATTCAGTTATGTCTGTGCTCTACAGTAATCACCCTTTGTCATATACATGAAGTAAATTCCAGTCTACGTACAAAATAGCCAGGAAACGTCATACAAGAGGAAACTGCAGGGAACCAGCCATAAACCAACCTAACCTATCCATGTTTTGACAAGGAAATGACCAACTTGTCAATGCGAGGTTGTGAGGGGATTCATAATGAATTTTGTCATTCAGCACTAGTTGTGCCGCATGGTAACCATTCTTTACCGGTATCATATACAGTCAATCAAGTAAAGTACATATTTATAAACAGGGAACCGTCTATGGTTTTTCAGGGAAATGATTACCCGCCCAACAGCACTGTTGCTACCGGTATGTGAAACAAAAGATTCTAAATGAAGTTTGACCTAATATGCCCTTGTTGTGCCCAAGAGTAATGTCTCTTTATCTTGATCATCCAGTTAGGCTATTCAGAGAACACGTGTAAATGATCAGGGAAACTCAAGCAGGTGATAATGAGCTTTTACATATGTAAAACCTCACTGAGAACATTGGTATACCCAGCAGTAATAAATTGTGTACCATTCCCAATCAATAAATCAAAATGCATGCGGAAAATAATGAATGAAAGTCTTGAGACGGAACAAATCAAAGTATAACGACGGTAGGTCGGTGACAGAAATGACAATGTGGGAAAGACAAGAAATTCAAATTTCACTCTGCACTTGACACAGGAAATTGTCGTACCTCCTATTTGTGATGTTGGTAACAAAATTTTGATTCGCCATTCACTCTGAACTAATTCAATGTTTTACTCACCACAATTCTGCTATGCACTGCTTTTAATTCAACCGTACTCCACTCAGAACTCTTGTACTTCGCTGAGTGGAGCGCTAAGCTGTATCGATGGTGGCACTTAAGTAGTCCACTCAGTAAAGTACTGGGACTATAGTAAAGTTTAACCAAAATAATAATTTTTTATGTACAAGCCCTGGTTTCCTGAGAGGGTTAAATACCCCCTAGTCTTTTTCCAATCACCTCCTGCAGTCACAATTCTGTAATTAACAATGTTGCACATATATATGTACCAAAATTACTTACCTTGAGATAATGTATTTGATATATGTGGAATAGGCAGCCCGTCTGGTAAAGGATTACTATTATATATACTGATGCAGGCCTAGTATACCACCACATACCGATGCGGGCCTGAAGAGTACCCCCATATATTGATGCAGGTCTAGAGTACCCCCCGACAGACTCGGAACTGGGAGATACTGCTTACCTCCAGCCATTCTCTGTCACATAATCATAATACATGACTTACCTTAACGTAATAGGGGTCGGCGTCTTCCACAAAACGAAAAACCCAATAATTCAGTATGCAACCACCAGCATTACACCACGTGCGGTCCTTCCTGTTTACTTTAAGTATCTATACTTCTACTAAAAAGACGATCGCACTCAAGTCTAAGAAAGGATCAGAATCTCTTGTCTAATCCTCCTTTTGTTATTCCTTCGTAAGTTGTCTGAACACGTACAAAATTTTCAAAACCAATATTGGAATTAGTTTTACAGTAAAGGACTAAAGAAAATTCTGGCGTGCACAAAGTGGTATAGCCATTTTTTTTTTTTTAATAGCTCTAAACAGGCGTTTTCTCTTGGCGGTAATTTTTAACATTTGCCTACAAGGAAGCTTGAGCTTATGCTTTATATGAAATTATCGGCGACATTCATGAGATTCTGCACTGTTCCTGACGATTTTCTGAAGATTATTACTCTGTACAAATCTCTCCAGCTTAGCCACATTCGTCTCTGGATTTGGCAATCCTAGCGCCAAGGCATATAGACTTGTTCTTTGACCTTGGCCTTTGAACGATCACTCTCAAAATCTAAATACCCTAGAATTGCCTGATCCTCCCCCATATCACAAAGTTTGGCTCAGATCGGACCAAAGCTATTAAAGCTGACTATACCACAATTATGATCTTGCCATTACAATCACTCATAATAATTGGATGTTGAACATTATAATGATCAAACTAAGAACTATATAAACTTCCAGAAGTTGAATGAAAATTATTAAAATTCATGATGTACCTGGCAGTTTTTCTATAATGTAAAGATGCTGCCAGGGATGTGCATTGGTCTCCTACAGCTTAATTGGTCTGGGCTACAGTAGCTTTAGGCTCTCCTATATCCTAGCCCCATGCTCTCTGAGGCCCCCAGAGTAGTCTAGCCTGGGCCCCTCAGCTCCTTCTGAGGCATTACTGGATTAGATAATGGATGGAAGAACGGAAACCAACTTGATGTATTCATTCCTAAGAATCACTTTTAATTTTATGACTGTTATAGGAACTGAAGTACATATATTATACATCTGTTTTTGTTTTATTTACAATATTTTAGCATTTACAGGTTTATGGATTTAAAAAAAAAAAAAAAAAAAAAAAAGTGACTGAGCATTGTGCATACACATGTGGCCAAATCATATAGTTTCATTCTTCATACAGTACCAGTATATACTAAAAATACAGCACTATTTCTTAATGATTTCCAACAACATATTACTGTACAGCAAATATAAGGGTATTTGCTTACAAATAATGAGAAAACAACTTCCTCCATGTGTATAGAGTAATTCATCATGTAAGTTAGCAGCAGGTGTCTGGGGAATTTTGCTCTTATCCATCCTACATGACATCTAATGTGGGGAGTTCAGAATACAGTATTACCTGTTCTATGTACAGTATATAACTAGTTACTGATGACATAATGAGATATGGCATAAAGCAGGAGTCCTCATCATTACAGTGATCCCTTGGTTATTATGCATACATGATACCCAGCCTAGTGTGTGATAATGAAACTGTGTCATAACGAAAGCACAGAACCTTTGGGATTTATCCTAATTGGTACTAGGCACCCTACTCATTAGCCCAGATTTTCCTTTTTATAATTTACATCCAGTAAATACATACATATACACTGTTATGATATCAGATCACACACATGAATGGTTAGGTTAACAGGAAGTGATAAAAAGGGCACAATAATGAAGAACCATGTACCACAGAGAGACCCAAATGGGCATGAGGAGAGGGGTCCTATGGCTAGTGGATGGAGAGATAGTGGTCTCCCCTACCTGGGAAGAACTCTTCAAGTAAGGCCTCAATTCTGAATCCCTAAAAACCATTAAAAAACACACGCACACATACTGCACCATTGCTGTCGGCAGAAACCAAATCATGTGTGCAATACCAACATTTTTCAGGGAAAAAAAAATTGCATGATAAAAGTAAGAGTGCAGATTTTCATCTAATAGTGATAACAAAAACTGCTTTAATCATGTGTGCGATAACCAAGGGATTGCTGTATTGTTTATCTATAACCATGATTATCATCCAAACCATATATTCACATCCATCCATCATCTAATCCTACATTGCCCCATGAGAAGCGTAGGAGCCCGGAGGCTAGGCAAGTTGGTCCTGGCATTTAAGATGACAGTGACCAGCCTCACTCATCCCTGAGTGGCATTATGTGAGCAATAAACCCCAACCATCCCTTGAATATAAACCTTCACCAGCTCAATTCGATTGGAGCACCGTTATTACCCACTAAACCACCAGGCGCCAAAATTTAGTTATATGGTTACCACCCAACGATTCACCATAATCATAATTATCATAACCAGTACCACCCAACAAAAATAGGGTACTGTATAATGTTTGTTTTGTTTTTTAAGGCTCCAACATGCTTGAATGCATTGGCATTGGTCACCAAATGGTAGTTCTCCAAGCTGCTCAATCTCTCGCATCTTCCCTATTTAGTTCCTTATCCCTGAGGTCACACTCAATGGCTTCGTCCCAGGTCTTTTTCGGCCTACCTCTCGCTACCCTACCCCCAACATTAACACTTCTCACTTTCTGCACCTAATTATCATGCCCCATCCTCTCTACATGCCTAAACCATCTCAATCTACCTCTCCTCCTCACAACACCAATGCACTCCAGTCCCATCCTAACCCTTAACTCTTTCATCATAAACCTGGCCCCTCCAGGCCTCGCACTCAGGGACGCACTGCATATCCACCTAATCATTGTCATTTCTGTACAACTGAGCCTGCGAATATCCTCTTCCTTTACTGCCCAGGTCTCACTACCATACAGCATTACACTCCTAACACATGCTGAATATAAAGATCCCTTAGCACGGAGGGAAAGCCCTCTCAGTGTCAGAAGAGGCAACAGCTCCCTGAACTTCTTCCAACCACTCCTCATTCTAGCCACAGAGCTTGCTCCAGCCCCACCTCCAGCACATAACATGACTCCCAGATAAAAAAAAAAAAAATACTCTTGCACACACTCAAGAGACTTGCCAGCAAATTCAATCTTTTCATGCCTGGCAATCTCCACATGCTCTCCCTGACACACTGTACACATAAAATCAATATTATCTCACAGTCTACCTCTAATACCACTACATCTCTTATGCATTCACCTATCGCAAACCCTGCACAAGATGGACTTACTCCACGCGCCCTTGTGGCAGATCGCACATGGCCACTCCCCCTCTTCTTTGACAGTACTGCACCCAGCCCTTGATACCATCACTTTTGTTTTTATTGCATTTACTCTTAAGGCCTTGTGCCCCATACCATCTCTCCACTTCCTAAATCTTTCTTCCGCCTCCCTTCCATTCTCTGCAATCAACACCAAGTTATCAGCATACAACATCTCCCACAGAGTCCACTTCCGAAGTCATGTGAGAGGGCTTCAAGTACCATAATAAATAACAAGCGGCTCAAGACTGACCCCTGATGCACACCAACATTCACAGAAAACTCCTCACTCAAATTTCCATTCCCCCCTTACCTGGGTGCGAGCACCCACATACATGGCCATAACCACCCCAACCAGCGACTCCTTGATCCCAGGCTGTCTCACTGCCCACTTCACCACCTCTCTAGGGACTCTGTCAAAGGCCTTCTCCAAATCGACAAAAACAAAGTACAGTTCCCTTTTCATCCCAATACATTTTTCCTGAAGCTGCTGAACAATGAATATGGCACCAGTGGTCGCTTTGCCTGGCATAAACCCAAATTGCATCTCATCAATATTCACTCTTTCTCTAATCATACCTTCTAGAACACTCTCCATTACCTTCATTATCTGGTCCAAAAGCTTTATGCCTTTATAATTTCCTCCTTCCAGGGCATCACCCTTCCCCTTGTACACATTTACAAGTACACCCTTCAGCCAATCCTCTGGGACAACATACCCATATACAGTATAATCGTATTTATCAAATCAGTGATTAATCCCACTCCTATATCTCCTGAGGCTTTCAACATTTCGGCAGTCAACCCAGACACACCTGCTGCCTTCCGCACCTGAATCCTACCTATTGCCCTGCTCACAGCAGCAGCATCAATCAAAAGCCTAAGGCCAAACAATGGATCTGCTGGATCCAGAACTTCCCTGTCCCAGTCAAACTCCTCATTCAACAACCGGCTGTAGTGCTCTCCCCAGGCATCTTTAATATCACCATTGTTCACCATTATCTTTTCCTCACCATTCTTCACACACTGCTCACCCATGATATCCCTATTCTTCCTCTTCAGCTGCTCTGCCATCATAAATATCATAATCTTCCTTTCCACATTATCTAAATTATCAAGTAAAAGTCTCTGTGGCTCAGACTTTGCCCAGTAAACCTCTCTTCTAGCCCTAAGCTTGGCAGCCAAGTATTCCTCTTGGTTACCACCCTTTTGCCATTCCTGGAAAAAACTTTTTTTCTCCTTAACCGCAGCTTCTTCAGCCTCATCCCACCACCAAGTTACTTTATGTCTTGGGAGGCCCATTGTCCATCCACACACTGAATCAGTTACTCTCAAAAGGTTGTTCCTGAGGGCT
The DNA here is from genome assembly GCF_032717465.1 of Coenobita brevimanus. NCBI lineage: Eukaryota > Metazoa > Arthropoda > Malacostraca > Decapoda > Coenobitidae > Coenobita > Coenobita brevimanus. The sequence continues at coordinate 1,317,115 of NC_136992.1, read as the reverse complement.
CTGTACTGTTCATTAACACTTCTATCAATGTCTCCCTGTTCAGCCACCACTCTATTCACCTCGCTATAGAAGGCAACCCTTATTGTTTGTCTTTCAACTTCCATATTTTCCTCCTAGGTGCATAGGTCCTCTTCTTCTTCACCCGCTCCTTAAGCACCATGTCAAATATCAATAACTTGTGTTGCAGCACCCACTCCTCGCTCCCTATAACTTTAACATCCCTCACTAACCTCCTATCGGCCCTCCTGACCAAGAAATAGTCTATCTGGTTCCTATTTTCCCCAGACTCGCATGTAATCAACCTACTCACTTTTCCTAAAATGTGTGTCGCACACAATCATGTTCACTGCCTCCCCAGACTCAAGTATCATTTCCCCTTCCTCATTTCTTGTATCGCATGCACATCTCCCATGAACTCCCTCACTTACATGGCCATTTAAGTCCCCTCCCAAAACCACAATCTCATCATCCCCCTTACCACTTACTACACCTATCAGGTCACCCAAGAATCTATCCTTCTCTACCTCATCCAAGCCTGCCTGTGGAGCATACGCCGATGTAAATGCAAACATGATCCCAATGACCAAAATTTTCACTATAGGGAAAAGGGAAATACAAACATAGAGTCATAGACGAACTATGGAAGAAGTATCAACTGTCTGCCCAATGAAATGGACCACACAATCATTTTCACATCATACAAGCCCTCACAATGCTTGCCCCAACTCACAAGTCTACAAACAAACTTTCATAAAACTCCAGACCAAGGAGCATGGAGTCACAACACACAGCAAATCAGAGACAGTTGTTTTCGCTTTTCATCATCCATTTCACTCCTTTTTGGTATTCATCCTGAACTCTCAAACTCCATCACATTAAGAATGAATTACCATGAGGACATAACATCCATTTCATTCCAACACTAATACAAAAAAATACAAACAAACATGCTTTCCAACCAAAACAAAGTTGTTCCACAACATTCAGTAGTTTTCTACCACATTATACATTTGTAGGGTTTCTCACATATATTTTCTGTTCATCAAAGCCTTCACCTTATCTGGCTGAAGTGATTATATACATATATATGTAAACATATAATATATATATATACATATATATATATATATATATATATATATATATATATATATATATATATATATATATATATATATGTGTTTGTGTGTGGTAGGCGGGGGGGGGCACTCACCATCCACCCACTCAATGTAGTGCTGCTCTCGGGTGTCTGCCCTGTCCTTTCCTCCATCCTTCTTTCCATCCATCCTCTTCTGTCTTTCTTTCCTTCATTCTTTCCTCTTTCTTCTGCCTGCGGGTGACTTTACACTCCCTCCTGTGTCTTTCTTTCCTTCATTCTTTCCTCTTCCTTCTGCCTGTGGGTGACTCTACACTGAGTGACAAGCCAAATGATTTCCTGTACACCAGGAAACCATTTACTACGCAGGGTGGTAACCATATAACCAAATTTTGGCTCCTGGTGGTTTAATGGGTAACAAAGGTGCTCCAATCTGATTGAGCCGGTGAAGGTTTATATCCAAGGGGTGGTTGGGGTTTATTGCTCACATAATGCCACTCAGGGATGAGTAAGGCAGGTCACTCTCATCTTAAATGCCAGGACCAACTTTCCTAGCCCCGGGCTCCTACGCTCCACATGGGGCAACGTAGGATTATATGATGGATGGATGGATGGATGTATATATATATATATATCCATCCATCCACCCATCATCCAATCCTACATAGCCCTATGAGGAGCGTAGGAGCCCGGGGCTAGGCAGTTGGTCCTGAGATTTAAGATGAGAGGGACCAGCCTCACTCATCCCTGAGTGGCATTACATGAGCAATCAACCCCAACCACCCCTTGGATATAAACCTTCACCGGCTCAATACGACTGGTGTGCAATAATTACCCACTAAACCACCAGGTGCCAAAATTTGATTATATGGTTACCACCCAGCATAGTAAATGGTTTCCTGGTGTACAAGAAACCATTTGGCTTGTCACTCAGTGTAAAGTCACCCATAGGCAGAAGGACAAGGAAAGAATGAAGGAAAGAAAGACAGAAGAGGATGGAAGGAAAGAAGAAGGGAAAAGAGGAAAGGGCAGACACCCGAGAGCAGCACTACATTGAGTGAGTGGATGGTGAGTGCCTCCACTATATATTTACTTATTTATTTATTTATTTATAAAGCAGCATCAGTCACCTTCATTTAAAATGAGTCACTATAACTCTGATTTACTGTTTCAGATGTTCTTTTATTAAAATGAATTATCAGCTCTATTGTTGTTAGTATAAACAGAATTTACAGACATATGGAAGACATAAAGAGTACTGTTCCACATTCACATACAGTATCTGTAGGCTACTGCAAATAACCCTAAGTAACCCTTTCAATAAGCTGATGTCTTTAATGCTTTAGTTATTCTTGCTCTCACTACACGGAACAACAATGTCCAAGCTTCGCTTCCGTGAAGCTTGGACATTGTTGGAAGGACACAAGTCAAGAGTGAGAGCAGTGGAAATGAGTTATTTAAGAGAAGCCTGTGGAGTCACGTGGAGAGACAGGCTGATGAATGAGGATATAAAGAAGCGTTGTGGTGTGGATGTGGATGTGATAGGAAGTGTTATGAGGAACACACTGAGGTGGTTTGGCCATGTGGAGAGGATGGAGGGTGAAAGACTGACGAAGAGAGTGTATGTGAGTGAGGTGGAGGGGGGAAGAGGGAGGGGGAGGCCGAGGATGAGATGGAGGGATGGGGTGGAGAGGTATATGAGAGAGGGGGGTGTGAGTTGGGAGCAGGGCAGTGAAATGGCAGGGGACAGGGCGACTTGGAGGCGATTTGTTTGTGGCCACCCCAAACGGGAATGAGGCGTCTGGCAATAGATAGATAGGCTACACAATTTTGTTAATCTTATGAAGAGATGTGGAAATGTTAAACAGATGGAAAAATTGAATGGAGAAGAGGGGAATGAAAATAAATATGGATAAGACAAAGGTAATGGTGACAGGCAAGAAACCAGTAGAATGAATTCAGTCAGGAAAATTGCCATGTGGATGCTGAGGCAGAGGAGTAAGAGTGAACTCAGTGTTGTGCACGGAGTGCAGTAAGTGGTGCCATAGAAGGTGTTCAGGTCTGCAGAATTTGACAGGAGTTCAAAATTTTCACTGCCCAGCCTGCATAAGAAGAGAGGTGGAGGGAGATGAAACAAAAGATGAGCTATAGGTGAATGTGGGCACACTACAGGAAGTGCAGCAGTTCTGCCATCTATGAGACGTATTGGACTGTGAAGCAGGGGTGGAGAGATCAGTTAGAACAAGAGTGGCATCAGCATGGTTAAAGTTGAAGGAAACAGCTAGCTTACTGGTCAACACACACATACCACAGAGACACAGAAGTAAAATATATGAGGCCTGCATTAGACCAGTATTGATATATGGTGCTGAAACATGGACCCTGACAGAGAGATTGATGAATGTTCTTAGGAGTACTGATCGTAGAATGTTAAGATACATGGCGGGAGTGAGATGGGAGGACAGAGTTTTGAGAGAGGAGGTAGCCACAAGATGCAGGTGAAGGATCTCGATATCATCTTGAGGCAGAGGTGGCTTATATGGTTTGGTCACGTGAGGAGGAGTGAGGAAGGGAGCTGTGTGAGAATAGCAGAGGAACTGGAGGTGGTGGGACATCGACTGCCAGGAAGACCTAAGAAGACCTGGAAAAGTGTTGTAATGCAAGATATGGAAAGACTGAGTATTGGAGAAGATTTAATCCAGGATAGGAAGCAGTGGAAAAAAGGCATCACACGTCCAACCCCAGTTTGAATATAGGAACAGAAGGACGAAAAACGATGATGATGATGATGATAAGGAGAGATGTGGTAGTGAAAGGGTTAACAGATTCTGTTTCTAACTCCTCTGCTACTTGGGGGATTTCTCTAATTGGTCAAATCACAACATATTAAATGATCCTATGCATCCTCTTAAGGAATGCTCATACTGAGGTTAGACATCGTACACTTGATGTTTTCTACTGAAGCTAAACTAGGAGCCAAAAATCAGCTAATTCTTTACCAACAGTTACTGGAAACTGCCTCTCCTTACTTTCATAAAATTATCTTGGGGCAGCTAGAACAAGATAAGAAAAAGTTATCAATGTACTAAAGGATCTAAGACACTACAGCAACACTGTGCATCAACAACCAGTGTTTTAAGAAAGGTTCACATTACTCTTCACCACTTTAACTCAGGTAAATCATCTGTATTTTAATCTTGCTGTCTTCTATTTATTCTCCCAGCTTAGGAGAGACTTTTCAGACTAAAGGCACTAGATACTGACTTATTCATTCACTGCTAGGGTGCTCTCCTATGCTGAATAAAATCATCTGGTAATACCATGAAGACAATAAAAATTACTGTCAGGCTGAAGAAGCTGATCACTTTAACCCGATGATGAATTTTCCCAGTGTATTCTTGCTATTTCCTGATGACTGTGTTTAACTCAGGAGAGACTTTATGACCTGGTGGGGTTATATATAGCCTTTTTTTAATAGTCTGGAGTAGAGTTGCAGTTTCATGTGGTGGCATGATATAATGGGACTGCTCTACTGTCAGATAATAGAAACATCCCTATCTCCTGAAATAAGGATGGTGCCTTACAAAAGAAGAGAAGCTGCAACCTGCAGTTTACTAGGTTCACCTGCAAATAAGTCTGGGGCCACAACAAACATAATATTGTCTTTCACTGCTATTTTGGTCTTCTAAGCCAAATAAAATAATCCAGTGGGTGCAAAAACAAATAAAAATTGTCTTCAAGCTCAACCGGTTAAAGCGAAAGCTTTCAATAGACAGTACCAAAGCTGACCTCTCAAAACATCAAAACATGTAAGAACTATGGATATGGCAGATTGAGAGTCTTGCGAACTAGCTTCTCTGCAATCTTGTTGAACTGCTCCCGGTCATCACGCCACATCTTGGCTGCATCAACATTTGCGCTGCTCTCATCATTGGGTTCTGGAAATGTGATGACTAAGTAAAAGCACGATATGTTCATTTTCTATCTCTCTATTTATCTATCTATCTATCTATTTATCCATCCTCATATCAACTTCTAGTATAAAATGGAAAAAAAGGTGCATTCATGATCAATTCTGTAATATCAAATTCCCAGGTAATAAACACTGTCTGTACTATAAACTTACCAGTAAAGTTATACTACAGCCAAGCTTAGTCAAAATGAAGCTGTGTAAAAGGCATAGTGTACATTACTAAAAGCATAAATATGTGACCTGCCAGCATGGAGACAACAGAAAGGAGGATCTTCTCTACACTCTGGACAGGGCTCCATCGCTCAGCACTTGTCTCGTATCCCATTGGGTCGTCGCCGGGTGCATGCAGGATGGAGATACATACACGCCCATCGGAGTAAACTGTTGGAAATTAAAATGCGTTTATGACTAGAAAATGCAGCAAGGAGGGCACTGAAACAGTAAAGCATACCAACTCTAGTGATCAGGGGTATAGCTATGGCTTGTTTAAGGTTGCTTCACTTTAAGTTATTATTATTATTATTTTTTTTTTTTTATTTTTTTTTTTGATGAACTGATAATGAATTAACACCTATTGTTCAGTAAGTTGCTCATGCAACTATATTTCTATCTATCTACCTATTTATGTATGTATGTATGTATGTATGCATGTATCTATCTATCTACCTATATATATATATATATATATATATATATATATATATATATAAATACATATATTTTATCATATATACTGTACAGTCCATCCATCCATCCATTGCCAGATGCCATGTATCCCAAATGGGGTGGCCAAGGGCTTAGAGTTAATTGTTTTACAGGGAGGGACACTAATCCTCCACCAACCCCACTTGACACGTAGGGATGCCAACAGCATCTGGTGTTCCCAGGCGGTCACCCATCCAAGTACTAACCAGACCCAACACCTCGCCTAAAGTGCACCTTCACAAAGTGCATCTCACCTAATGTGTGACAGGGGTCTGACAATAATTAATTATTTAGAAAGTGTGTTTGTGACTCGCAATGTGTGACAGGCACGAAAAATTGAGGCAAATACAGTACTCTCTCTCGCAATTTGTGAGCATAATTTGTAGCGTGCGATGGGTAAGGGTGGGGCTGGTGAGTATGTGTCGTGGAGTGAGGCTGGTGTGTGAGTGAGTGGTGACCACAGCAGCAGGATGATGACGTATTGTCTGTGGTGACTGACCTGGACTTTGAGGGTTTCCTGGAGCAGCAACAGGCAGCACTTACCCTAGTGGAAACTAAGATGTGCATTCCACAAAACTGGCCACACAATATTGTGCTTTATGAGCATTCGTTAATCACTATCGCAATCGTCAACAGGGCTGCCATTTCGTATTTTTCATTACCAAATGTGGGGCAATTTGGTAATGAAAAATTTGATTGGTAATGATTCAGAATGATTCATTACCAAAAGGATTTTTCACATGTATGAGTGTACTGAGAATGGAGAAGGTGGATTATCTTATTATTTTTCTTTTAATGTAAGAAAGAAGGAACCAAAGGCCATGAGACTACAAACCATTCCATCCAAGAAAAATAAATAAATAAATAAAAGAGAGCCAAAACCCCTCCAGTAGTGAAGAGAGCGATAGTGAGGCACGGGACGAGGCCCGTACAGAACAGCTGTGAGTGTTTTGATTCAGATTCCGTGGTACAGCCTTAGGTACCACAACAATTTTCATTATCTACCCTTTGTACAATGCTGGTAAGGTCTTGAATTTTCATAAATATACAGTATTACTCTTGCATGTTTCTATTGTAAGTTTTCCTTTTGCATTTTTGTTAGGGATAGGTATTGTTGAATCAATATACGAAAATTCAGGATGTGTCGCCCATAAAGCCATTTTAACATGAGATCCCATGCTTCGAAAAGTGAGAATTTATATAGTACGACAGGCTGTGTCACCCATATTCACGCACTGTATGCAGGATGACTGTATATACTGGTATATATATATATATATACATATATACTATATTATGCTTCCATAAGGAGTCACTGCTGACCTTTCATTTTACAATACAGTAACACCTCACTATAACGAACTAATTGGGGCCCAAGCCATCCTGAAAAAAGCGAAATTCCAATAAAAGCGACATCTGGACTTCCTCCTACTAACCCAGACTTCTTCTGATATATCAGACATTAGTCTGGATTGCAGCAAATTGTTTTCACTACACTGCAGTCCTGTACTGTGTACTGTACATCGACAAACATGTCTCTTATTTACCTTATTGTGGTGAACATAGATGAAGTGGTCAGGCAGTCCGGATTGCTTCTGGCCTTATCAAACTTTTTCTGACATATAGGAATTTAGTCTAGTAGCTCCTCAATTCCGATAAAAGCGAATTCCGGTCTACTGAAGTCTGTTATATTATGGTTTTACTGTACTGTACAATTACTGTACTCTTGAAACTCGATAATAACTGGTTGAACTCACTGTTTGGGTGAAACATCTCACACGTAAACTGCATTTTTGGTGGTGAGAGTGGGTAGTCAGGGGGAAAGATCAACTTGGCAGGAAACACTCCACATTCAAAGCAGGTACCTTCAGGACCCCTGAAATAAAGTTAGGATTTTATGATGGTGTAAAACTTGGTAATCAATCAGCAGCATTAAAAACCTGCTTTTAAATTGTGTATATTAATCACCTTCAATCAATTTCCTACATTCATATAAGGTAGTGAAAATGAAATAATGGAAACTAACCTTATCTGGGGCACATGACTGATGAGAATGGAAGCTCCAAGTAATCTGCAGTACAGTCTTGCCCTCAAAAAAACACTCTACTATTACTGTCCTTTACCACTCATGTTTTGCATGCAGCAATTTTTGAATCTTTTAAGACAAATTTTTTTTCCAAGAATAACATACAGTAGCTACAGGTATTCTACAGAACAGTGCATGGAAGTGTAATTTCTTATAGGAATTCCTGAAAAAGCAGCATTTTCTAGAAATGCAACCACAACTCAAAATGAGGCAACAAATAAAAAACTGTAACAAAAGAGCTATGGGTATAAACAGTTATTCCAGAACTACAGTATTCATATATTCTATAAAAAATCTTACTCGCAATTAATATGCAAATTTATGTATACTGTACAGTATGTGCATTACACTGGCTGGCGTGTCAACATCTGACACTGGCAGCAGCTCTACTATACATGGTAAAACTGTATTTTACAGGCTGTGAAAAGCAACTGATCCTTAGGGTAAACTATACAGTACATGGTCAAACTGTGTTTTACAGGCCATGAAAAGCAACTGATCCTTGGGGTAATGGAACATCACTTTGTTGTTATGGATGTGATTTGCCCCAAGTCCCCAGGTAAAGCTTTAAGTATAAATATATCAGTGGGAAACTTTTGTGAGTGTATGGCAAGAGGTGAATATGAACATGATATGAAAAGCTAATTCATCAAAAAAGCCTAATAGATTAAGGTTCATATATAAAACTGACCAAACCAGAAACATATACAGTACTTTATACAAAACAGAAAACAAAATATATCTGTTTAGAATATGACCATTACAATGCGTGGCTTGTCTGTCATTCTACTTTCAAACACCTCAAATATGCAACACTTACACACAGCACAACTTACATAATGAGAGCTTCCCATTCAAAAAAATTCTCTTCATTTGTTGGCCCAGCAATGATACCTTCTGGTGGGTTCAGTGTTAACTCTGAAAAGAAAATGGAAAGGTAATATATGGTAATACTTTTTAAAAAAAAAAAAAAAAAAAAAAAAAAAAAAAGCTTTAGGCATTGCTGATACCCTGTGTTTGCTGAACACTGCATTAACCCCTCCCATGATAGTGAATGTTACAATTATTCGCTCGTTATAACTAAATAATATAATGATAATAATAATAATAATAATAATAAGGAAATTTAAAAATAATAATAACAATGATGATGATAATAATAATAATAATAATTATTATTATTATTATTATAATAATCATAAGGAAAATTAACAATAATAATAATAATAATAATAATAATGAACCGATTATCTGTTAGGTGTAGCCTATATGAGAGAAATAGTGTCTGCAGAGAATATTATTACCCTCAAATACGTGCACATGATTAGGTTTGTGATGTGGTCATTGGCTTCTGGGGGCTGGAACAATGTTTGAATCAGTGTCTGGTCCGTCTCACTAAGCATGGTGTTGATCGTTCTATTTTCATACTATAATTTCTCCCCCCCTCCCTTTTTTTTTAATTCTTACCTCACCCTGCCTTTAGATATGTAAAAATGATGATGATGATGATGATGATGATGATGACAAATAATAATAATACTGCAGTGGTATTATTATTATTATTATTATTATTAGTAGTAGTAGTAGTAGTAGTAGTAGTAGTAGTAGCAGTAGTACAGTAGTAGTAGTAGTAGTAGTAGTAGTAGTAGTAGTAGTAGTAGCAGCAGTAAAAAAAAATAAAAATAATAATAATAATAAAACAATAAAAAATAATAATAATACAGTAATAACAATAATAATAGTAATAACAACAACAACATCAATAATCTATCTCTCTATCTATTGCCAGACGCCTCAATCCCGTTCGGCGTGGCCACAAACAAATCACCTCCACGTCGCCCTGTCCCCCGCCATTTCACTGCCCTGCTCCCAATTCACACCCCGCTCTCTCATATATCTCTCCACCCCATCCCTCCATCTCATCCTTGGCCTCCCCCTCCCTCTCCCCCAATCCACTTCACTCACATACACTCTCTTCGTCAGTCTTTCACCCTCCATCCTCTCCACATGGCCAAACCACCTCAGTGTATTCCTCCTAGCACTTCCTATCACATCCACATCCACACCACAATGCTCCTTTATATCCTCATTTGTCAGCCTGTCTCTCCATGTTTTTTTTTTATTTTTTTTTATTTTTTTTTTATGTGTCCGACTCTGGGCATAGGCTTCACAGCCTGCTATCAAGGCCCAGCAGTCCTCCTACATACCATACACCTCTACATGTCACCACTTCGGCGCTAACACCCACCGTCCATATTGAATACATGCTAGGGCTGTCTCATACAGGACTGGTGTATTGGTATTAGCGGGGGTATTTTTACGACATGTCGGCGGGTCTTCTGGTAGATAAGTAAAGCCTGATTTAATGAAATTCAAATCCTTAAACTGTTCCCTGCCCCAGCCGGGATTCGAACCTGGGTCCGTTAGGACTTCAGGCCACCTCTCTACCGATTGAGCCACCACATGCCCCTCTTAAATAACTCATTTCCACTGTTCTCTCTTGACTTGTGCCCTTCCAACAACGTCCAAGCTTCACTTCCATACGTTACAGTTGGTATCACAATACTGTCATGTAGTAACTTTTTCACTTCCATGCTCACTTCCCTGTTTCTTATCACTGCTTTCAAGGAATCAGCAACCTTTCTTCCCTGCTGTACCCTTTCCAGCACTGCACTCTCCAAACCTCCATCCTTACTCATCACACTACCCAAGTACCTAAATGTACTCACATTTTCCAATTCCTCACCATCCAACCTTGCTGTACATTCACTGCCTTCACCTCTCTCAAAGACCATCACTTTACTCTTCCCTACATTCACCTTTAGATTTTGTTTCTTACACACTCTCCCAGACTCATCCACCAAGCCTTGCAGCTCCCCTTCGTCTTCACTCAACAACACAGCATCATCTGCAAACAACAGTACAGGGAGTTTCCAAACACTACCAGCATACTTTTTGCATATCTTGCTGTTTTGTTTTTGTGTTGGTGGTGTGACTGAATGTGGAGTGTGAGGTTAGCTTGAGATGTGGCTGCCAGTTGGGAGTGGCAGGTGAGGGGTTTGGAGGGGTAGGGGTGTGGGGAGGGTTGGAAGCCAGGGTAGAGGCGGGTGGAGATGGTTTCGCCTGGGTGTATAGGGGTAGGAGGGTGGCACCCCTGAGCAGAGGTTGGTGATTATGAGTGTTCATTAAATAAACACTTCAAATGATATGGGTTGTTGTTTCACACAACACGTTGTGGTGTGGATGTGGATGTGATGGGAAACATTAGGAGAAACACACCGAGGTGGTTTGGCCAGGTGGAGAGGATGGAGAGTGAGAGACTGACAAGGAGAGTGTATGTGAGTAAGGTGGAGGGGAAGGCCAAGGATGAGATGGAAGGATGGAGTGGAGAGGTATATGAGAGAGGGGGTGTGTGAGTTGGAAGCAGGGCAGTGAAATGGCAGGGAACAGGGCGACTTGGAGGAGATTTGTTTGTGGCCACCCCGTATGGGATTAAGGAGTCTGGCAATAGACAGATAGACAGATGGGGGAGAGATAGTAGTAGAACGGATATGGAAGATGTGCAGATTGGCCTGGGAGGAAGGTAGAATCCTGGAGGATTGGATGTCAGGTATAATTATTCCCCTGTACAAAGGAAAAGGGGAAAATGAAGTGTGGTAACCATAGGGGCATTTGTTTTCTTAGTGTAACAGGAGAAGTATATGATAGGATACTTACTGAACGGGTTAAGAATATAACAGAGGAATTAGCTGGAGAAGAACAGGGAGGTTTTACGAAGGGAAGAGGTTGTGTGGATCAGATACTCATTCTTAGGCCTTTAGTGGTAAAGTTTCTCGAGAAGGGAAAGAAGTTGTATGCAGCCTTCTTGGATATGAAGAAAGCATATAACAGGGAAGACAGACATGGAATGTAGAGCATTAAGGATATATGGAGCATTAAGGATATATGGAGTACATGCGAAGTTGCTGAATGCTGTGAAGGGTATGTGTGAGGGTGCTAATGCTGCAGTGTGTGTGGATAGTGAACTGAGTGAATTTTTCTATCTGAATGTTGGATTGAAATAGGGATGTGTATGTCCCCAAGGCTGTTCAATCTGTATATGGATGGGGTTATAAAAAGATACAAGGTAGAGAAGTGGATGTTGAAGCAACCCTAATAAGAGAGGGCAGTGTCTGGAAACTTCCTGTACTGTTGTTTGCAGATGATACTGTACTATTAAGTGAAGATGAAGGAGAACTGCAAGGCTTGGTAAATGACTTTGGGAGTGTGTGTAAGAAATGGATCTAAAGGTGAATGTAAGGAAGAGTAAAGTTATGGTGTTTGAAAGAAGTGAAGTCATTGAATGTACAGTGAGGCTGGATGAGAAGGAAATGGAAAATACGAGTGCATTTAAGTACAGTACTGTACTTGGGTAGCATGATGAGTAAGGATAGACGTTTAGACGGTGAATTGCTTGAAGGGGTACAAGAGGGAAGAAAGGTTGCTGGTCCTTTGAGTGCAGTGATAAGGAACAGGGAAGTGAGCATGGAAGTAAAAAAGTCACTGCATGACAGTACTGTGATACCAACTCTAACTTATGGAAGTGATACTTGGACCCTGTTGGGAGAACACAAGTCATGAGTGAGAGCAATGGAAATGAGATATCTGAGAGGAGCATGTAAAGATCATGGAGAGACAGACTGACAAATAAGGAAGTGAAGGAGTGCTGAGGTGTGGATGTGGATGCGATAGAAAGCGCTAGGAGGAATACACTGAGGTGGTTTGGCCATATGGAGAGGATGGAGAGAGACTAGTGAGGAGAGTGTATGAGTGTGAGGTGGAGGGGTAGAGAGGGAGAGGAAGGTCGAGAATCAGATGGAAGGATGGAGTGTAAAGGTAGGCTACATGAGAGAGGGAGTGGGGTGTAAGCTGGGAACAAAGCAGTGAAGTGGCACTGGACAGGGCTACGTGGAGGTGATTTGTTTGTGGCCATCCCTTACGGGATTGAGGTGTCTGCCAATAGACAGAATCCTGATGAGCCAAAAGATTTCCATCACATACCCTACTGTAGCTTCCCATATACCTATCCAACAGAGTTAGCTCTCACATTAAAATGGGGTGACAAATCCCTGGTCATATGCTTCTCCGCACAAAATTCATCCAGCCAGCTAGATCTCTTGCCAGTCCCTTAGCCTCACCAACTTCCATATCTCTCATCCTCACACACTCATCCACCATATTTCTTCACCTTCCTGTCCTACCTCCCCTCCTCCCCTCTTCAAATTTGCTCAGATATACAATCTTCACCATTCTATTGTCAACCATTCTCTCCACATGACCATAGCATCTCGGTACACTCTCTCTGATTCTGGTGTCCACTGACTTCCTCACTCTGCATCTTTCACAAATCACATTATTACGTATCCTATCCGCTCTCTGTACTCCACATACGTTCCTCAACAGTCCCATCTCCACTGCTCTCACTCCTGACTTTTCATTTTCATGCCACACCATAGTCTCATATCCATACGAAAAGTTGGCACTAACACTCCTTCATGTAGCCTAAGCCTCGTACAGCAGCAACGCTCAACCCTCTGTTTCTTATCAAGGCCATTATAGTACCAGCTACTTTTCTTCCTTGTTTCAATCTACTTTCCACTTCTTTTGCACATTTTTCTCTCTTTTCAATCACTGTGCCATATCCAGGTATTTGAACTTCTTCACTAATTCGAGTCTCTCTCCATTCACTATAACATCACACTGGAAGTCACCTTCTCCCTCAATACCCATCACTTTATTCTACATTTACTCTCAATTATCATTATTTTTTTTGTGTTCAACTCTGGGCATAAGCTTCAGAGCCTGCTCCCAAGGCCCATTAGTCCTCCTACATACCATACATCTCCACATGTCACCTCTTCGGCATTAACACCCACTGTCAATACTGAATACATACCGTACTAAGGGTGTCTCATACAGGACTGGTGTATTGGTATTAGCAGGGTTATTTTTACATGTCAGTGGGTCTTCATGTAGATCAGTAAAGTCTGGAAATTCAAATCCTTAAACTGTTCCCAGCCACAGAGGGGATTCGAACCTGGGTCCATTAGGACTGCAGACCATCTCTCTAACAATTCAGCCACTGCCTCATTTGCTAAAAGTGGCAGTCAGTTCCTCAACAACCACCTAATTACACTACTAAAGTTAATATTCAAATGGTAGGTACACATACCATAGTATAACCATCGTCATTTATTCTTTACCAAATGGTCGCAGCCTTTCCATATTTTCTATTGAAATGAGTCTTTCACAGGTTACTTATTATTCTTGGATTACCACAGTTACTGTGGAATTTCAGGAACTTACCTCTGAAAGCTATAAATGAGGATTAAGAATGCGTAAATATTCTGACAACGTTTGCCAGTAGCCAGCCAAACGTAACGTTTCTAAATCGCATCTTTTAAATTTGAAAGCTGATTGTCAAATGCAAGTAAGGTTAAATTGGACTGTTAGGTTAGGTTTGGTTAAATCATTAAGTTTCCCACTGCTTTGACACGGGTACACTGAAGTTGGTTGGTAAACAACACGGCCAGTCAGAGAGATCATTGGTAAACACTGCCGCATCCTTAAATACCCTAAAATAGGTATATTTGGTCTTTTTCCAATCACTTCTTGCAGTCACAATGGAACAATTAACTATGTGTTGCTTATGTACCAAAATCACTTACCTTGAGAGCATGAGTTTATTATATATTGAATCGCAGCCCCCGTTTGGTAAAGAATTATCCCATCGTCTAAACATTATCAGTTGATGTAAAATGACTGCAAAGATATACAGACCATATCCAACAATTAATACCTTATTAAAAGGAATACTCACGTTTATACTCTGTCATCAGCCTCTTCAGAGCTCTGCCAGCCATGATTTTTCTTACCAGTAAGGGTGAAATATCTTTAATATTCACGATTACGTCGTCGGCAGACTTCTACAGTGGGATATCCAAGAGTAATTTGCGTATAAACTGTAGAACAGAAAATATCAGCTGTGTAACTTGACAGATGTATCAGCGTCCTTCTAAACACCGACCGGCGGCCCGGAATCCTTGGTTTGTTATTGCTTTTTTTTTTTTTTTCACAGTTGGTCAATTGTTAAAAATCGTGAATGATTCATCCATTCAAGTTTTCATCATGTCCAACATCTTTTACAGTAGGGACATGGTCTTTAGGTTTTCAACCCGTGGTTCCTTCATTATGAGAACAAATGCAAATGCAATGTCTATTCGGAAGCTGAACCTACGCGCCTCGTCGTGGCAAGGCGCTGTCTACTGTAGGAGTGCAAGGGAACATGCAAGGGACGGACCTACGGGGGCGGTTGTTTGCTTGCAGACCGGGCTAATGTATGGCCCGGCTTGTACTATAGGTGCAGGAAATCTTTAAACGAACGACTGCCTGCAGGTGATGAGCCTATTAGGCCAGGCAGACTTACATTGCACTACAACTGATAAACACCATTCCCTCTTCCATTCCTATTCCATCCTGCACGCATCCAGTTCCAATTCTATATTGCTTAATACAGTTGGGTGGAAGCATGTAACCATGAAGTCGCTCTTTCCTGAGCGGCATAGCAGTTAGTTCCAAGCAACTTTTGGACTTAAATTTTGTTGAGTCACCTCCAGTTGGCGCTGCTTAACGCATTAGACCACATAGCATGCATTTGCTGGCTATTTGGTCACCCGGTGATGTGGTCAGTCGGAAATAGTCTGTTATTGATAATCACTCCTATAGGTCTTCCCCTTCTGAAATGTGTAGGGTTGAACTTCCTAACTTATAATCAGTCTGGCTTTTTTTTTTTTTCACTTCCACTAAACGTGTGTGTGTGTGTGTGTGTGTGTGTGTGTGTGTGTGTGTGCTAGGGGCTTGCTTTAAGGGCTTTTGCCCTATGGGGATTTTGCCTAAGTGGGCTTTCTCCGAGAGAGAGAGAGAGAGAGAGAGGGAGGGGGGGGGAGGCGAGGTGTGGTGAGGCAAGTCTCGAGCCCTTCTAGGTCAAATTTTGAGTTTCTCCTCTACCACTACCACCATTACCACTAGATGTACTCGTTACCTATTCTAGGCACAGTTTTAGTGACATAAGCTCTCTAAATAAACTTAAATACCAGAGTACATCAAAATAGGGGAGGGGCTTACATATTTTAAAAGTGGCGGGTCATGTTTATTTGTGTCACCAACAGCTGGCAGCACACGTGGCATGTCAACGTAAACAAACATGGACGTGGAGGTAGAGGAGGTAGCAAAACTCTTGTTCCCGGATGGCATCCCCGGTAATTATACTGACGATATTTTTCGCTAATGTCGTGTGACTATAAGGATAAGCTTGACCTACCAGGTTTTCATCCATGTAGACATGAAAAGGGAATAGATTTACAGATATGAAGTATGCGGAAAACGGATCGTGATGGATTTTCACAAGTAGATATAGGCAAGGATAATAGATCCTTGAATATAGGTACAGTACAATCACATGTAAAAGTTTGGTGAGATTTCCCAGCCATCATTAAACCCTGCCTTCCATATTTTTCATTCTGCTACGAAAGAGAGTATTCTTTCTCATACTCAATCAGTTGTGTTACATTGCTGCACCAGTTTGTGAAAATTAATGAGTTCCTCTTTGCATATATATATATATATATAGTTTTCCTTTTAAATAGCCCATTTGAGTAATAAGTCACGCCTTTCCCCACCTTCTCTCCTTTCTTTCATTTGGCCCATTTGATCACAGAATGTTATTTTATTCCTGATTCAGGATTATTATATTCAGCTTACAAGGACTCTTTACAGTAGTGATAGTAGGGTTAATGAAGGGTATATCCACCTCTTTCAGTCTGAAAAACCTATCCGAAGTTGAAAATCATTTTGAGAGAATAAAATATAAAAAGCTATCCTAGTATTGAACAGGATTATAGCAGTTTCTTTCTGTTCTTCCACACTAGATATCCCTGATGATGTAAAATGACACTGAATGAGCATCTTCTTGCCAGATACATGGAGAGACAACAGTGAAGTATCAAACTACATAATACAGCTGGCCTCATGTGGTGTGGAGAAACTAGGTAAGCATTTAAAAGTCATTTTAACTTGATTATTGGCAATGGAGTGACATGATAATGTTCAAGATGTTTGTTGATAATGTTTTGATATTCATTGTGAGGAGTAAGTGGCCACATGTTTCCTTCAGCATTTGATGGTTTTATATTAAATACTCTTCTGCATTGTTATTGTTTTATAGTTTCCTGCCCTGAAAGTGGCCATGTCATATTTTATCTGAATAACTTGTCTCTTGTCTGAACCCTATTTATAAGTATGAAATTGTATTCTTACTGTTTCAAAGGAGACAGGCATTTTAATTATTTGAATGTTACCCATAGCACCTGCATCCCAATTTAACAGGAAAAGAAGGTGCACATCTGCGAGAAGAGAGGGCAGCAATCCTAGACCAAACAAAGGACTTGGCTTACACAAACTACAAGACTTTTATCCACACTGCTGAATGCTCAAAAACCATATACAATGATGTAAGGACTTGCACTAGATATTTTTAGGATATTAATATGTTGAATATACATAATGTTACATTTCCATGCAAGTTAAAACTTTATAGGTACCATATATGGTATATGAGTTACCGTACCAGTAAATGGCACTTACTGGTACTCCTGTAATGATAAATTATAATAATCTTTGCTGATGGCTATTTTGTATCTGGGAAGCACCATGACAGAACCATCTCCAAACTCTTGTCCCTAGCTTCTTTCATCTCATTTTGTTTTTCTAGTTTTTTTAAACTTAAGAGAAACCATTTATAATAATGAGGTCAGAAAGTCTCCAATATCCTCATCATAAACCTTATTTCTGTCCCTACAATGAATTAGCCCACCAAAACATGACAAAAATAGAATAATAATTGTTGTCTTGAATGCTTCTTGTACTCATTCCTTCTTCTCATCTTTGTCTCACTTATTCTATCATTCCAAATCACATACGGTCTTCCTCTCTTACTCTGAGTGAAGGACTTCGAAAGCTCCAGTAACCCTTTCAGTTAGAATGCATCCTCCTCATATTACTCTAGCTAATGAAAGCTGTAATAAACCTCTTCAGCTGAGAAAGTTTCTCGTAAGCCAAAGAGAATTTTCTAAGTGTAGCAAGGACACTGTATGATAGAAATTATCTTTCTAGGTTGAGAGGTTAAGAGAGATACAGTATATCTGAGTGGCAGGGTTATGAAGAATAGATTATCATCATCCTACTCTGGTTTTCTCATAGCTGTTTGATAATAAATATTATATATGTTTGTTGCACAGTTCACCAGTGTGGAAAGTCACCTGGAGGGGCTGTCATCTCGGCTGCCCAGCCTACGGTCATGTGTGGATACTTTCCTTGCCACCTCCCGCAGCTTGGCACAGTCACGCCATCTCACCTCCCTCACGCTCACCAAACACACACAACTACTTGAGGTCAGGCTTGGGTTATCCTTTCCTTGTATGTGGTTCTGATACCTAGGATGAGATTAGATGGTTTAAACCTTTCAGCTCAAGGATGTCATTTTTTTGTCTCTTTGTATCACCTGATAATGTTAAAGGGTGATATTTTGGAACTCATCCTGAATTTATAATGAATGTTTACAGTGATATTGATGATACATGCACCATATTGTACTGGAGTGTCAGTGATATCAGAATTTCCCTCATGTAATTGTAAGAGCAAAGCATCTCATTTTTTTTCCCCTCCATTCAGATCTTGGAGTTGCCACAGCTGATGGACACTTGTGTTAGGAATGGCTACTATGAAGAAGCATTGGAAATTCTGGCATATGTTCGTAGGCTTGAGAAGAAGCACACAGATATTCCTATTATTGCTGTATGTTATGCCATTCATTTTCCATCATTTGATATTAAATTTTGGTTTTCAAATTAAAAATCATTATTACTGCTTTTCTCATACAGTATCCTGATTAACTAAACACATACATTATGTATGCTCTTGTACTGTGTGGTATATAATTTTGCACACATGCCATGTAGAATAGAAAAGTTTAGCTACTTTTATAACAGCTTATATTAACACATTGAAAACATCACTGTTCTTGAGATATTACAGTATTAAAAAAAATATCAGTTGAATTATGATCAGTTGTGTTTATATTTTTGTGATGTTTCAGGGCATAGTAACGGAAGTGCAGGCAGGGACTCGTTTGATGCTGAGCCAGCTTTTAGCACAACTTCGCTCACCTCTCGCCCTCCCACAGTGCCTTAAAGTTATAGGTAACTGCTGCACTATATGATCATGAAATTGCATCTCTTTTATGAATGTTTTGTTTGTTATGATTCAGTCAGAGACTACAACCTCCTGTATTCCAAACCTAGGACTGATTGATTGTAGATTGTTTTAGAAATTGCAATAACATGAATAATTACATATACTCTCTTAACTTTTTCAGTATTGTCAGCATCCAGTAGCTTTCTTTCATTTTCACAGATGTAGAAATGTCTAGGGAAAAATCTTTTTATCTTATTTGGGATGCCAATCAAAGGAGAAAGTTCCATTTACACATTCTTTCTCCTGTGTTCTAGAAACCTCAGAACTATTAGCCTAAAAAGAAAAAGGTTTTAATTTTTATTTTGTTACATCCTGGTGCCAATGCAGTTATTTATCACTGTCATCATCAGCTGACGCTTTGCTCCCTCCCAGGAACCCTTCAGCAGGGGATGGCTGCCCCTTGACTACATTATCCTCACATATACATCTCTTAGTTAGTGTACTCTCCCTCTTCCTTCTCTTAAGCCAATGTACTGATCAACTCTCTTCCATACTATGTAAGGTTTGCCATTTCCAACATCACCCTTAGCCTCACTTTCACTGACTTTCCATGGCACCCTGTCCATCTGTTTTCTGTCTATTTGCATTCTTGTTATATCACACCAGGTAATTAATGGAAGTCTTTTTCAGGCCTCCTTCGGCGCCTGGATGTATTCACAGAGCCAGAATTGAGGCTGAAGTTCCTTCAGGCCAGAGATTCTTGGTTTAATAGCATCTTGAAGGGTATACCAAAGGAAGATGGTAAGTATTTCACATACCATTACAATTAAAAGCACTCTTTTAGAAGAGGGTTCACAATATACAGTAAACCCTCATTATAATTTGCTGATTTTAATGTCCTCTTTTGCTGCTAAGTCCTAAGTGAATTACACAAAATTGCCTGGTATTGTTCCATTGCTCTTTCAAAAGCTCATTAGCCAGTTTAGCTCTGTTTACAGTTCCAGAGGTATGGAAAAAGTTATAAATTGGAAGTCATCCCTGGCCTATAATGAGGACTGCCTGCACTTGGATTGTTTTAATATCAAATTCTGTATAGCTGCTTAATTTTTGCTGTCACATGACGTTCGTAATGAATGGTGATGCTTGGAATATTTCTAATTTGTTTTTTTCTAATGATGCAGTGCTACTTGCAAATACCAGACAAGAACTTGGTAGACTAGTGCAGAGTTTTGTTGATTTCTGTGAGCGTCGTGCCTTGAGAGTAAATGTAGGAAAGATTAAAGAGATGGTAATTGAGAGAGAAGATGACTTCCAGTGTGATGTTACAGTGAATGGAGAGAGACTGGAAATGGTGAGAGTTCAGATACCTAGGTACAGTGATAGAAAAGAGAGGAAAATGTACAAAAGAAGTGGAAAGTAGAGTGACACAGTGAAGGAAGGTAGCTGATGCTACAAAGGCCTTCATAAGAAACCAGCTTGCGTGTTTCCTCTGCACAAGGCTTGCATGCCAACTTTAACATATGGATGTGAGACTATGGTGTGGCATGAAAATGAAAAGTCAGGAATGAGTGCAGTGGAGATGGGGCTGCTGAGAAATGTATATGGAATACAGAGTGGATGGGATATGAAATAATGTGATTCGTGAAAGATATGGTGTGAGGAAATCTGTGGACACCAGAATTGAAGAGAGTGTACTGAGATGATATGGTCATGTGGAGAGAATGGATAACAATGGAGTGATGAATAGGGTATATCTGAGTGAATTTGAAGGAGAGAGGAGATGAGGTAGGCCAAGGAGAAGGTGGAGGGTTATGGTGGATGAGTGTGTGAGGAAGAGAGGTGTGCAAGTCGGTGAGGCTAGGGGACTGACAAGAGATTGAGCAGGCTGGATGAATGTTGTGAGAAATGCATGATCAAAGATTTGGCACCCCTTTTTAATGTGACAGTGTTCGAATTGAATCTAACGGATACGTACACGAGAAGCTACAGAATGTGGTGAAAGTTTTTGGCGTATCAGATAGAGCCAGGATTCCGGGGACATGAATGATGAGTGAATGGAAGCGTGGCCCAGTGGACTGGGCTAACTTGGGCCATCTGGACATTGCAACTCCTCAGCTTACACTAGGTTGGGAAAGGAGGTCTGGGTGATGATGATGATGATTAAATTAGATTGTTGTGCTTTTGATTATGCATTACTATATACTTTTCAGGGAAGATATCTATACGGTACCTTATCCATTGTTACTACTGTAGTCCCAGGCTCATCTGGACATGAACCTTGTGGACTTCAGGAAACCGGTTATTTCA
The DNA here is from genome assembly GCF_032717465.1 of Coenobita brevimanus. NCBI lineage: Eukaryota > Metazoa > Arthropoda > Malacostraca > Decapoda > Coenobitidae > Coenobita > Coenobita brevimanus. Next base: position 1,295,659 of record NC_136992.1, on the reverse strand, counting down.
TCTGGGTGCTCCCAGAGAGCATTTGTTGATAGTACAGTATATTACAGGTTTGTCTGTGTTGTGAGAGTGATGTGCATGAGGTGAATAAGCTTGTTATCTTATGAAGAACTGCATTAGAGTAAGGGTAATGTTGGGATTTTGCAGCATATCAGCACATCATTAAAGTGGTGGAGGCCTCACGAGTTCACTTGTTTGACATAGTGACTCAGTATCGTGCCATCTTCACTGATGACGACACCCGCTTCACCCTCGCTGACCCAGATGTAAATGAACAGGCAATCTTCCATGGCTGGGTACTGCACAAGGTGGGTGTGACAGAGAGAGAGAGAGGTAATGAAATTGAGGTAATCCCCAATTATCTGTATGATGTCTGTTGCCAGATGATTTAATGCAACTTAGGAAAGGCTTCTTATGTCTTTGAGGTTTAATAATGCTCTATCCAACCCCTCCTGTATGAAAACCCTATCATTACCTGAATAAAATCATCAGAGGTGCAAAAATGAATGGAAAAAATTGTCCTTGGGGTCAGCGGATTAAAGAAGGTGGATGAGATCAGGAGCATTGATAATGAAAATGTGGGGAGGTCAAGGGGTTGCCGAAGGAGAACTTTTTAGAGAGCTTTCAGGGGGATCTAGCAGTATTGTCCTGAGAATTTTGGGTGGCCAATGCCACTTCAGCTGCATCATCTCTGGCTATGCCATGGTGTGATGTGGAAACATCAGGCCAAAACAATAGCTCATGAAGGAAGGGAAGGGAGAGTGTGATGATGCTGAATGAGAATTATCTGTTGTGGCAGCTGCTCAGAGTCGACCAGAGTGATAAAGAAATGGGTAATGAAAGAATTGCAGTCTGGTGTGTGTAGTAAGTTTTGATTTCAGTTCAGAATTTCAGAAGACCTTACAAGCAAAACTCTTGTTCAGTAGTGACAGGACATTTATGTTGTGCATAGTTATTGACAAGTTTTGAGTACTTATTACATACCTTGCCATACTAAAGTCATCCAGCAGAATGTAAAAACAAAGAACTGATATAACTCCCTGTCCATATTGCCATATTGTGCATACACACAGGTGAATCAGTTCCTTGAGCTGGTAGAGAAAGACCTTGAACGAGGTGTTGGCACCAACCTGGAAGCGGTGCTGGCTCAGTGTATGTTCTTTGGCCAGTCCTTCAGTCGCATTGGAGCAGACTTCAGAAACCTCCTGATTCCACTTTTCCAAGTGAGTTACTTATACTTACTCCTGTAAACTTGGTTGTTTTCTCCTGAAGGAAGTGGGGCACCCCCACAACTTGAATAGTTATCTTTGCATCGAATTCAACAACATCTAGTTATGATAAAAGTGAGTCTTCTTGGTTATTAGTCTGATAATTTCTTCAGTCTGACTATACTTAGCCAACAACTGAGCTAAAGAGATTAGAGATTGTTGTCCTGCATAATAATGATGGCCCATTACAGTACATAGGCCTATGTCAAAGATCTTGAATTAGGCTAATTCTGTTAGCTAATCCTTTTTTCTTGCCATGGATGTAGCTGGGTATGTTATGTATGGTAAATTCAAAATATTTTATGCAGCAAAAAGAAAGACTGTGCTTTTCAAAAGTTAATCAGGATAGTTTTTAACTTCTGAACAACTATCATTTCCCTTAGCTAAGTGAAATTGTCTTATGGAGGTAGAATGCAAGAGTTGATATAACAGTTAAGAATAGGTTTCCTGAATTGTGCAGTATTAGCCATGTGATGTATCACAGATACTTTAAACCATATTCATTTATCATTCCCTTTTTGTCTTTCAGAAAGCTGCTTTGTTACAGTGTGAAAAAAATATTAGATCTGCCAACATAAAATTTGACGAGACACTAAGCAGTTTCTCACTGATGGAAGCTCAGCAGCTTAGCACCTCTACATTAATGGCAGAGACACAGGTACCGGTAACTCACTTCACAGTAACACAAGAATTTACCTGGCACTGAATAGATTATGGTATATTCTTAATGATTTGTTTAAAGTGAGCAGTAAACAGGCTAATGCAGTACAGTATATAGCTACATTACAGTTGAGGATCATCAGGGTTCATTGAGATTTAGTATATCACAGTTCCAGCAAGGCCGATCTTGCTGCTGTCATGACACTAATTAGTTAAAGCCATTCCACTCACTGATAAAATGTCATCTCTTTTGCATCTTTAGTGTCCATACTTCGCATTACAAAACATAATCACTTACTCTATCAAGCCTTCACTGCTGTTAGAATGTAGGCATTGCCATATGTTGGTATACTGATGTAACTTGTTTAGACATCAGGACATTTATAGGAGAATTGTGTAGACACATGAGATAGGAGTAAAACTCTGTTCATGACCATTTTCACCACCGAAGTCCTAGGTGAAACTGGATGGATACGTAGTTTTGTTCCAAGCTCACTTCTTCCAATCACCCTCCACCTGCTTCCACTTGCCATTCTCTACCTCAGGACAAGACCCGGCCACCCCTGAGCCTGATGGAGTTCCCACCACTGGGTCACTACCTCAATGGGCTGGTGGCCACCTTCAACATGCTGCGACAGTGCTGCCCCAGTGCAACTCTCCCTAGCGTCATCAAGCTCATCCACACATCCCTCTCAAAGGTACCACTTACCTGTGATGGGAAGTTTTCATATTAGCAGAAGCACTCAGTTAGATGAAGCTCTGTCCAGAGATGAGTATTAGTACACAGTGTTGGCTAAGATTGTAGTGATATAACGATACTTGGAAACCACTTACTGTACTGTAATATTGTACATCATCATCATCATCATCATCCAGACCTCCTTTCCCACCCTAGGGCAGGGTGAGGAGTAGCAGTGTCCAGTTCATTAATACTCTAAATGTTTCAAGTGATATCAGTAATGATGCATACATCTTGGTAGTTATAGAGTAGGGGTATGGTAGCCTTCTGATGATCAGAATCTGAACAATAGGGAGCTGAAGTAAAAGTGATTTTTTTACTGTTATTATAGGAGGATAGGTGTAGATGTTATGAACTCCCCCCCAAAAAAAAAAATAAATAAAAAAAATAAATAAAAATAAAAAAAATAAAGGAAGACAGAGCATTATAAAAATTTGTATAGTGATTCAATTTTTAAAAGCCCAGTTCCATATGAAAACTGATACAAATTATGATACCATACAGGTCGTGGGAGCCATTGTGGAGCTTCATCGACTGGAGAGTTCTGGCTTCACTGCACGTGAGGCAGCTGCGTTCCAGCGAATGTGCTCTGTGCTTGCGAATGACCTACTCCCTCACATCAACAAGTGCCTGCATCTCCTTTATCCACTCAGTCACATCTCACGGATCACTGGCGTCCCTGTAACACAACTCCAGCGAGAAGTAAGACCTCACTTGTCAATTGCTTTACCAATTGGAAATTTACTGTTTGAAGGTGAACTTGATGAGAAGTCTTGCAAACTTTTTGTTTTAGTTTTAAACTCATGCCTATATATATATGTATTGTATATATATATATATATATATATACACTGTATATGTTTTTTTTTCCCCCTAGAATTTTGGCCAGCTGAACCTGGAAGAACTGTTGGCACCCATGGAACATCTTTTGCCCAAGAAAAAAGAAGCATTGCCTCCTGAAGAAGAGTTAGAGGGTCTGTATATTGATAGTGGAGTAAATAGTGCCAAGACTCCAGTCACCTTCGAAACTATTTTTGAGATTTCAGCATCTAACGAAGAGTTGGATCAGCACCCAGAACCATCAAGTACCAATGAGATGAGTCAGCCTGAAGAGGACGGGAAGACTGGGGAGAAAGTGAGTGGTACTGGTACAGATATTCTGATAAATGGGGACGAAATGGAGGTTGTTTCTGAGAAGAATGAAATATCTTCCAGTTCTGATGATCAAGAAACAAAACACAACATTCCTGAGTCTATAAAAGTGACCTCCAGCTTACAGGAAAGACCACACACATCAGAAAATACAGCTGGAGAACAGATGCCATATAAGTCATCAGCAAATAAACAAGAGGCTACAGAAATTCTGCCAGGCCCTGTTAGTTAAGGATGATTACCGGTAGCCACTTCATTCTGATGTATGTATATATATATATATATATACTAAATCAGGCTACCATCAGGTGATTATAAGGCATTTGATTTAGAGGCTCTCAGTAGTAATGGAGTTAATGAAAACTATATCCTCACCCTCCAGTTTGAAAGATCTCTGAGCAAAAATTAAGTGGTAAAAGCAAGAACAAAAGTATACAGGCACAAAATATACATTCTTTGTGTAATCTATTGGTATGCCATGACAAATTATCATTGTAACCTAATATCCCATTATTACACTGGGATGGGTAGGATCTAGAGTGAAGAAAAAACAAACCCAAAATAACAGATTAATATCAATTGAAATGGCTTATACCTTCTCCAGTGTAAGTACACTTTAACTACTTCAATTAGCAGTCTTTGGGGCCAGCTGGTGCTGTATATGGAAGAAATGAGTTATATAATATAGAGGTGTGGACCACAGTAATTGCATTGTGCACCCTCTATTCGAAAAACTGCCCAAGCTATTTCATTTATGCTTCATTAGCTCCAGAGAGTATTTGTATCATATCATATTGTTTATAAAGGCTCCAACATGCTTTCATGTGTCTGCTTTGGTCACCTTATGGTGGCTCTTCACGCTACACAATCTCTGGCAGCCTTCCTGTTCAATAATGGTTATTATGATGCTGTGGTTTCAGGCTCTAGCAGATGTGGACTTGGTAGATTGCAGGTTCATGTACTAATCCTGCAGTCCACCATCCTCCTTTGGGAGGATGAGGAGGAAGTTTATGGATGTTCATATAACTTGGCAGTAGAGCCACCAGGTTGTATTAGTGCAACAATAATTGACCTTGTTATACAAGGACAGACTCAGTATTCAATTAATTTCAATCTCATCTGCTTCAGTGCTGTGAAAAGTAAGTTTTATATAGAAATTCAGTATGTTCTCGAGTTGTCTTATCCTGCAAGAGTAATATCAGAACATTGTAATTCTAAAATGTGTAAAAATTGTATGTATACTATTGTACAGGCCTTTGTTAAATCTACATAAAATAAAAGCTGATACCCAGCATCATCATTTACTGTGTTTTCCTTTCATACTACATTGTTTTAACATACCTGTTCAATGTTCAAGTGTTATAACCTGTCAAGCGGAACAGTATTATAAAATCTGGATGGACCTCACTTTTTTATTAAATCTGTGCTTTCTTCAGATGCCTTAATCCTACAGAATTTCTTCTCTTACATCCAGATCAGTCCAATTTATTGTAACTGAAAAGTCAAAAGTAACCATTGCTAAAATGTAAATGTTTGTTTCACTTATAAATTATACTTCATAATATCTCAGACTGGATTTATTTCTTATGTACTTGTTTGTTGTTGACACTCGAGAAAATTCTGAAGTAGTGAAAGCTTGCTTCACCCAGACTGGGTCATGCCACAACTGGTCCAATTTAGTGAGATTTTACTGTACCATATTTTGTCTAAATGAAACGTTACAAGAAATAGGAAGTACAGTATGTGGACAGTGTCCAAATACTAATACCATACTGTAATATAAATTATGTACCCTATACTCTTTCCCCATTAGTTTTCATTCATTAAAAAGCTAACTACAACTGCAGTGAGTAGCTTACAAAAAGTACAGTACTGATACAGGAACACAGATCCTTAATACCCTGTATAAGACTGTGCTACTCTTCGTGAGTGAAGCACCTCATATCCGAAAACCTTTAATGAACAGTTGACAGACTTTTTTTTTTTATGTGTCCGACTCTGGGCATAGGCTTCTCAGCCTGCTCCCAAGGCTCCTAAAGATGCTCCCACACCTCAAAATTATTGCAGTATTATTTTGTTCACTTCTGACAATCAAAATCACAAGCCCACCTTCAAACAGCAGTGACTAACACCCCGTATAGACAAGCAACAGAACATTTTAGAACACAAGCTTGGCACTGGTAACATTTGGTCATAACAAGGTAAACAAAGTGTACTGGTGGCTGCAATTTAAAGACAGTTAACTGAAACAATATTAACCCTTTACCATCAGGAATGCTTGTAAAAAATTGCTGCGGCGTGTGACTTAAGCTGAAGCGCAGTGCAAACTGACGCATAATGTTTTACTATTATCACTCGTAGCAAAGTTACTATTCATCATAATGAGCTCAATTTGGTCTCATTTTGAAGTTTAGTAACTGTACTTTATCATACTATGTTAAAAAAAAGCAATATCATCATCATCATCATCCAATCCTACGTTGCCCCATGAGGAACATAGGAGCCCAGGGCTAGGCAAGTTGGTCCTGACATTATGAGAGTGACCAGCCTCACTCATCCCTGAGTGGCATTACATGAGCAATAAACCCCAACCATCCCTTGGATATAAACCTTCACTGGCTCGATCCGATTGGAGCGCTGTAATTACCCACTAAACCACCAGGTGCCAAAACTTGATTATATGGTTACCACCCAGCATAGTAAATGGTTTCCTGGTGTACAGGAAACCATTTGGGTTATCACTCAGTTCAGAGTCACCCACAGGCAGAAGGAAGAGGAAAGAATGAAGGAAAGAAAGAAGAGGGAGTGTAAAGTCACCCGTAGGCAGAAGGATGAGGAAAGAATGAAGGAAAGACAGACAGAAGAGGATGGAAGGAAAGAAGGATAGAGGAAAGGAAAGGGCAGACACCTGATAGCAGCACTACATCAAGTGAGTGGATGGTGAGTGCCCCCACCTACCACAAGATTTAAAACAAATGTTTTAAAATTTCCAGAATGTGACCATCACTGCCACTTATACTTATGTACTGGTAAGGACAGAACTGCTCTATTTTAATATATAAAATGAAAAATATTGGTGATGTCTTTATAAATTTATAAGAATTTTATAATGTAAAAAGTTACAGATAAAATGGGTGAAAGCATACAAACATGGTACACTGCCTTTCGAAAAATGTGCACTGAGGAAACATGTAAATGCAATCATGTACACAAATCTTTAATCATCTACCAGTGGTAGGGCACCAGTACCACACAAAGAAATTAAATAAACAATAAACAGCATTAAATAAATATTTAAAAAATTTGCTTACAAACTGATTTCTGCAGCATTGTAATCCTAGCACACCCAGGGATTCACATCTCACCCAATTTACAAAGGATGTTACTGTGGTTCCTGATCAAAGGCACTCCTACAAGGTAGCATAAAGTGACCAGCACTACATGAATAACTGCGGCAAAGGCACCCTTTATATCTAAACGACCTTAATAATGACAAAATTGTACATAAGTAAAAATCGCATCTACTGTCATGATAAATTTGTGACTACGCAAATTACCTCTGGCTCTGCAATATACAAAAATAATTTTACATAGCTCTCATTTAACAAATCAATCTTGGTCCCAAATCATCACCTTAACCCAAATTCACATTCAAAAAGGGTAAGGAGAACCCGAGCAGAGCACTTTGATGCCACTGCAGATAAATCAGAAGAAAGGAAGCCCGTCCACAAGCACAGGAGGTATGAGGCTGTTTGTAATTAAAAAAAAACGTGGGGAGGGTTGCCACACTCCTATGATAATCTCCACCATAACCAAAGTTGTAGCATCAAAAGTATCACAGTGGAAAGCATCTAATTATTCATTCAAACTTGAGATTCATATGTTAAAAATAAAATCCCATACTCTGCCATTAAGGTCAAAGTCAGTCAATTAATTTTTTTTGTCCTATTACACAGAATGAGTACTGGATGTTGCTGGCATCCTCCACAACAAAGACAATTACTGAATCCATGATGGTATAAAGAGACTTATTCATATCTTAACCAATTAACTGCTTTACCATATCTGTTAATAAAACAATTTACATACTACCTACCCTTCAGTGTTCTGGATTATGGATTATATTATATGGAATTCATGATAATTTGTAACAACCTAAAATTCTGCTTCTAGTATCATACCATTTAGCAACTTTTAAATGTTTACGAACTTTTCCTAAAACAACATCCATCCTGTCATTTCTATGTATAACTGTGACGATGTTATGCTCCTAAGGTGGAAACATCTAGTAGACACTGATTACATCTCTCATTTGATAAAATCTAAAGAACATCCTTCACGCTATACCTTTAAGATATTGTTATTCTTGCTACACTGTGGTGATTTTACATTTTGCTCAGGAGATAATTTTAAGACCGGAGGAATTTGATACAGCCTTCAGTGTCCTCTTCGGTACAAAATACCTTTCCTAAGTTGAGCAAATTATCTGGAGGTGGCAAGGGCAAAAGTAAGGGCATCATTGTAGTGAAGAGGCTGTAAACAAAATAAAAAATCCTACCTTAATTATGCAAAGCTAGATAAAATAGCACTTCTATCTCCTGTGCCTCCTGCCTGATCATGGACAGCACAGGCAACTTGCACAGCCAACTTGTCTGTCTCCTCTTGTGTGGCAGCTTCTGCATAGACCCGTACTATGTCCTCTGTTCCTGAAGGTCGCACAAAGGCACGACCCTTGGAGAAGCCTGAGACAAGTTTATTGATAGTGTCCTGGAGCCCAACTGGTGTGACACAGATACGTTCAGCATCTGTCGTTGTGAATATGGAGCGGTCTGCAACAGTTACCTGAAGGAGAATATTTTAAATTCTAAAGTCTGACTTATAAACCCCATAAATCTGATGATGTCTCATCAGTGTTATTCTTGTTACCTACAGACAATTTTATTCTATTTGGGATCACTTCTTGTGTTCAATGGAATAATGACGGTTACGGTATGCATCATCCCACCAGCATAAAGTCTCTCTTAATCTGAATAATATTGTACACAGCCTCAAACTGTTCAGTACTGTCGTTACTTACTGAAGAAAGACAAATAACAACAAAGTGAGTCAGGAAAAAATATTAAAATCAATTTTCTAACAATGTCTACATCAGTGAGTGACACTTTTTTTTCATCTATAACATGATGAAGTTTATCACAGTCTGCTTATGCTAGCTCACTATTGTATACAGTAGCTACAGCATGTATTCAGTATCCTGTAATAACGGATATGAATTTATCCTATAACAATATCTTCACTGGACAAAATTACAAACTTTTGTGACAATACCTTCATCTGTCTATTTGGCAGGTCTTTGTATGCATTATTCCAGTCTTCAGCTGACCATTCACGTGCATGCAGCACCGTCTCCACCACCAGCATATCTGAGATGGCGTCACCCACAGTTTCATTGATTACATCCAGAAGCCCACTCAGCTTCCCCGCATTGGGGTTATTGCCTGAAGATGATATATCATAATACTGTACAGACTGTCCTATGCATTTTCATCACCATTGTCATCCTAACCTTTATTTCCATCCAAGGATGAAGTAAGTTATACTGTACACAGATAGATATATGGTACGCAAGATGAATGAACTAAACAAGACAACTGATTAATGCAATAACACTTTCTGGACCACGAAATACTACTCACTATGGTAATGCTGCGTTGAACCTTAAATCTCCATTGACTGATTTGAGATTTTGAGGCAGTCTGCATCTCATGAGTGACAACCTTAGCCATACCAGTCAAAAATCATGCAGATGACATATTTTCTTACATATAGTAGAAAAATAATTTACGCTCACTTGTTTACTACCATATTTAATCCACTAGGTCACTAGGCATTCATTTGTTGGCTATATGGTTATTAACTAACATATTACAGTAAATGCTTTCCTGTCACAGGAAACCATTTAACCTATCACTCAGTACAGAGTAACCTAAAGGTATTATTACACTGAATGAGTGGATGGTAGATGTCCAGGTTATGAGGTGCACTATGCAATTATGAGGGAGGTGTGAGTTGGAGGAAGGATAGCCTGATGGCTGAGGACAGAGTGGCAGGGAAGCATTTCATTTATGGCCATCTCCTCCTGAGATCAAGCATATGGCTATAGGCATATACACAAACAAAGTATGCCAAACAAGTTGCTAAGGAAGAGGTGTAAGTAAGCTTTCTTTGCCAGAAAGAATACGGAGCATTATCTCATAAACATTACTCACCTTTAGCAGCAGCATCTCTGATGGCTTTCTTGGCAGTGGGAGAGAATAAAATGGTACCATGGCCATTTGCCTCAAAGTAAACTCCAATGTCAAACTGCTGAGCCTCATGGTGCAGATGCTTCACGCCTGTCTTGGCACATGCTACAGGCACACCCAACTGCTCCTTGATGTATGCTGTTGACGCTCCATTGGCATACGCAGTCTGCACCAGTCCCAGCTTGAGGGTCAGGCCTATACAAGTACACATACAAATCTTTAGAATGGTATGTACATTACTGCATACTGTTTGCTTTAACCCCACTGAATATGGTGGTAATATTTTTTTAATTTTCCTTCTTCTGGGCTATGTTATTCAAGTAAAAACAGACTTTTTGAAATGGAAAGTCTGAGGTAGCCTTAATCCCTTCACTGCCAGTGATCCCATTTTGTTAAAACAAAATAACTGGGAAGAGGCAGAATTAAGCCAGAAAAGATGTCACCACATTAAAAGTATTACATCCACATCAACTTAAATACAACTGCCTACATCCTAGCATGGTAAGTACTGCATAAAAGGGATTACATATTCAATTTTATTACAGTCCACCATATTCTTCCAAAGGGTGGAAAGGACAGTGAAAGATTCTATTGCTATGCTCCCCCTGTATGTTGGGCGTAGCATTAAATACCTCAAAATACAGGAAAGATGAAGGAGCTGAACTTTGTTTTATTTGATTTGGAGACGGCCTCTGACAGTGTTGCTAGGGAGGTAGTGATGAGGGCAATGAGAAAGCTTGGAACTGCTGAGTGGCTGGTGTAGTGGTTATGACAATGTACGAGGGTGCTCGAACCCGGGTGAGAGTAAACACAAGTTTGAGTGATGGATTTTCCATGAATAATGGCATACATCAGGGGTTAGTCTTGAGCCCCTTACTGTTTATTATGATGCCTGAAGTTCTCTCATGTGACTACAGGGGAGATGTCGTATGCTGATGACTTTGTGCAGACTGTGGAGAATGTGAGTAAGGTGGAGGAGATTCAGGAAGTGGAGAGATGGAATAGGGTACAAGGGTTTGAGAGCAAAAACAGATAAAACAAAAGTGATGATATCTAGGGGTGGTGGCAATACTGTCAAAGCAGAGGGAGCATAGGCTTGTGCAGTTTGCCACAAGGGTGTGGGAATTCTATATTGTGCAGTGTTTGTGATATGTGGAGGCATAAGAGACGTAGTGATATTAGAGGTTAACTGCAAATTAATGCTGATTATGAGTGTGCAGTGTGGCTGGGAGTACATATGTATGTACAAACTGGGAGGCATGAAATGGCTGATCTTGCTGGAGAGTCTCTTGAGTGTGTGGAGGAATTTTACCATTTGAGAGACATGATCTTGCTGGAGGGTCTTTTGAGCGTGTGGAGGACTTTTACCATTTGAGAGACATGTTGTATGCTGGAGGTGGTTCTGGAGTAATTTGGGTAAGGAGTGGTTGGAGGAAGTTTAGGGAGCTGTTGCCTCCTCTGACACTGAAAGGACTATCCCTCATGCTAATGGGTCCTTGTATACATTAAGTGTTAGAAGCGCAATCCTGTACAGCAGTGAGACCAGGGCAGTAAAGGATGAGGATATTCATAGGTTTAAACAGAGAAACAATAATGATTAGATGGATGTGTGATGCATCCTTGAACGAGAGGCCTGGGGGATTAGGAATGCAATTGAAGAGTTGAGAAGAAGGAAAGGACTTAAATGTATTAGTGCTGCAATGAGGAGGGGTAGGTCAAGGTGGTTCAGGCATGCTGCGAAAATGGAAGATGACAAAGTGGGTGTGGATGGTGAGGTGTGAATGTCAAGGGTGGGGTAACGAGAGGCAGGCCAAAGAAGACCTGGGAAAAAGTCACAGTGTGACTTCAGGGACATGGGACTAAACAGGATGGCTGCCAGAAATTAGCAGCATAGACAGCCACCATTAGGTGACCATGGATAACACATGCAAGCATGCTGCAGCCTTTGCTTTTCTTTACTGAAAAGAATAGGACGTCAGATTGGCCTATTTTAATGCATTTTTACAACTTCCAACTGTATCTGAGTCTCATACTAGTCCATCAACTTTTATCTAGTCTCACACTAGTTCATAATTTTTTTATCTAAATTCTTCCAATCATCCATTTGTAATCCAATACTTTACTACCTCATCATAACTGTAGAGGTCCAACTGCATTTCACAACATCTACTATTCTGCACTTCCCATCATAAATAGACTCAGCCTGACCTGAGGAAGAAAGCAGCTCCTGAAGGTACCCAGCAATCAAGGTAGCAATTTTGTCTCCATCCAGCATGTGGTATACGCCACCTGAGTCAATATAGCTATACATAACACGGTCAGCATCTCCGTCCACAGACACACAACGTATTTCAACTTTTTCAGGCACACCACCAGGCCACTTCTGCTGTACCTGAAGGAAGCAAACAATAATTTCAGCTACATGTCTACTTTCTTACAAAAACTGTAGGTAATACAGTCAGAATCTCTACATACACACAGACAGACAGACAAGCACAATGGCTTATCAATCAGGGGTTACATGCCACGTACCAGTAGATAAATAAAAAAAACACAAGTTAACTGATGGTAAGAAATTCTAGGTGAAGTAATTACATAAAAAACATTGAGATAAAGGTATATTGCTCATCCTTGTGGAATGGATGTGGAAAGGTTGTACTAAAACAACTGGACAAAATTCAGAATAAAGCTATTAAAATTATTAATAACCCTACTATTACAAATGAACTACCTCCCCTACAAGTAAGAGGGAATGTTGCATCACTTGCATTATGTTACAATTACTTTTATGGCAAAGTTGCATCCATTGTGCCACATCTCCACACCTTCCCCGTGCCACACAGGCGTCTGGTAGCACTCATGACTGGACTGTCACACTGCCATATTGCACAACTTCTGCCTATCAAAATTCTTTTATTCCTCAATGTGCACCTCTGTGGAACTTGCTTCCCTAGAATGGTTTCCCCCCAGCCTTCACCTTGCGGCTGTTCAATTCCAACTGTTACAGACTCTTTATGAATGGAGGACACCTGTATCCAGATGCATTGATTATTATTCCTTTTTTATTCTTTTGTGTTTTCTTCCTCTGTTCTGGTCAAAAAAAAAAAAAAAAAAAAAAAAAAACTCTCCTTTCCCTCTTGGGATCAAAACTATTTGCTGACCAGACTACTGTCACTCTGACTGGGGTGCTCTAACCACTCAACCACCTGGCGCTGGTTCAAAAGAAGACACTAAATTACTTCAGCTTGTTGACTACTGAGTATGGTATCTAGTTCATGAGTATGACTCCATACTGGTATGGTTCATCTATTTCTATCTATCTATAGCCCGACGCCCTAATCCCGCAAAGGGTGGCCGCAGACAAAACGCCTCCAAGTCACTCTGTCACCCACCATTTGACTACCCTCCCCCCAACTCACCCCCCCCTCCCTCCAACAATAGGCACAGCTTGTTTATTTACTGCTTATTTTGGCATCTGCTGGGGAATCTTAAGTCAATGATGGCTGCTATAATCAGTGTATCAAGAAGGTTCTTTTGCTCATACCAGTACAGTAGGTTGTTTGAACTGGTTACTGGTTACCCTATTTAGATTAAAACTTTCCAGCAAGCATGCTTGTGGTTCTATATTACTTTACTTTTGTGGCAGCAGAAACTGGGCTGCTAGTCGTGGCACCTAGAGGTGAAAGCTTATATTTGGTGCATCTTTTCTAGTACCCTCTCTGTGTGAGATGAGCAGAAGGAATTCTATATTAAACTTCTCAGTCACAACTGTTGTTGCTGGATTCCCCTCTCCTTTCCCATCTCAGTACAGAAGCGAAGTGACCATTTTACAAGAACCACTAAAGTGAGGGACAGCAAATAAGACTTCCTTTGATAACTAAAGCAGCCACAATCACAGCTACTCTATTGCTGCAGGACCTTGTGAAGAACATGACTTACTTAGTAAGAATATGACATCAACAGCTAGAGGTTTACTTGATTTTTGGAAGTTTGGGGTGCAACCATCATAATCTAGATTAAGGACACAAGCTGATGACATAAGTGGACATATGAAAGATTGAAAACCCTTAAACACCTGTTGTTTCTGCTGTAGGATTAAAATTCCTAGCCTCAGCCCTTCCTAGGTTGTCCATAAGGCATGTGGGAATTGGGAAAAAGCTGTGGTTGGCTGGCAACATGCACATTAGTAAGGCTGTATACCATATTTCTGGGAGATTACATTGCTCGAAGATTCTCTGTAGGTTTGTCTGGAGTTGTGAAGCACAATAATTGTGTCTTTCCATGAAGAAACATTTAAAGGCATCTTGATATTGGAGTGGCTAAGCAATGGCTAGAGTAAGCTCTCGCACTTTCTTTTTGACATGCCTATCCAGCTGCAGCAACTGAGGGCATGAAGCGGGATGCAATGCACCTTAACAATACCTTGAACACAACAGGTACATCCTGTACTTCCATTTATGCTGTCAGAAATGAGAGCATTAAATAAACTTTACATACCTTCACAAAGTCAGCACCACACATGTGGTTGAGTACACCCTCGCCCTTGTTGTAACGTGTGGTTTTAAGGGAATCTCCAAGATGGACTGCAAATTCTTCCATGGCTAATGCTCCAACACCATTGGCTCCATCAAACAGTATCTCAGGTTGATACTTTCCATTTGATGCACCTGATGCTCGCAACCGTACAAATGCATGGGATATTTTCTGGTAATAACCTTTCACTGTTGCCTCACCATACCTGTAAAATACCTGTAACTGTATGATGTACATAAATCACCATTTCATGTGACAATGGAACTTAAACAGGCAATTTTTCTGTAATTCAAAATGGATAGGAATAGCTGTTACCCATCACCATCAGCCCTTCAATCCGATGATGGATTTTTTGTTTACTCTTCCTATTTCTAGGTGGTTCTCTTCAGCTCAGGATAATGCCACTGAAGGGATTAATGAGGGCTGCACCTAACCCCTCAACCCTGAACAGTGTCTCCTAAGGTGAATGAACTCAGCTGGCGTGATCCAGACTACAGTAGTCCTTGCTTTAAATAAGCCTAAGGGATAAGTTTTAATAATGTACAGTATATTGCAAGTTCTTCTATACAAATGCTACTGAACACTGGGGAGGAATCAGGCAATTCAACTTTCACAGGGGGCAAAGCTGACAGACAATTTTTATTAAATTTACTGAGAACTTATGGCACTTGGATAACTCACTGTCCACCATCATTGTGGCAGGTGACAACATAGTGGAGTACTGGGGTTGTGATGACACCCAGGTCTCTCACCTCACCACCCACCGCACCAATTCCAGCCAGTACTGCATCACGTAGACGCTCACTGCTTGGCCTGAAATAATGTCAGCAAATATACAGCAAAGCCAGAATTACCATCTTCTACCTAGATTGCGAAAGAAAAACAGATGAAGACAGACAGGCAGACAGACAAATATTGACCTAGACCCATCACAGATGGAAGAAAAAAAAATAAAATAAAATACAGTAGCTTACCACAATCCTAGTCTTAACACCTCTCATACCATCTAATGACACTGTGATTAAAGCAGATCTCTTGCAGTGGTTATAATAGTGCTTATTATCACTCTAATTCCATTAGAATGGAACTTTGACAACAGCAAGTGAAACAGTGGAGTGTGTGTGGTAGCAAAGATTCTAACAATGAAGTTCCTCAACAGCATTTTTGCAAATTTTCTTGTGTCAGTACTGTACAATACTTTACTGTACTGTTTATGTATTATAAAATGAGAACCTAGTTAACTGTGCACTAAACTTCCAAGGAGTCAAAGCTGCTACAGAATTACTAACCTTAAGGCTGAGAATAAAGTGGACCTTTTGAAGCAAGCACCAAGTGAAAAGAGAACGACTGACAATGCACAAATCTGGTGAGAGAAAAGCTGAGGAACTACGTGAATATAGTGTATACTGCCAACCGCCATGATCCTGATCTTTTTTTCCTCCTACAGATGAAGTGAGGTCTCATTTAGAATCAAGGATTGATAAAGTATAGAAGCAGGAAAACTGATCAACAGCATATCCATAGAAAGGGTCACACAACCATTCACACACCATTCAAGCCCTGGAATGGGTTCACTTCACAACAACATGCAAAAGCCACAATGCATTCCTACCTGGTATCCCTGCCCACAATGACAAATGCTTTCTGTCCAACATCAATCTTGGCTTTCTCAACAATGTCCTGGAGTGCCAAGTCCAGAGATGCATCAGGGACATTGACAAGGGCAGTGGCATGCATTTCCCATGCAGCTGCCAACATTTCCCCTGCTGGATCCACAAGCTTCACCCCATTGTCCTTCACTGGATTATGCGATGCTGTTATCATAACTCCAATGGCCGCTGAGAAGGAAAAGATTATTAATGCCTTGAATCAAATGATGTCTCTCCGTACAGTATATGCAAACTGTTGCCTTGTCCAGCCTGGGATAAAACTCGTATCCTTTTGAACAAGTGACTACTGTAATTATCTAACCACCTGGCAGAATAGCTACAAACAACATCTATCTGCTGGGATAAGGTTCTGTATGATATTACAGTAAAATTAATTATTATTCCTATACTGTAATGACAAACTTGGAACTGTTAATATGGTCTGCAGTCTTAACCAACCTATTATGAGAAACATTTACATCAAAGTCTTTGACAACATTGCTTGTTAGTAAATCTTTACTGCTATTTAAAATTTCTTTTACAATTTCCTACTGAAAGCATCTGACATTTGCTGACACTGAAGGGTATAAAGAATGAGAGATACTTAAGTGAGAACCACAAGAGATGCTTAGGTTGGAAAATCTGGTGTGTGATCTTGTGAGGCTTTATCATACGTGTCCTCACCTTTTGTGTCTTTGGAACGTAGGACAGCAAGCAGGCCCATGCGGTACATGATGAAGTCCAGTTCATCTGCACTGCAATAAAAGAAGAGGGAACATGAGCATCATCATCCTGATAGTATAGTATATGCATGATAAATACTAAACACATTTTGTATAATCTACCATATTACAGTATACATTGCCACTGCTCTTGTTATGGTCCCTGACCTATCTGAATAAAAACCCACTGAACTACAGGTCCTCCTCAGGCAGTCCATCATCCTTCTTTTGAGAAACAGTGAGGGAGTTGAGGGATGTTTGTATTACCAGGCAAGGAATCATCAGGCCATTTTGGTGCCACCACAAAAAGGTGTCCCTACTATGGTATTTATAAGGCAATAATACATGTTTCCTGCACACCACACTCTTGTCCAGCACCTCCATAATAAAAATGGCCTATCCCTTTAGTACAAAAACAAACACCATACAGCTTTCATATAATCTCTGTAAAATATTTGGTCTGGTCATCAATGTAGGTTTTTGGAAGTAGCTAATACTGGCACAATAAAACTTTAATTATAAATGACATCAGTCATTCCCTAGGCTTGAGTTAATCCAGACAAAAATTTTATCTTCTGACAATCAGCCAGAGTTCCTTAATATCAGTCTTATCTTCTGTCTTTTATATCCATGTCATTTTTCCACGCTGTTATCTGGTCACACGACAACCACCTGATAAGTGATAGTGGACTCGCATAAAAGAGAGAATCTAAACAAGACAGGTAAAAGTGCTGCAAAACACAATGCAAACTTCTTGATTACATAACAGTGCACAGTAGTGACATGCCACTATCAGCACAGTATTCCTCTGATGAGCAGATTAACATTGAGAGGAAGGTAGGGGCAAGTATATGACAGATTACTAAAGATACACATGAGGGTGTGAGAAATTATGATTAGCAGACCAATTTATGAGGCTATACAGTATGTGATACATAGCTATGCAAGTTTCTGTAAGGTGGTCAACTTTTAAAAATCATCCTAGATATTAAACAATAGCCTTGGCAGCTTAAAACATGCCTATACTTATATCCAACACACTGTCAGACCAGAAAATACTGTACTGGAACTAAACCTTATTACTGAGGGGTGGAGGGACTGAAAAGGGGGGTCATATGAGCTCATTCTAACAAACTTTTCCACATAAGTTTTGCTTACAAGATCAGCACTTTATTTTCTTACATGGTCTGCACTTTGATGTATTTTGTTCCTGCTCCTTATCTGTACAAGTAGCAATATTTATACTGTACACAGACACTGTTAATGTCTTTCTTTTAACAGCCAAGCCTAACCCTTTTATTATGCACATTAATCCAAACCTTAAAAGGCATTTCATTCTGGATACCACCAAAACAACATAGTATTGTAATGATGAATACTATGCTAATACTGTACTGTACACAAGTTATGTAGACACGGTTGATGCCTTAATCCCTGATGGAGTGGCCACACGTCACCCTGTCTTCTGCCATCAGGATGCCCTCTCTCCAACACATCCACCTCTTATATACCTCTCCATCTCATGCTTGGTCTCCTCCTCACCCTCCCTGCTCTACCTCCCTCATATACACACTTTCATTCCCCAGAAACTACAATGCTATAAAGACATTTGTGATATTTGTTATACGTGGGAATTGCCTCGAGAGCATACTGCCTTCACCTACAGGCTCCGAGCTCCACACAATTCATAGGTACAAAATTTGGAACATCACTCTGAATACAGCTGTAATACACAAGTACAGAAATCACTGGCTCCTTTAAATTAGAGTGGAGTGTGACTGTAGTATGGGATGGTGCCTAACTTAAATACTGGGTTTCAGAAATAAAGGAAAAGTTGGATGGACTTAGGTCATGAAATTTTTATCACCAGTTGAAAGGAGAATATGAAGCTGGAAAAAAGAAATACCATAAAATGCATACAACAGTCCCAGATACCGTTTTGAACATTCTGAAACCTTACGTCCATCTCTGCTGACTTTTATCGAGATATCCATGACCTTTCCATACATAAACTGGTTCTGCAACTTTCACAGTACCGGTATAGTGCTATATTGCTATACCATACACTAACTCCCATACGACAAGACACAGCAGGTATAAGCAACTCTACTCACTTTGATCTGAAGCCTGCCGTTCCATATTTAATTTCCTTTGATCCAGTCTTAGGGTATTTCTGAGAAGCGACACTAACAGCTTGCGCAAACATTCTGCCACCTCTTCCACCTGATGTACAACTGGCACTCCGTCAGTGGCATGCAGGTAACGGAGTTGCCACAT
This sequence comes from Coenobita brevimanus, assembly GCF_032717465.1. Taxonomy (NCBI): domain Eukaryota; kingdom Metazoa; phylum Arthropoda; class Malacostraca; order Decapoda; family Coenobitidae; genus Coenobita; species Coenobita brevimanus. Next base: position 1,276,357 of record NC_136992.1, on the reverse strand, counting down.
CCACTTACAATAAACGCTAAACCTTCTGTCAAAAACCGCTAAAATACTGCTATATACAAAACTATTCCCCCAGTAAAAAAAAAAAAAGCTAAGATTTTATAATATCAATAAACCTTTTAAAATCGTCACAATATTAAGTATTACTTTTCTATGTCGTTGTTAAATGAACATAAATCACTAACAAAAACAGCGCCAAGTTGGTAACTCTGTCCCCACTCAAAGGAGGTTTAATTAAATCCCCGCCACAACATTCTCAGCTGATCGAGTTGTCATCGCTGCATTCTCTGCGGCTTTTCTCCATTACTAACATAGTAATGACTCATGTGAGTATATATATAGCCAATATTAATTAACGAATGCTATAATTATTTTCATTCAATAACTTTGGAAGTAATTGTGGTTAGAACATACTACGTGTATATCTACAAAATGCAGTACCGATTCGCTGAAGGGTTGTGTGGCAAGACCGACTACCTTTTGTTGTACTCGGAAAGTCGCACACTGTCAGCAATTAACTTTTGTCTGCCTAGGTGCAATTGACTTTGATTTGGTGTCACCCATAGCTGCCTTCATTATTACAACCTCCTGAATTTATTCAAATATTTATCTCAAATGGCATCATAGCGGACGAAAACCATGGGGAAAGAATCTCAACAGGTGTAACTGAGCTTATTTGGACCAATGAATGGTTAACCAGTGATAGAAAGATGGAATCCCAGTACCTCCATTGCATTTTCCTTTGCGGCAGATGTCATTAGTTATGCTATCCTGGCCCCAGGGGGTCGACTAGCACCAGCATCATTCTATCTATCAATTGCCAGACGCCATAATCCCGTGAGGTGTCCATTTGACTCTGAGTTATTTGTTTTACGGGGAGGGGCACTAACCCTCCACCAACCCACTTGCTGACACGTAGGGAGCACGTATGGTTTGGTTATATGGTTACCACCCAGCGTTGTAAATGGTTTCTTGGCTTACAGGAAACCATTTGGCTTGTCACTCAATGTAAAGCCACCTGTAAAGGAATGAAAAGCAATAAGAAGTGACAGGAAAGATGGGAGAAATAGGAAGAGAGGAGGAAAGGCACAGAAAAAGAATAATAAAGGCTAAGGAAGAAGTAGGCAGTACTAACATCAAGTGAGTGGATGATGGTCGCCACCAGCTTCCCGCCAGTTTTGAAAGAGCAACACCACTACCATAAATTAGTTCTTTTATGGTGTACAGAGGGCCAGAAAATCTTTGTAAAAAAAAAAAAAAAAGTCTTACATCCATGTCAGCAACTAATTTCTTACACCTCGCCATCGCTCCGGCCATGGGACAAAGGCCTACTTTAACATTAAAATGGAAAGACAAGCCCCTCAAAGAGCACTACTCGAGCCAAGGCTATAAAATACTTGGACTATCGGAGTGACCGCTCTGATAGTTCGTCTCGTGTACACCGACGACTCTGACAAGAGCACGACAGAAAAGTTGCAGCAAATCGAAGAAGTAATTGGCTTCTGAAAAGGGCACCGGAGTTCAAGGCTATACGTTCCCTTGTCATGAGGGGGTTCGGAAGGACAGCGACGAACCACCCCAGTGAAGCCAACACTGGAGCTATCCAGGAAAATCCCAGCTTTAATATCAGGAAAATACGAGGCATGACCAACTCCACCAAGGATAAAATCACCTGCGGGACGCCAAACGACGCCCTAGCGATCCAGAAGCCCGGCTTGAAACTTGGGTATCTATTCCCCCTCCTCCCCTTTACGACATCGAACTGTCAGCAGCAATGCAGACGATGATGTGCCTACACCACCAAAACACAACGACAACGCGTTAAAGATGAGCCAATGAGTGACACTCATGCACGCAGGGTACATCACCCCCTTCAAGTGTACGGTATGTGAAGGGCCCACTCGGCCATCAGCGGCTTCTGCCCCGTCAGGGGGCAGGAACAGATGGCAGCCAGGACACCTGGGCCTCCGCCGCCACCTGTCACCGACCTACCACCTTCACCGAGTACTGACCTGCCATCACCACCGACTACGACCTCAAAGACCTACGATTCAACAACCGAAAGGACACCAGGAGAGCACCACCACCCCATCAAGACCCCAGGAAGAAGTAGCAACAAGGATACTACAGTGCATGGAGATAGCCAAGATGTTTGCAGGTGGGGACTGGGTCCTCCTTGGCCGCTACATAGATCAATTTTTAAAATAAACTTTTCACAATCTCCATACTAGCCACATACTGTACCTGCTAGAGGGACACACCAGGAACCAAGATCTCGCTGAGCAAACACTCAAGATCACACCACAGGGGACCGAAGACAATGAAGGAAAAGCCGAAGAAGAAGCAGTAGAGGAAGAAGAATTAAAAAAAAAAAAAAACAAGAAGCAGAAGATGAGGAACCGGAAGACGACTGTGAAAAAGAAAAATCCACGGTAGCCATCCGTCAAAATTCATTTCCCAGAGCCCCCACCACCATCCCCCAACTACACAGCAAGAAGGCACCATACGAAGCAGACCCCAGCTCCTAAATCATCGAGTAATAAGAAAAAGAAGAACTCAAGACACAAAACAAAGCACCCAAACTGAGAAAGTAAGGAGACCTCAACCCACTGCAGTCTGCGCCGGTCCCTGTCTCTTGGGGATCAACGAAGCACCTTCCTCCATCAAGAACAATCAGGATCCATTTCTGGCGAGCTAGGTTAAGCCCCGACTACCTTCCTGTCCTTAGAATTCGCTTCCATCCTACTATTCTTTTCTCTATCTCCTCTTTCCCCCTTTCCGCCCCTCTCCCCCCCATGTCACTGGATCTTGACTGGTCTGACTGTGATCTCTCCATCGTTAATGCTGGGATTATTAGTACATTAACACTAGATTACGATGCTAATCACGAGGAAGTGTTATGGAAAGGATGTTGTAGAGCGTATTGCTCTTTTCTGTCACTGAGATAACATAAAGTAAAACATAAGAAATAAAATATTATTGTGCTTGGTTTTGTTTGCCCTAAGAACGATGATACAATAAGGGTACAGCCATACTTGGGAACACTGATCAAATATAATTTTAGCTTTAAATGATCTCATTCAGTTATGTATGCGAGAAGGTAGGGCAGTATTATAATAAACATATATAAACTGTCCACCCTCATATGTCAAAGAAACAGTCCTGAAAGATAGCGTAAATATCGTCAGTTCTAAGTTGGCCACTGTAACGAAATCAGGGACGTGGCTCTTGCAAGTGGAATAAACAGTGATTTTCGATGGCAACGCAGACTTTGGATATTTCGTTACATGACCTCGATCCTCCTCTGCGATTTGTTCTGCAAGTTGCAAGCCAGTATTATTTTGTAATTAACTGGTGCAAGCTATATCGATAGGAAAATGACATAAATAACATATAGGTGAATGATTAGGGGTAATATTAAAAACCAAGCACTAAGAGAGTAGGTACCGCTCCACCCCAAGGTCTAATGCACACACACACACACACACACACACACACACACACACACACACACATATATACACACACACACACACACACACACACACATTTTATCAGCTTTCTTTTCAACGCTGTCATACTGAGTGTTGGCACAGCAAGCATTCTCCTCCAATTTCCTTTGCTTGGCAGAAGTTGGTATAGATTCAGCATTAAAGTATGTGAAAAAAGTATGTGAATATAATGAAAATAACAATAACAACAACAACTACAATAATAATAGTAAGCCCAATAATAATAATAATAATAATAATAATAATTTTATTAATAATAATACAGTAATAATAATAATAATAATAACTAAAAGTGCAATGCTGACAATATAGCAATAGGTGCTAAGGAATCACATGCTAAGGAAATCAGAATACTGGATAAGAATGTCTCACCAACCTGGGTGATACAAGGGGATGCATAAGCTAGTGAGCAACAGTCCCGGGGGTGTAAAGATGGCTATGATGGGACAGGCAATAACGTGATGGCAGAGTAGCTCCAAGGATGAGAGACAAAAATTAATGCCTCTCATCCCTTTGTAGGTCAGCGTTACACAGCTTCTGAGCTACCACACCATGGACGTAGCCGGGGAGGGGGGGGGGGTCACTTCGGCCACGGTCCCCCAATTTGCAATAAATAATTGCATTATTTGTTGTGGACTTATCATGAATTTACTCATTTTATATGAGGAATTAAGCAAAGGACAATGCATATTTAGTTTGAATGTAGATATATATACTACTACTACTACAACTGCTACTACGATAAAATCAGACTTTACTGATCTACCAGAAGGCCCGCCGACATAAAAAGTCCCATGCATTGATCAATACACCATAACTGTTTCCCCTCCCCCTCAGTGAAAATTCCTGGCTAAGCCCTTGGGTCACACCACAGGGGAGGGTGATGATAGAGTGTTTGCCATAGATGTAGGAGGACTACTGGGCCTTGAAAGCAGGCTGTGAAGCCTATGCCCAGAGTCGGTCACATAAAAAAAAAAAAAAAAAAAAAAAAACTTCATACCACCGGGTTAAGTCCCATGCATTGATCAATCATAACTGTTTCCCCTCCCCCTCAGTGAAAATTCCTGGCTAAGCCCTTGGGTCACACCACAGGGGAGGGTGATGATAGAGTGTTTGCCATAGATGTGTTTCACCCCTCTGGTCACCCCAGATTCTCGAGAGAATACCTTCAGATCCCCCTGAGCAGTTTTCATTGGGCCACCCCGTAAGTGGGCTTGATCACCCCATTCCTGGCTACGCCCCTGCCCACGGTCATTGCGATAGTGCTGACTGGAGACGCTGGTATGGTGTGTTGTCGGATGTGAGACGTTGGTATGGGGTAGTATGGGGTGTGAGAGAACGGTATGGCATGTTGTTGGCTGTGAGAGACTGGTATGGTGTGGTGTGGTGTGCGAGAGCCTTATAATGTGTGGTGTGGGTTCGGTCAAGTTACGCATGAAACACCTCGCATAGGAAAAATGTTAGTGTGAAACGGACAGATTTCCTCCTAGAGAGTTCCCGCATAGAAGAAAACGTGCCAGCAGCGGAGTTGTGTGGCGCAGGTCCTCACATAACGATGGTCGGGACAGAAATGACTGTTTTGGCTTAACATATTGACTCTTGGCGTGATTCTTTGGTCTTGCATTCTGCAGAATCTGCTATTTTGATTATTGCATCAATTAGTTGTACTGACTAAAGCTTTCTAAGATTATAATACGTGGAAACAGTGAAGGACAGTTTTGCCAGGTCAACGCTGTCTCCAACATCAGGGGTACTTTAAACTATGCACCCAAAACACATAATACCCGAACGCTATTAAATTTATGAGAATGTTTGTGTCAAGTACAATAATATTTCGTTAATAATCATGCCATAAATGTTTTTGTTGCACCTCTCAGTTCGTATATATACTATCCTAGAGTGGAGAAGGATATGGCATATTTGTTGGCAGAGATGTGTAGCCAGTGAGTGAGTAATGAATCAACTGTCTCGTTATCAAGAGAGAAACTTAGATTTAATTAAACATATTTAGACATATCCAGCACTTTCTTTAGAGAATTATGTTGCAGTCGAAAAGCACAATTATCTTAGATAGTTTCAAGAGAAGAATATAGTAAAATCGTTGTTTTAAAGCTAAATATATGCCAGTAATTCGAACCTACTCATCAGTGTTCGAGTCGGACTACAGGGTTTAGTGAGGTAAGATGCCTCACTTCACTACTGATACCTGCAACTTTAATTTGGCATGACTTAATATTTATGCCCTGTTCCTGTCCTCAAACCAGGCCATAAGTCCTTCCAGTGAAGTGATTGAACGTATTAGAGAAATGTTCCCAGCAACGAAAGAGCATAATACAATGGCAGTGGAGTCTTAGATAAAATTTCGCTACGTTAAATGACTGCCCAAAATCACACAAACAGCCACTGCCCCACTGCCTGTGGTGAGGGTGAGGAGGTGATGTGACGTCATTATTAGTATAGTTGTCATATCTCAAAAGAAATTTTACTTGCCCTGAAATAATATCATGAATGAGACTTCCTTGGCCAAAATATTCGTTTTTTCACACTCCTAGTTACAATTTGTAATGCTTTATAAAAAAAATTAGCAATGTTTAAGCTTCAGAGTTAGTTAATAATTCGTATATGGCAGAGTACTCGACTTCCTGTGTGATTTTGGATACCTGTTTATGAATATCCCAGCTAGCTGTAAATCCTTTTATTTCTGTTTTGAAAGTGCGTTTGGAGGGATTTTTACGTAGTTCGTGGAACAATACCCCAGTTCTGGCAAAATTCTTGGTAATGCTTGTGCTCCGTGACTTAATACCATCGTCTGGAACGATGCAAATGATTTTTTTAATTTGGAATCGGCAACTTTGGAACGTGTGTCGTCTGTTGCTTTGGGAGGCTTGGGGAGGAGTGGCGCTCTTGATCTGTTATTACTTATTTTTGACCCAAAACATCGCGCATTATTTTCATCTGAGGAAATGAGAGAGATGTTTGGACTGGCAGAAAGGCCCTGAGTGTATATAATTGGCGATATAATGAACGGAAGTGTGTAGAAAAAGGAGTGGGGTAAGAAGTGGTGGGGTCAGGGTGGTGGTTGGGTGAGGCTGCGTTTCTATAGCAACTAGCGGAGACAGTCTTGGACGGAGGGGTGAAAGTTATGAATGAAGGAGGGAAGAAGGTGGGATGGAGTGGACGATGGGGGATAGGTGTGAATGCGTCTCCTACACATTAGGCTAACCCAAGGAGATACGAATACTGCGGAATATGGAGGAAAGTTGGGAATGGAGGGAAGGAAGGAAGTTGGGAATGGAGGGAAGGAAGGAAGTCAGGAATGGAGGGAAGGCACAAAGGGGTTATACTCGTACACTCTTTTGATATCAGAGGCTTTTCCTACGTAGAGAAAACTCATCTGGAGGCAACATTATTGGAATAGTAAATACGTATCGGACTGATGGTTTTCAACCTGTAGTCCTAATGGACCCAGGATCGAATCCCGGCTGGGGCAGGGAACAGTTTAAGGATTTGAATTTCCTTAAAAAAAGCAGACTATCCTGATTTACTAGATGACCCGCCGACATGTAAAAATACCCCTTCTAATACCAGTACGCCTGTCCTGTATGAGACAGCCCTTGCATGTATTCAATATGAATGGTGGGTGTTAGCGCCGAAGCGGTGATATGTGGAGGTGTAAGAGGACTACTGGGCCTTGGGATAGGTCACTGCCCCCAAGACATAGGCCCTGAAGCCTTTGCCCAGAGTCGGACACGTAAAAAAAAGAAAATACCCTTCACAGTAAAACGAGCACTCAGAGATGAAGAAAATCGTCCGCAGATGCCAAGAACAACCCCAATCTATCTGCCTACTTATCTACCAATCTACCTATCTACCCACTTACCTTCTTACCTACATCCTACCTACCTCCCTATCTACTCATGCCTATCTGTCTCTATTAAGTCCTCGACCTGAAGGGGTATACTCTAGGCTGGATGTTAACCCTCTGAATGCCACAGCTGTCAACATACAAGAGGCTAGTTGGTTGCAAGTTCAAAATAAATCGCCAAGGGAGTGTTGCTACGGAGATTTCAATGCCACTTGGAGTAGGGCCGTGAAGGTGTGAAGGGAGCCACTGGGGCAGGGGCGTGGCCGGAAAGTTCACAAGGGAGGGGGGCTGGATAGACGTCTATAGATTCTTGAAAAGGTGATGGAAGACGAGCGAAGCCAGCTGGGGGGTCTGGGGGGTTGCTCTGAGCCCCCCCCCCAGGAAAACTTTTGAAAATTAAGTATTTTTAGGGGCTTTCTGAGGCCTATGATGGTATGTATTGGAATATTTTGCCTATGTTGGTATGTATTGGAATATTTAAACGATAACTCATTACAGTGAAAATGGCGAAAAATAAAGCAAGAAAATGATTTTGGCTGAAAAAGTTTTTTCAATGATACCTATGGAATAAAAGAATAATAATGCATCTGGAAGTCTCATCATCATCACCATCATCATCATCATCATCACCATCATCATCATCATCATCATCATCACCACTATCATCATAATCATCATCATCATCATCACCATTATCATCATCATCATCATCATCATCTCTCTCTCTCTCTCTCTCTCTCTCTCTCTTTCTCTCTCTCTCTCTCTCTCTCAAGTCATTGATTGATTGATTGATTGATTCATTCATTCATTTTATTTTTTCTGAAAGATTTATTACTCTTTTAGCCCCATACGATTTCAAGACCCTCAAGGGGGTGGGGGCTTCTCTGCTCTCCCTCACTTCGCTACGCCCCTGCACCGGGGTACTCGTAGATCCTGCCTAGTGACGAACGGGAAGAAAATTTAAATGAAACAGAAAAATAGGCTGCGAGATGCGGAAACTTCAGAGTCCTTCACTTAATGGCCTCAGAGTGATGTGGTGTGGGAGGGTGATTGTGTGTTGTGTGGTGTGGAAGGTTGGTATGGGTAGGGTATGGTGTGAGAAGTTGATATGGGTATGGTGTGGTGTGAGAGGTTGGTATGGGTATGGTGTGGTGTGAGAGGTTGGTATGGGTATGGTGTGGTGTGAGAGGTTGGTATGGGTATGGTGTGGTGTGGGAGGGTGGTATGGGTATGGTGTGGTGTGGGAGGGTGGTAGGGGTATGGTGTGGTGTAGGAGGCTGGTAGGGGTATGGTGTGGTGTAGGAGGCTGGTATGGGTATTGTATGGTGTGGGAGGCTGATATGGGTATAGTGTTGTGTGGGAGGCTGGTATGGGTATGGTATGGTGTGGGAGGCTGATATGGGTATAGTGTTGTGTGGGAGGCTGGTATGGGTATGGTATGGTGTCGGAGGCTGATATGGGTATAGTGTTGTGTGGGAGGCTGGTATGGGTATGGTATGGTGTCGGAGGCTGATATGGGTATAGTGTTGTGTGGGAGGCTGATATGGGTATAGTGTTGTGTGGGAGGCTGGTATGGGTATGGTGTGGTGTGGGAAAGGCTGAGGCTGGTTGAGTTTTGTGCTGTGGGAGGTTGGTGTGGGAAGGGTATGGTGTGAGAGGTTGGTATGGGTATGGTGTGGTGTGGGAGGCTGGTATGAGCATGGTGTGGTATGAGAGATTGGTATGGGTATGGTGTGTTGTGGGAGGCTGGTATGGGTATGGTGTGGTGTGAGAGACTGGTATGGGTATGGTGTGGTAAGAGAGACTGGTATGGGTATGGTGTGGTGAGAGAGACTGGTATGGGTATGGTGTAGTGTAGGACGCTGGTGTGGGTATGGTGTGGTGTGAAAGACTAGTATGCGTATGGTGTGGTGTGGGAGGCTGGTATGGGTATGGTGTGGTGTGGGAGGCTGGTGTGGGTATGGTGTGGTGTGGGAGGCTGTTGTGGGTATAGTGTGGTGTGAGAGACTGCTATGGGTATGGTATAGTGTGGGATGCTGAAGTGACGAGAGTGAAGCACCATGCACCTGAGAATCATTAGTGAGAGGTGGACAGCGCCTCTCCTAGACATGCGTCAGGCTCTAAAACACGTCCTCGTAGTAGAGGTGTGTGGCGCAGGTCCTCACTTAACGACGGTCGGGACAGAAATGACGGTTTTAGCTTATGTATTGACTCTCGGCTTGATTCTTTGATGTAGCCTGCTGTAGATACTGTTATTCTGACCATTTCATCAGTTTGTTGTGGTGATTAAAGCTTTTGAAGTTTATTATAGGTGGAAATCAGTATAGGACAGTTTTGCCAGGTCAACGCTCTCTCCAACATCAGGGGTACTTTAAACTATACACCCATAACACGCAATACCGAACTTTATTTAATTTATGAGAATGTCTGTGTCAAGTACAATAATATATCATTAATAATGATGCCTTAAATATTTTTGTTCCACCTTTCAGTTCGTATATATGTTATCCTAGAGTGGGTAAGGATATGGCATCTTTGTTGGCAGGGAAGTGTAGCCAGTGAGTGAGGAATGAATCAACTGTCTCGTTATCAGGAGAGAAACTTAGATTTAATTAAACATATATAGACATATCAAGGACTGTCTTTAAAGAATTATACTTCAGTCGAAAAGCACATTTATCTTTGATAGTTTCAAGTGATGAATACAGAAAAATCGTTGTTATAAAGTTAAATATATGCCAATAATTCGAACCTACTCAGCAGTGTTCGAGTCGGACAACTGGGTCTAGGTAGGGAAGATGCTCCACTTCACTACTGATACGTGCAACTTTAATTTGGCATGACTAAATGTTTGTGCCCTGTTCCTGTCTTCAAACTAGACCATAATTCCTTCCAGTGAAGCGACATGAACGTATTAGAGAAATGTTTCCTGCAACGAAAGAGCATAACACAATGAAAATGGGGTCTTGGATAAAATTTCGCTACGTTAAATGACTGTCCAAAATCACACAAACATCCACTGCCCCACTGCCTGTGGTGAGGGTTGAGGCGGTGATGTGACGTCATTTTTAGTATAGTTGTCATATGTCAAAAGCAATTTTACCTGCCCTGAAAAATTATCATGAATGACACTCCCTTGGCCAAAATATTCGTTTTCTCACACTCCTTGTTACTTTTTGTAACGTACTATGAAAAAGGAGCAATGTCTAAGCTTCAGAGTTAGTTAATTTTTCGTACAGGACAGAGAACTCGACTTCCTGTGGGATTTTGGATACCAGTTTAGGAATATCACAGCGAACTGTAAATCCTTTTATTTCAGTTTTGAAAGTGCGTTTGGAGGGATTTTTACGTAGTTCGTGGAACAATACCCCAATTCTTGCAAAATTCTTGGTAATGCTTGTGCTCTGTGACTTAATACCATCGTCTGAAACGATGCCAATGATTTTGTGAATTTGGAATCGGCAACTTTGGAACGTGTGTCATCTGTTGCTTTGGGAGGCTAGGGGAGGAGTGGCGCTCATGGATCTGTTATTACCTATTTCTGGCCCAAAACATAGGGTATATTTTCATCTTAGGAAATTAGAGAGAGCTTTGGAATGGCAGAAGGGCCCTGAGTGTATGTAATGGGTGATAAAGTGAAGGGAAGTGTGTAGAAAAAGGAGTGGGGTAAGATGTGGTGGGGTCAGGGTGGTGGTGGGGTGGTGAGGCTGCGTTTCCACAGCAACCAACTGAGATGTCTGGGATGGAGGGATGAAAGTTTTGAATAAAGGAGGGAGGAAGGTGGGATGGAGTGGAAGATGGGGGAAAGGTGTTAATGCGTCCCCTATCTCTCAAGTTAACCCAAGGAGATACCATGGAATAAGGAAGAGAGTTAAGAAAAAGGAAAGGATGGAGGGAAGAAAGTTAGGAATAGTTGGAAGGAAGAAAGCTAGGAATAAGGGGAAGGAAGAAAGGAATGGAGGGAGGGAAGTTAGGAACTGAGGGATGGGAGGAAGTTAGGAATGAGGGAAGGAAGGAGCTTTGGAATGAAGGGAAGCAGGGGCCTCGTTTTGTCTGGAAATGTGGTGGTGGTGGGGGGCACAAGTGGCATCATACGACTTTATGCGCATCGCAGGCGGGAGGGGGGTCCGGGGGTGCTTAGCCCCCCCGGCCACCGGAGGAGCATTTTTGTAATGTGAACTGCACTGTACTGTACAGAAAGGATTTTTCCACTGAGGAAAAAAAAAAAAAAAAGAAACCGCGTGAAGCTCTTCATCCTGATAATTTTCACCTAGAAATGTGAGGGGGACAAAAGATACGCTGTTCCCCAGGCTCCAAAAAGTTGGGGGGACACGTCCCCCTGTCCCCCACCGAAATGAGGCCCCTGGAGGGAAGGAAGAAAGTTAGGAGTGAAAGGAAGACACATATGGGGTAATAAACTCCTTGTATATCAGAGGCTTTTTCTGAGTTACCAAATATTGTCTGGCAGTAACGTGAATAAAATAGTAAATGCGCATTGAATGGTTTTAATTTACCCCTTCACAACAAAGGGCTTACTCAGAGATGAAGAATATTGTCTGGAGATGCCAAGAATACCCCTCCAAATCTATCTATCTGTCTATTATCTATGAATCTCTCTACCTGTCCACCTACGTACGTATCTACCTACCTAATTACCTACCATATCTGTGTATCTGTATCTATTTAATTATCTCTCCATCTATCTGTTTGTCTATCTATCTATCTATCTATCTATCTGTCTATTACACGTCATCGGGATGAAGGGGTAAAGACTACTCACTCTGAATGCCAGTGTCAACTAAAGACTCACTGATACATTTTACGTGGCATACGAGGCGATTTATTAAGCATATTACACCCTAGCACTCATGTATTATTATTATTACTATAATTATTATTGTTGTTATTATTATTTTTATCAGCATTATTATTATTGCTATTATTTTTATTATTATTATAGTTATTATCATCAGTGTCATACAAGAGGGTAGTGCACCATATAATTTCCGTATATGTTATTTGTAGCTTTACAGTGTCGATGTAAATACGTAACATACAATATTGGTGCCCCTTATAAAGAAACATATAAGTAACGGTGTATTACCAACAAACCTGAACACCTTCCCTCTCGCACATGTTATTTATGCAATATTGTCAGCATTAATAGCATATATATATATATATATATATCATGATGGAGAATAATGAGATGTAATATTCATGATGTATCACTAAAAAACGAGGTGCTGAAAAGCCTCGTGAAACTGACGAGAATACGGGTCCTGCGGGAGTCTGCGTTGCCATGGAAACCACTGCGCCAACAGGAGCGACCCTGTGACTTCCTTCCTCTTCGGTGGCCAACCTAAAAATGACGATAATTCCACTATTATACTTGTTGGGACTGTTTCTTTAGTACAGGCCGGTGGGGAGACGTTCATTACAGTATTGATATCCGTTATTTCGCGTGTATTATGTTGAATAACAAAATTTAAAGCGATTAAAAGTGCTTGATCAATGTTCCCAGCTATATGAATGTTGCTACCCTTATTGTCTGATATCGTTGCAAAGGCAAGGAGAAATAACCGCGGTATCTAGTTCTCTTATATAATTAGTTCGTGTTGTCTTAGCAATAATTATATATTCAGACTTCAAATCTTGCCAGCAAATTTTCTTGTTTGTATTTTCTTATGACATACCATGATCTGGTAACTGTGTAAGGGCAGGCTTGTGCTTAGACACTATTCTTGAAGGATCATACCCCGTTTTTACGTTAAAGTAGCTCCACCGAAATGAATTGCTCTCAGAAATAGGTTGATATTGACGTATTTTTTTATGGATATTCACCCTGGTTTGGTTGTAAGTCCTTGGAAGGTGTAAAAGGGCAAATAAAAGTATAAACCAACAGCTTAAGATCAAGAAGGTTTATGAATGTTTATGAATAACTTTGATGGTAAAGCCATGAAGAGAAACTTTTCCAAGCAAGAAACGTAACTTAATTTGGGTATCTAACTTTCGCGAACATCTCTTGTGTCATTATTAGGTATTTTAGTGGGCTAGTATTCTACCTGGAGGTGTATTAGAACTTTCCCTGAACACAGATAGGGAAAAAGAAAAATTTTGCCATCAAATAAAAAATGTCGCGAAACATGTCTCTCGTAATTTTCTTCTGCCTGTTCTCTCCAAGGAACATTGGTAAAAATAAGAAGAGAAATTCTAGCAGGTAAGAAACGTAACTTAAATTTGGCTCTCTGATTTTCGCGAACATCTCTTGCGCCATGATTAGATGTTGTTGTAGGCTAATATTCAACCTGAAGATGTTATAAGACTGTCTTTGTACAAATACAAGGAAAAAGAAAAAAATGACCTTCAAATAAATAATATCGCGAATGATGTATCTCGTAATTTTTTTTCTGTCAGTACTCCCCTAGTCCAATATGGCTGCCAAGGTGTCCTTCTCCCACTTTTAACAGCAGATTCCGGGATTATAGTTATCTTTTGACGCATTTTGGGGCATATGATGCCGATAAGGTGCGAGAATTAGCCCTCATTATGTGCTACAATGGCAGTGTTAGTGATAATAATGTCATGTGAGAGTGTAATTGGCGTAAGAGACTGGCGGCGTCTTTGATCTCCGGATCAAAACACAACAACCGCTGGCCGCCTTCTCGTATGTTTACTAGGAAATGCCAAGACTATGCGTACTACCCAAAGATGATGGATATAATTACTGCTAAAATGACAAGTGAACTGACGTTTATGACGTGCTGTTTTGCCTGTGCGGGTGAAATTAAGTGTTTCATAAGTATGCAGTTGACGTGTGTCGGCCGTGGGGATCAGGTGGGGGACAGGAGGTGCTGGGACATCGCACGATTTCTGAATATTGCAGAAACAGCACCCCTACACACACCGCAGGTAAGTCGATCAGGTGTTTACATGCGAGGGTTTTGTTTTCAGGGTCAGGTGAATGAAATGTGAAACATGAGTAAAGAAATAAAGGAGAGAGGGAGAGCTATGTGGAAGGGGCATCGTCATAGGCGCCCATTTCTTTTAATATTGCTGTCAGATAGCATATTATAATAATACACTATAGGTAAGAAACAGGGTAAGGCTTCAGTTATGTGACATATTTGACGCCTGTTTTTATACACCATAGAGAAAACAGAGTGAGGCTTTAAGTTGGATGTTATTTGGTGCTTTTTTTTTTTTTCTGTTGGTATATAGATTACAATTGATAAAAATAATGATTACAGATTTGGTGAAATTTTTGGTTAGGTTGCATTTCTAATGATGTATTGAAGTTTTATGTTGCATAGTCTGTAACTGCAGTGTAATTACGGTATATTGCTGTTGCATTTTGAGGTTGAATGATTGAGTAATTTTTAGAGGATAGATTATGCTCAGTAGAAATGCTGATGTTAATTGTTACATTTAGCTTCATGAAATCTAAACAGCGTAATCCTTATGCAGACATAGAACCACATTATTTTCCAGTTTTTTTTTTTTTTTTTTTTTTTCCTTAGCTCTTCATGGGATTCTTTAAGTATTTTCTGGTTGCGTGTTCAAGTTTCAATACCGGGCATGTTTTATTTCTTTTAAAAGTGGTGAAAAGCTTAAAAAAAAACAGTGTTTTTGTACAAACAGACACCATCTTGTGCATGGAGACACGTACCCCATCCTAGAACGTTTTTTAAACAAAATTACTCTTATCAGTGCCTATTTAAACCTAACCCAAATTTTCGATAACCCAAATTTATTTTTTCTAACCTATCTAACCTAACCTAGCCAATTTCATCCTAGCCCAACCAGGCTTACCCTAACCTCACTTACCATACCTTATATGTAATTGTATTTTCTTTGTTTATTGGTTGGATCCTTGTCACACTTGAAGATGCACTTCCATACACCATTACAAAGTCACTGAATCAGTTCAAAGATAGGTTAAAAAAAATTTGCCAGTTTTTAAGAGGCGATCCTGTGGCTCCTTAAAGATTACCCTAAACATTCACAATAATTCAAAGCCTGTGCACAGAGTGAAGGTAATATTAGATGGTGTAGATAAACACAGCATTTTTATGAGTAGCTGTGGAAAGTAATGTTGTTAAGGAGCACTTCCAGGCCTGTTTGTTCTCAGTGTAATTGAGGTAAAAGTGAGGAAAATTATTGTGGTATTGTAATTGTTTTGTTGCACTGCTTTACTCATGGATGTTACAGACACATTTGTTAGCTACAAACAAAACTGTGAAAGAAGCAATACAGTAGTTTATCATTTGATAAGGTTTGGACTATAGGGTTAGGCTTTCATGGTTAAATTAAATCTTTTTAAGAAGTTTGGTAACTTTTTCTCAGTGCCTCTTTCTTTTCCACAGTTGGTAGAGATGGATGCCTTGATTTGGAGAGTGCAATCTGCCTGGATAGACCTAGGCACAAACCTCAACTCCATCCTTGGGATAGTGATGGAGATGGATATATTTTTATTGCCTAGAGGTGACAAAGACGAATGCCTTCACATGTCTTGAAAGTGGATATGGACTTGATATACCATACAGCTTTCAACCCCATCCCCTGGGTGGAAAGTGGTGGACTCTGTGATGTTGCAAAGCTCCGCTCTTGGGGACATTGTACAGTAAGTGTGAGAGTTACAGTATTCATACTGGTGTACTGAGTAATACAGTAAATGAAATGTTGTGTGTGTGTGGGGGGGGGAGGGCATTTTGTATATATATTTTCTCTCTTTTACTCTCCAGGGTAGAAGTGTTCAACCTTTTCTTCATCTATTATTCCATGTAGTCAAACCTGCATTTACACCCCCTAATTTTTAGGTGCTGATGAGGGATGCCTTCATGTGGTGGTGATATAACCAGTCATCTCTGCTGCCTAGATACACAAATGTCCCTCAACTCCCTTCCTATTCCCTTTAAAGGAGGATGGTGAACTGCAGGAGAATGGTAGTTTAAGCCAACAATCCATTGGGTTCATGATCAGATGAGCCTGGGGTTGCAGCTACTACTATTATTATATTTCAATCTTCATAATTATCAGACATGGGGTACCGTGTAATAGTACCCAAAATAGGCTGTAATTGACTGCAGTTTTAATGGGTACCATAATTGGGTGTAATATGTAATAGGCTCCTCAGCTCTGCTCTGTAATATTATTAGTACAGTAGATAACATTTAAAAAGCATTATGTGCTTGACTGTCACTTTATCAATTACAGTACTGTGCTTTTCCTTCCCTATACAAAGGTTGAAACATGTCACTATAGAAGATATGAAACATGTCACAATTTGTTATCAGGCTGAGCCAACTAAGTTTGAAGCAAAGAAGGCAGATTTGATAAAAAATGCACCTGAATTAGAAATGAGCATTCATTCAGAATCATGGCACCCACAAGGGGAAGGTGTTATTGCTAAGAAAAATATGTAGGTGTACCAGAGAGCAAAAGGGTTATAGCTTCATTACCTGTGATATTATGAGTTCCCTAGAATTAAAATGCTGACAGACTGGGGTAGCACAACAACATTACCAGGTGTATGGAAGAATGTGTTATATCTTTTTAATACCCCTGATTGTACTGGTGACCTAATCCCTGCTTTTCAATATTGTTGGTGGCTTGTATACAAATTGCTTCCTTGCAGTATTGTTTTTCAGGTTTAATTTTTCTGAGATGAGCCCTGCCCTTCATATTATTGGTGTCATAAATCTATATTGCCCCATTACTGTATTGTTTCTCTAGTGTAAATCTTTAAGATGAGCCCTGACTTTCCATATTATTGTTGGCATATATCCTAATTTACCTGTTGATGTATTTCAGGTGTAAATGTTCAGGTGCCAACCATGGGGATCCTGCAGTCAGTACTCTGCTTATACTGAAGATGATTTCCGGAGGAAGAGGAAGGTGGCAGAGGGAAAGACTTGCAGTGTGACAGTGCCTTCTCACATCACTCTTCCACAGGTACACGAAGTCCTCGCTTTAAGTTGCTTTATTTTACTTTTTTTTTTTTTTTTTAAGCTTACAGTAACTTGCAAAAGTTACTTTACTTTACTAGTACTGGTACATTATTATTATTATTTTTTTTACTTTTAAGTTCACATTAATTTACAGAACAGGTGCCACTTGGAAGTCTGTTGGAACTAAGACCTCTTTAGATACCAGTACGTCTTGTAAATATAATTCTTGATTCCCCAGTTTACGGTTTGAATTATGAGGATGCTGCCAGCATGTGATTATAGCTGCAGAAATCCTCATTATATGCCACTTTCCTGAGATTGCTTTCTGTTATTAAATCCTCGGTAAATTATTAGTGCCAGCTTTAATATATGGGTGTGAGACTATGGTCTATGTATCTATCTATTGCCAGACACCTCAATCCCTTATACGGGATGGCCACAAACAAATCGCCTACATGTCACCCTGTTCCCCGCCAGTTCACTGCCCTGCTCCCAATTGACACCCCCCTGTCTCATATACCTATAACTCTCCACACCTTCCCTCCATCTCATCCTTGGCCTTCCCCTCCCTCTCTCCCCCTCCACCTCACTCACATACACTCTCCTCATCAGTCTCTCACTCTCCATCCTCTACATGTGGCCAAACCACCTCAGTTTGTTGATCCTAATGCTTCCTATCACATCCACATCCACACCACAACGCTCTTTCACATCCTCATTTGTCAGTCTGTCTCTCCATGTGACTCCACAGGTTCCTCTTAAATTAATCATTTCCACTGCTCTTTCTCTCAACTTGCGTCCCTCCATTTAATGTAGTGGCACGCTGTTTTTAGGGTAGCTCTACATTGAGTGGCAAGCCAAATGATTTCTTGTAAACCAGGAAATCATTTACAACGCTGGGTGGTAACTTTATAACCAACCAACACGTGTTCCCAAAGTGACAGCAAGTGGGTTGGCGGAGAGTTAGTGCCCCTCCCCGGAAAACAACTAACTAGAAATATGAACAAGAGACTATGGTGTGGGATGAAATTGAAGAGTCAAGAGTAAGAGCAATGGAGATGGGACTGCTGAGGAATGTATGTGGAGTACAGAGGGTGGATAGGATACGAAATAATGTGATTCGTGAAAGGTGTGGAGTGAGGAAGTCGGTGGACACCAGAATTGAAGAGAGTGTCCTGAGGTGGTATGGTCATGTGGAAAGAATGGATAACAATAGAGTGATGAAAAAGGTGTACCTGAGTGAATTTGAAGGAGGGAGGAGGTGAAGTAGGCCAAGGAGAAGGTAGAGAGATATGATGGATGAGTGTTTGAGGAAGAGAGGTTTGGAAGTCAGTGAGGCTAGGGAACTGACAAGAGATGGAGCTGGCTAGATGAATGTTGTGAGGAGAAGTGCATGATCAGGGATTTTGGCACCCCTTGTGAGCATGGCAGCGACCGGATTGACTCAGTCAGATACATTTGTGTGAAGCTGCAGAATGTGGTGAATGTTTTTGGCGTATCCGGTAGAGCCAGGATTCCAGGGGCTTGAATAATGAGTGAATGGAAGCGTGGCCTGTTGGATTGGGCAGGTTTGTGCTGTCTGGACATTGCTACTCCTCACCCTGCCCTTGGGTGGGAAAGGAGGTCCGGATGATGATGATGATGATGATAAATTATTAAAGAAAGCTGCCAGCAAATGTTCCAAGACTACCTATAGCTAGTTAACTGTTTTCTCCCAACATATAGTACTGTTCCAGTTGTGGGGTAGAAGTTGTGATATTTTGGAAAACATCACATTCATATACTGAGAGCCAGATTACTTTTATTTAAGGAGAGACGTATGGTAGTGATGGAGTTTGAGAAATTCCTTCAGTATCAGGACATGGTCTGATATATTTAATCTTGGTATGGCTTGGTTATATGGTTACCACCCAGCATTGTAAATGGTTTCTTGGCATACAGGAAACCATTTGGCTTGTCACTCAATGTAAAGCCACCTGTAAAGGAAAGAAGTGCAATAAGAAGTGACAGGAAAGATGGGAGAAATAGGAAGAGAGGAGGGCAGGCACAGAAGAAGAATGATAAAGGCTAAGGAAGACGTAGGCAGCACTACATCCACTCACTTGATGTAGTGCTGCCTACTTCTTCTGTAGCCTTTATCATTCTTTTTCTGTGCCTGCCCTCCTTTCTTCCTAATTCTTCCATCTTTCCTGTCACTTCTTATTGCTTTTATTTCCTTTACAGGTGGCTTTACATGAGTGACAGGCCAAATGGTTTCCTGTAAGCCAAGAAACCATTTACAATGCTGGGTGGTAACCATATAACCAAACCATACGTGCTCCCTACGTGTCAACAAGTGGGTTGGTGGAGGGTTGGTGCCCCTCCCCGCAAAATAGGTAACTCAAAGTCAAATGGCCACCCCTTATGGGATTTTGGCATCTGGCAATAGATAGATAGAGAGGTAGGTACCACTTTATTTTGTGGTCATTTGTTATTATTGTATTATTATTATTATTTTTTATCTGATGGAACTGGACCACTGTCACAACTTCAGTATTAAGTACTGTATGTATACCAAGACATCTTTACTTTTTACTTGGCATCACCATAGGTAGTTTGTTTTTATCTGTCAGAATTGGGTCACTCCCACAGCTTGTATTCAAGTTGTGGTTGTAAGAAGTTCTTTGAGTCTTAGTTATGAAGTAGGAATTGGTCTCCTTGGTTACTTCTCAAATCATCCATTCACTGTGAATACACTTGGCCATCATTATGTTAGAAGAAACTGTAGTGAAGGAAATAAAATAGAAAAGTCTAGGTATCGCAGTAAATTTTCAACTGGAAGGATGAAACATTCACATAACTGCTGAAATTGTTTATTGTGAGTATGCTACAAATTTGATTTGATATATATGGACTCTGATACACAACGTGGAGATAGGACCAAAACTTTCACCGTATATTCTACATTAAGCACAGTTTGAGGTATATGTTAATTCATTCTTTTATCAGTCCATTCATCATCCAATCATTTTTTCCTTATTCAGGAGTGTAGGAACCCAGGGGTAGGCTGCCCGGTCCTAATGCCCATACAGCCTCAGTTCAGTGGGAGTGTTTTAACCCACTAAACCATCTGGCATCATTTGGTTATGTTGTTACCACCCAACATAGTACAGTAAATGGTTTCTTGGTTTACAAGAATTCCTTTTCATTTAATTTCATTTTGTGTATAAAAGCTCCAACAAAACTGCTTGTGTCAGCCATGATCACCTAATGGTGGCTCTCCATGCTGCTCAGTCTCTGGCAGCCTCCCTATTCAGTCCTTTATCCTTGAGGTCGCACTCTGTGACCTCGTCCCAGGTCTTTTGTGGCCTGCCTCCTGCAACCTTACCCTTAATATTCACACCCCTCACCTTCTGCCTCCAGTAGTCTTCTTGTATCCTTTTTGCCCTTCTTAAGGAAATGGGCAACCTACACCTTTTATAGTTACATGATACAGTATTTAGTTATTTATTTTATTGGCGCTTTTAGTTTTATTTTTTCATGAAGATGTTGACTAGCAAGTTTTAAGGTGTTTTCAGTGCCAAATGACCGAGTTGTTGCAGCACCAAGATTTTGTCCAATAATTCAGTCCAACTCTCAACATGCCCAAGCCATTTCAGTCTACCCCTCCTCATCACAACAGTAAAACATTCAAGTGCCATCCGTCCACTCAACTCTTCAATCACCATCCTAACCCCCCCCCCCTAGTCATCTCATTCAAGGACACACTACACATCCAATCATTATCCTTCTTCTTTGTTTGACTCTGTAAATATCCTCTTCCATTACTGCCCAGGTCTCACAGCTGTACAGCATTACACTCCTAACTCATGGTGCATATGAGGACCCTTTACTATCTATCTATCTGTCTATAGCCCGACGCCCTAATCCCGCGGAGGGTGGCTGCAGACAAAACGCCTCCAAGTCGCTCTGTCACCCACCATTTGACTGCCTTCCCTGCAACTCACTCCCCCCTCCCTCATATACCTCTCAACTCCATCCCTCCACCTCATCCTCGGTCTACCCTCCCTCTCCCTCCCTCCACCTCACCTACATACGCCCTCTTAGTCAGTCTTTCATTCTCCATTCTCTCCACACGTCTAAACCACCTCAGTGTATTTCTCCTAATCTTCTCAACCACATCCACATCCACCCCACAACGTTCTTTCATTTCTTCATTCATCAACCTGTCCCTCCATGTCACTCCACATGCTCCTCTTAAGTAATTCATTTCCACTGCTCTCACTCTTGACTTGTTCCCCTCTTGCAAGGTCCACGCCTCGCTTCCATACGTCAGGGTAGGGATCATAATACTGTCATGCAGTGACTTCTTAACTTCCATACTCACCTCCATATTTCTCATCACTGATTTCAGTGAACCAACAACCTTCCTTCCCTGCTGTACCCTTTCACGCACTTCATCCCCCAAAGTTCCATCCTTACTCATCTCACTACCCAAGTACTTGAATGCACTCACATTCTCCATATCCTCACCATCCAACCTCACTGTACATTCTGTGATTTCATTCCTCACAAACACCATAACTTTACTCTTGTTTACATTAACTTTCAGATTCCTCTTCCTACACACAGTCCCAAACTCATTCACCAAACCTTGCAACTCCCATTCATCTTCACTGAACAATACTGTATTTTTAGCAAACAGCAACACCGGAATTTTCCAAATCTCACCCTCATTCATTAGAGCCACCCCCACATCAACTGCCCTACCTTGCACCTCCTTTACTACCCCATCCATGTATATGTTAAACACCCATGGAGACATCACACAACCCTGTTTCAGTCCCACATTGAGATCAAAGAACTCACTCAGCTCACCATCCACTTGCACCGTAGCCCTAGCTCCTTTGTACATACTCTTCACAGCACTCAAGAATTTCCCCTCCACTCCATATATTCTTAATACCTTCCACATACCTTGCCTATCCATTCTGTCATAAGCTTTCTCCAAGTCTATGAAGGCAGCATACAATTTCTTTACCTTCTCTAGATACTTCTTCACTAAACATCTTAGAACAAATATCTGATCTACACACCCTTTTCCCTTCCTAAATCCCCCTTGTTCTCCAACTAACTCCTCTGTCATATGCCTAACCCTATCAATGAGTATTCTGCCATATATTTTTCGTCACACTAAGAAGGCAAATACCCCTATGGTTACCACATACTTCTCTCTCCCCTTGACCTTTGTATAAAGGAACAATTATAACTGATTTCCAGTCATCTGGAACCCTTCCCTCTTCCCAAGCCAATCTGCACAACTTCCATATCCACTTCACAACAATCTCACCCCCATACCTCTGCATTTCACCACACACTCCATCAATTCCTGGGGCCTTTCCCATCTTGATCTTCTTCACTGCTTCCACTGTTTCCACCCTACTGATCTCTTCCTCCCTCCTCTCATCTCTTCTTCTCTCAGCCATTCCCCAACCACTTATACTCACACTGCTCTCACTCTGTACATTCAACAAATCCTCAAAGTGCTCCTTCCATCTCCTCAATTTCTCTCTCTTCACCAACAATCTATTATTCCTATCTTTCATTCCCCTACTATTTCCCATTTCACACTGCCTTACTTTCTTTACCTCCTTCTAAAACAATTTCTTACTCTCCCTCCATTTCACACTCAGATTCCTCCCAAACTCTTCATTCACTTTCTTCTTACTCTCCTTCACCAGTCTCTTCACCTCCCTTCTCCTGCCCATATATGCCCCTCTCTTCTCCCTCTCATCTTCTCCCCTACCTCTACTCGCTATCCATTCACAATATGCCTTCTTCTTTTGTTCCACAGCTCGTTTCACCTCATCATTCTACCATGCAGTCCCTTGCACACCCCTGCATCTCCTCCTCACTCCACAAACCACCTAACACACTGTACCTATCTCTTCCATGAATATCTTACATACGTCTTGCACCCCTTCCATCTGCTCTAACTCATACCTTCCCAATCATTCTTCCACTATACCCTTATACTTTGCCATTTTCTCACTATCTTGCAAGTTCTCCACTCTTCTCACAGGAGCTGTTTCCTCCTGTCTTCCCCTTCGTCTCTTCAACCATTTTCTTTGCAGCTTTACCTTGTTCATCACTAAGTGATGGTCCGAGACTCCATTCCCCCACCCTCTCCACACTCTTGCATCCACCACTTGTCTTCTCATTCACTCATCCACACACACGTAGTCTATCATTGCCTTTCGTTCAACAAGTTCACCATCCATCCTCCTCATTACTTTCCATGTATACCTGTGGATCATCTTATGCCAACAGTAGGTGTTGGCTATTGCCAACCCCTTACCAGCACAGATGTCCACCAAAGCACTACCATTCCCATCTACTTCAGCTGGCACATCCCACTGACCAACCACTCCATCCACTCGTACATTCCCAACTTTGCCATTCATGTCTCCAATCAAAAGCACTCTCGCTCCTCTCAGATTTGTCCATACATGCTTCTACACTCGCCCAAAACTCATCTTTCACTCTTGCCACTCGGTCCTCTGTCGGCACATATGCACATGCAATCGCCCACGCTTGTATACCTACTTTCATCCTCACCCATACAATCCTTGCATCCACTGTTCCATACACTCTTATATTCTCCTTCCACTTCTTGCTCATCATCAGACATACTCCCTCTTTTGCCCTCTCATTCTCATTAGCTCCCGCACATATACCTAAATCATATTCCCATTCTCTCACCCTTTCACCTTTCTATTTAGTTTCAGTCAGTTCACATATATCCACTCTTGCATCCTCAAGCACCTGAACAATCTCTCTCTCTTTCACTTCATCATTCACTCCTCTCACATTCCATGTCCCCACCCTCAGAATGTCCTTTGTCTGTTCCTTAGTCGTCAAAGTATGGTCCGTCCTGGCCCGAGGCGCTTTATTCGCTTGTTTAGTTAGTTCTTTTTACGGGGTGGGGTACTAACCCACCACCAACCCTTTTAGGCGCCTTGTATGACAAGTAGGGATACTGGGGGAGTATTCTTGAAACCCCCCTATCCCCAGGGATAAGCCTCTCATTGTCAGGAGAGACAACAGCTCCTTGAACTTAATCCTATCACTCCATATTCTAGTCACAGAGCTAGCTCCAGGCTCACCTCTAGCATATAACATCTCCCCCAAATAACAAAACTCCACGAACACTCAAGGGACCTCCCACAAGACCAGTCCTTTCTTACCTTTCTGCATGCTCCCCCCAACACACTGCACACACAAATTCATCATTATCATCATTATTTTGCACATGCCACTAATCCCATTGTAAAGAATAAGGGGATCAAGACTAACCCCTGATGCACACCAGCATTCATGGAAAACTCATCACTCAAATCTCCATTCATACTCACCTGGGTATGAACACCCTTGCACATTGGCATAACCACTAACCAGCCACTCCTCAGTCCCAAACTTTCTCATTGCCTACTTCACTACATCCATAGGAATTCCTTGAGTAGGCCTTCTCCAGTTCAACAAAAACAAAGTACAGCTCCATCTTCTTTCCTTTATATTTTTTCTAAAGACAGACTTTGAATATGGGCATCAGTGGTCCTTGTGCCTTGAATAAACCCAAACTACATCTCATCAATATTCATTCTCCCTTGTCATACCTTCCAGGACTCTCTCCATTATCTTTGTAGTCTGATCCAGAAGCTTTATGCCTATATAATTTCTTTCTCCCAGGGCATCACCCTTCCCTATATACACATATACAATAACTTTTTTCAGCCAGTCATATAGAACAACACACTCATGTATAATCAAATTTATCAGATCAGTAACTAAACCCACTCACTATATCTCCTGAGGCCTTCAACATTTCAGACACACCCACTGCCTTCCCCAAGTGCATCCAGTTTATTAACCTCCTCACAGTAGCAGCCATAATCAAAGGACAAAGGCCAAACACTGGATCCACTGACTCCAAACCTTCCCTGTCCCAGTCAGACTCCTCATTCAACAACCATTTATGTTGCTCTCTCCCATCATCTTTAATATGCTCAGTGTCCACCATTACATATTCTTAATGTCCACCACTACATTTCCATCATCATTCTTCAGGCACTGCTTACCTACGATATCCTTATTTTTACCCCATCTGATTTGCTCTCTCAATCATTCTTCATTTTGGCAATATTAAGGCTCTCCAGTAAATTCTCAGACTCACATTTGACCCTGTATACCACCATTCTGCCCCAGTGCTTGGCAGCCAAATATTCCTTTCTGTTATCACTCGTTTTTCATTCCCAGAAAAGTTGTGTTTTCGCTGTAGCTGCAGCTTCTACACCCTCATCCCTCCAACATGTTGCTTTATGTCATGGTGGGCCCTTTGTCCATCCACAACCGAATAAGTAACTCAAGAAATTGTTCTTGAGAGCTCATTTCTGCTTATTAACACTTCTGTCTACAGCTGCCTTTTCAGCCACCACTCTACTTATATCGCTATAAAAGGCATCCCTTACTGCTTGGTTTTTCAACTTCTGTATTTTCCTCCAGGAAGCTTAGGTCCTTTTCTTCAGTACATTCTCCTTCAGTACCATGTCACAGATCAGTAATTTGTGTTGTTTCACACTCTGTTCACTCCCTATGAATCTAACATCTTTCACTAACCTCCTGTCTCCCCTCCTGACCAGGAAAAAAGTAAGTCTGGCTACTCTTACTCCCAAACTCATATGTAATTAGCCTACTCTCTTTTCCTAAAAAGTGTGTTGCCCTTAGTCATGTTCATTGCCTCCCAAGACTCTTTTATCCTTTCCATTTTGGCATTCCTCGTAGCCATGCAACCCTTCATATCCTTGAGCTGCTGCACCTACATGACCATTTATATCTCCAACCAAAACTACAATGTCATCATCCCACATACCACAAACCACACATATTTAATTCATCATCCATACTAATATAGGGGCTGTAGTCAAGATAAGTATGTACTGTGTGAGTGGATGTCCATTTTTGATTTACATTATCTATATCCCACACAGGAGCTGCAGAGGGGTGGCAGACAGTGGACACAGTATAGAAGATGAAGAAAATGATGGTCAGAGATGGAAACAGTACTGAAGATGAAGAAAGTGATGGTCAGAGATGGAACCAGTACTGATGATGAAAACGATGGTCAGAGATGAAACTAGTACGGTACAGATGATAATGATGAAAGTTGTGCTAAGAGATGTGGTCCATGGTTCAAGTGGCTGTATTGGATCGTGTTTCTGTTGTTATCCCTTCACCCGCCAAGACAGTTAGGGACCTGGAAGAAAATTAGGTTTTTTGGTTTTTATTGCAGGGTAATATCATTACAGGTGGGAAAAAAAAAAAAATCTACATTTTGTGACCTGGGGTATCTGACTTGTGGATTTAAGGGAATATTGTAACAGAAAAAAAATATTCAGTTGGGAAATTGGCTGTAAATTGGACTGTTGCAGGTCATTTCCTTAAGGTAGGACTGGGACTTGAAAAAAATGATTGTTCACTATATTGTAATGACCATGCAGTTCACAGGGATTATTGTAATCATTCTTGTTCTTGCACGTTTGCTAGGGTTACATCTTTTGTGCTTTATTCTTTCTACTACCTAATTGTTTTATGCAGCTTGGGAATGGTAATGGTAGTGTAGAGATTTGGAAAGGCTAGATGTAACTCCTTCAGTTCAAAAAAGCCTTATCTTGAGCTGAATAATTTGTCAGCAGATATCAGAACTGAAATAGAAATGATGTCATATGCTTGAAGGGGTGAGAGTGATGGAGGAAGGTGAAAAAAGTGTGAACAAATAGTTAACCCATTCTGCCAAGGATTTATGTATTCTATTTATTTATTTATTTATTTTTATTTTTGCTACTACTTGGCTGTTCTAATGATCTCATGAGACTTTTTGAATCAAAAGATTAACTCTAGCCATCATTAATCACTTAACTAAATATAATTGTCAGCTGCATGGATAAAGTGTAAGTGTTGTCCCCTGGCTGAAGATATAAAAGGGAGGCTAATACGGTAACACCTTAAGTACTATGACATCTTTTTATTATATTCTTGCCATCCCCAGACTATTTATACAACATAGAAGGATCACCAGTAGTGATGTGGTTAATGAAAATGTATTTAAACTTTTTATTGATTTATTTATTTGAAATTTGTTATATTCTTGCTGTCTTCAAACCATTCTGTGATGAAGTCCTGCATGGAGACTTCTGGGATAGGGGGTTCAGTAGGGTAGTGGCTTATCAGTATCATGACAAGTGGAGAGCTGCCATAAAGTAACCAAGACCTATATGTGCTTGTATGGTCAGTGGTCTGTGGTGTAAGAACAAAAAATATTGTAACAAGCACCAGACAGTTTGGTTCAGCTGAGAGTAAGTCATAAGTGACTAATATGCCTTCATTAACCCCCACCTAGTCAGGAACATTCTGGTTCTGTATTCTTTTCCAGCTGTCAGGATTATATTCAGCAGAGAGGCATAGGAATCTGAGTGTTGATGCTTCATTATGCTGATGTCACATTATCTTCTTGCCATCTATAGGGGTTATTGTAAAGTTTAAATAAGATAATTCGACCAGAGGGATTAGATACAGCCTTAACTCTTCACTATTAGGATTCTCTTTCAAGCTGGGTCGATGTGAGGTAGTAGCAAGAAATACAAAAACCACTTGACGGAAGAGGTTTTCTAAAATTTGCAGGAGTGTTACTGGGAAAAACATTGTATTAAATAAAGGTTTATAATATTTAGAATTACCTGTACTTACCGTATATTTATCTTGTTTTTCCTGTATAGTTGAATGAGAACACGACCTTTTGTGGCCATGTGGAAAAATCTCGTCTCCGTGAATCTGAGGTCATCTTTCATAGGTTTATCCTTGTTATTCCCAGATACTTTTCTTCAGCCTTGGAGAGACTGAACTGAAGGAGTTGGATATAGCATTCATTAACACCTTTATTTTTGGTTGTTCTTCCTAAGATGAATAAAACAGCCAGATTAAAATTAGTAGGATGCCATTGGAGTGAGAGGGTTGATAATGGGAAATTTTAACCCCTTGAGTCAGCTAATGTCTTTTTCTTAGTTGAGTCTTGCAACCTCTGATGATTTTTATGCAGCTCAGGACAGGCCTCTAGTACTGAAGGAATTAATGGAAGCAGTAATCTAACTTCTGGCTCAAAAGTTTATCCTGTGCTAAATATAATAATCTCATGGCAGCAAGACTGTGTTGCTGTATAAAAGTAATCCCAGCGGTTAACCTCTTGAATCAGTTGATATCTTTTATTGGTTTTTTCTTGCTATTTCCGTGTAAATACTGTATATTCAGGTTAGCGGAGATGCTTTGTACTGGAAGGGTAAATAAAGGCTGTATTTGACTTTCTGAGTTTAATAACGTGTGGGAGAGGGATGCCTTCATGTGATGGCACAGATATAATCAAGATTTACGAGTGCCCTTTAATACAAACTTCTGTCACCCACTTTACTATCCCTCAAAAGGAGGTTGGTGGGCTGTAGGAGTGGGGCAACACATACAGTGACTACTACCAGCTCAAGAATTGTCACCTGAAAGTACATGCCCCCAGTCAGAGAATCAGCCTTGCATAGGTTTAATCCCCAAGAGATGACTGGGATTTTTTTCATCATGCAGAGCTACAAAATGAAGCAGAATGGTCATCTGTCCTTAAATACACTGGAATGGTAGCTTAGTCTCAGACCCTTACGTCTCAAAGGGGGTAATATGGAACTGTTGTTTTTGTTACTTTATATTTTGTCTTCCGTTTAATTTTGCCACCACCAGATGATTTTTTTATTTTTATTTTTTATTATTTTTTACTAGTGAGGGTATAAATGAAGGCTGAACCTAATCGTTGCAGTTCAAAAAGTGATGGCCTGAATAAAACTGTCTGGAGGCATTAAAATGAAAACAACTTCATATCCAGTGGGTTTATTGGTGTGTGAGTTTAGTTGTAAGTAGGTCTTGGTAGATGGAAGGGTGTGTGTAAGTGTAGGTAAATAGTTGGGTTTAAGTGATTTTAGGGGGTTTAGGTAGGTGTGGAAGGGTGTAGGTGGGTAGGATGAGTATAGGTTAGTGGGTGGCTGTAAGTGGTTTTAGGGGGTCTGGGTAGGTGTGGAAGGGTGCAGGTGGGTAGGTGTGGAAGGGCATAGGTGGGTAGGATGGATGTAGAGGTGTGTGGGTGGGTGTGTATTGATGTAGGTGGGTGTAAGTGCTCATGGGAGGGTAGGGCTGGATCCAGCACTTTGGAAAAGGGGGGGGGGGTGTAATTCTTAGCAGAATTGTTAAATAATCCATTTAAAGTGCATTTGCTTACTTCAGTTGTAAGCATACAGTAATATAGGGATATACGAGTGCAATAAGATGCAATAATAATTTTTGCCTTTTGGTAAGCAACATTATTTTTTTAATACAGTACATGCAATAATTGGGCTGCTAAAAATAGGAGGGATGATATATCCCCCCCCCCCCCGAATCTGTACCTGGAGGGTGTACTTGAGAATGGGTGAATGGCAGTGGGTGTAGGTGGGTGGGGTGGATGTAGATGTGTTTGGAAGGTTGTAAGTGGTTGCGGGAGGGTTAAGGCTGTGAGTAATCTAGGTAGGGTGGGGGTGTAAGTAGTGTGGGTGGGTGTAGGTAGGTGTGGGAGGCTGTAGATGGTCATGGGTGGGTGTAGGTGTTCGAGTGTGGGTGTAGGTAGGCTTGGGAGGCTGTAAATGGTTGTGGGTTGGTGTAGGTCGTCATGGGTGGGTGTAGGTCGTCATGGGTGGGTGTAGGTAGAAGTGGGAGGCTGTAAATGGTCGTGGGTGAGTGTAGGTGGGTGTTGGTAGATGTGGGAGAGTGTAGGTGGTCGTGGATGGGTACACGTAGAGTGTGAGGGTGTTGGTAGATGTGGGAGGGTGTAGGTAGGTGTGGGAAGGTGTAGGTGGTCATGGGTAGTTGTTGGTAGATGTGGTAGGGTGTATGTGGTCGTGGGTGGGTGTAGGTAGGCGTGGGAGACTGTATATGGTCGTGGGTGGGTGTAGGTAGGTGTAGAAGGGTGTAGGTGATCATGGGTGGGCGTAGGTAACTGTGGGAGACTGTACATGGTCATGGGTGGGTGTAGGAGGATGTAGGTGGTTATGGGTGGGTGTTGGTAGATGTGGGAGGGTGTAGGTAGATGTGGGAGGGGTGTAAGTTGGTGTGGGAGGCTGCAGGTAGGTGGAGGTAGGCGTGAGTGGGTATGGAAGGGTGCAAATGGTCGTGGGTGGGTATAGGTAGGTGTAGGGAGGTAGGGAAGGGTTTAGGCAGGTGTGAGAGTGTGTAGGTGGTCGTGGGTAGGTGTAGGTAGATGTGGGAGGGTGTAGGTGGTCGTGGGTTGGTGTAGGTAGGTGTGGTAGGCTGCAGGTAGGTGTGGGTGGGTGTAGGTAGGAATGTGTAGGTGGTCATGGGTAGGTGTAGGAGGGTGTAGGTGATCATGGGTGGGTGTAGGTAGGTGTGGGAGACTGTACACGGTCATGGGTGGGTGTAGGAGGGTGTAGGTGGTCGTAGGAGGGTGTAGGTGGTCATGGGTGGGTGTTGGTAGATGTGGGAGGGTGTAGGTAGATGTGGGAGGGGTGTAGGTGGTCGTGGGTGGGTGTAGATTGGTGTGGGAGGCTGCAGGTAGATGGAGGTAGGCGTGAGTGGGTATTGGAGGGTGTAAATGGTCGTGGGTGGGTATAGGTAGGTAGGGAAGGGTGTAGGTAGGTGTGGGAATGTGTAGGAGGTCGTAGGTAGGTGTAGGTAGATGTGGGAGGGTGTAGGTGGTCCTGTATGGGTGTAGGAAAGTGTAGGAGGCTGTAGGTAGGTGTAGGTAGGAGTGTGTAGGTGGGCGTGGGTAGGTGTTGGTAGATGTGGGTGGGTGTAGGTGGTCGTGGGTGGGTGTAGGTAAGTGTGGGAGACTGTAGGTAGGTGTGGGTGGGTGTAGGTAGCTATTGGAGGATGGAGGTGGTCGTGGGTGGGTGTAGGTAGGTGTGGGAGGATATAGATGGTTGTAAGGTGGGTGTAGTTGGTATGGGAGGGTGTAGGTAGGTGTAGATGGTCATGGGTAGGGGTGGGAGGATGTAGGTGGTCGTGGGTGAGTGTGGGTTGGTGGTGTCGAAGGGTGTATGTAACGAGTGTAAATTATCGTATGAAATAAATAATTAAAAATAATAAATAAGCAGTGTTTATTTTATTCACCAATACTGGTCTGTACAGGACAACCGTCGTTGAAAAGGTTCCACTAACAACAATTTGATGACTTGGAAATTTCAAACAGCGCCGCATAAGACCCATTCCCTGTGCGACGATCCGTAGTTGTAAAGACTCCCAATAGATGGCAGCACCATTTTTAGATCTTCGTTGGTGGCGCCATCTACCAGGCTTTTTATCAGAAGGCTCTTCAAACAGCAAATCATAAGACCCCTTCCCTGTGCGAGCATCCGTAGTTTCAACGTCTCCCACTAGATGGCAGCACTTGCATTCAAGGGCCAAGAAAAATTACTGGTGCTGCCATCTAGTGGGAGATGCTGAAACTACGGATGCTCGCACAGGGAAGGGGCCTTATGGTTTGCTGTTTGAAGAGCCCTCTGATAAAAAGCCTGGTAGATGGCGCCACCAACGAAGATCTAAAAATGGTGCTGCCATCTATTGGGAGACTTTACAACTACGGATCGCCGCACAGGGAATGGGTCTTATGCGGCGCTGTTTGAAATTTCCAAGTCATCAAACTCTTGTTAGCGGAACCTTTTCAACGACGGTTGTCCTGCACAGACCACAGTATTGGTGAATAAAATAAACACTGCTTATTTAATTATTTTTTAGTATTTATTTCATACGATAATTTACACGTTACATACACCCTTCAACACCACCTGCCCACACTCACCCACGACCACCTACACGCTCCCACCCCTACCCATGACCATCTACACTCTTCCACACCTACCTACACCCTCCCATGCGTACTACACCCACCCACGACCACCTACATCCTCCCACACCTACCTACACCCACCCACGACCATCTACAGCTTCCAATACTTACCTACACCCACCTGCGGCCTCCTACACTTACCTACGCCCACCTACACCCTCCCACATCTACCAACACCTACCCACGACCACCTACACACTCCCACACCTACCTATACCCACCCACGACCATTTACACTTTCCCATACCCACTCACGCCTACCTCCATCTACCTGCAGCCTCCTACACCTACCTACACTCTCCCACATCTACCAACACCCTCTCACACCTACCTACACCCTCCCACTTCTACCAACACCCACCCAAGACCACCTACATCCATCCATGACCATGTACAGTATTCCACACCTACCTATGCTCACCCATGACCTCCTACACCCACCCACGACCACCTACACCCTTCCACATTTACCAACACCCACTCGTGACCATCTACAGCCTCACACACCTACCTACACCCACCCACGATCATCTACAGCCTCCCACTCCTACTTACACCCTCCCACATGTACCAACAACCACCCATGACCACCCACACCCTCCCACATCTACCTACATCCATTCACGACCACCTACACTCTCCCATATCTACCCAAACCCAGCCACGACCACCTATACACCCACCCACATCCATCTACAGCCTCCAACACCTACTTATACCCACCCATGCAACCTACACTCACCTGAAGCCTCCCACACCTACATACACCCATCCACAACCTACACCCTACCTATAATACTCAACAACCTACACCCCCACACGAACATTTACATCCACCTGTGCCCACTCACCGACAACCATCTACACACTGCAACACCAACCCAAACCTAACCATATGTACATCCACTTACACCTAGCTATACTCACCCATGACCACCTACACTCTCCCACACCTAGCTACACTCACACACGATCACCTACACCCTCCTACACCTACCTAGATCTACCCATGACCATGTTCATTCATTTACACTCACACCAACCTACACCTACTCACACCTCCCTATTCATACACCTGATGGAAAGGAGGCCTCTTACACTTCAGTCTTGCTTCAGTACCTCCAGACAATTTCATCCAAGTCAAATACCTTTCCAAGCTGCCAGAGTTAGATACAGCCTTCATTAACCCTTTGTTAATAAAACAAATCATCTGGTGGTGAAAAAAAAAAAAAAAAAAAAAAAAATCTTATTCAAGGTGTTGGGGCCCAAGGTTAGTCTGCCACAGTTCAGTACATTTAAAGGTATATGACCAGCCTACTGCCCTTGATGCCATTACAGTACATGGCTGAAAAACCTCCATTTCACTTTGATGACTTTAGTCTTACTGCCACTATGGTATTTTATGCAGCCTAGGTCAAACTTTTTGAGCTGGACATTAGATTATACCCATCATGAAATCTTTCACCCCTAGAGGGCTGTCCTACGCTGAATAAAACTGTCTGGAGGCAGGAAGAATAAACCAATAACTATTAAAGGGGGTGGGGGGCTACAGTCTGGGGTCCCGGTAAGACTGAGTGAATATTGATCTTGAAAATTTCAAGCCCCTGAATTAGAAAGAAGAGCTGACACTGGTATGTTGCATATAAGATGGGTACAGCTAAATAAATACAATGGGTGTCTATACACTACCGAGCTCTGCCAGCATTAGTAACATTAGTCTTACGGGGGCCTCCCACGAGATGCTGTGCCCCACGGCCCCCACAGCCCTTGATCTAGCTCGGGTTGCCATGCTTAAGAGGCTAAGATTTCTTCAGTTCCATGATTAATCCCTTCACTCCAGACCAATTAATTCAGCTTAGGAAGGACCTCAAGTTGTCAAAGCATTTATGAACACTATATCTAACTCCTTCAGTTCAAAAAGTCTCTCCCAGGTTGAATAAAAGCATTTGGGAGAGGCAGAATAAACCATTTAATGTTGACATCTCATTCAAGACTTGAAATTTTTCAACAAAATTATTCGATTTCTGTTCCTTCTGCTACAATTACAGAGGAAACATTAGAAATACAAATAGTCCTTAATATTATAAAACTTTATTACATACAATCCTTTCCCAGTAACATTCCGATAAACTTAATATAGCTCATTGATATGGTGGTTTTTGTATTTTTTGATACTACCAAACATTTTACCAGCCTGGGAGAGATCCTTCTAGTGAATGGGTTAATAACGGCTGTATTTAATCCCTTCAGTTAAAAATCTCTTATGTTAGCTTAACAAAATCACTTGAAGATAGCAAGAATATAATGAACATGATATCACCATAATGAAGATGTTAAAACTCACATTCCTATGACTCCCTCTTGGCTCAATAAAATCATATGATATTAGTTGGAATAAAATACTACAGTTTTCATGCCCATGTGAGGCATACTGAAGACAGGCTCAAGCTCATATGATGTACTCTTAGCTGAATAAATTTATTAGGGGTTCAATTACATTATGTTTTTAGAGAAAACTGACCATGCTAGCATACAGTATGTACAGCAGGTTTTTTGTATGATGGCAGCTCCTGTTGTGACATCATTTCCCTAATATATCCTATGCCAAATCTTCCCCTCTCTCTCTCTTTTCTCAGTTCTGTCATTTAGTGTTGCTAGCCAAAATAAATGCTCAACTTATCAGATCACGAGAGGGTTAACAGAGAACAAACAGCAAGTCCCTTGTTATAAGTAAGGGATGTGATCCAGTATATCACAATGTTTCTGAGGCTTTTCTGAGACTTTCATTAACCCTTCCACTGGAGTACGATGATGTGTTGAATATAGATATCAATAATCCTTCCACTATCATATTATAAAGTGTTAAATACAGCATTTATTAACCCTTCCACTACCATATTATAGAGTGTTCAATACTGTACAGCATTCATAAACCCTTCCAATACCATATTATAAAGTGTTAAATACAGCTTTCATTAACCCTTCCACTACAGTACTGCAGGTCCTTCTTAAGCTGAGTGAAACTACAAAGAATAAGGTAACAAGGTGTCACAACAATAGGATACATATGTCATTAGCCCCTTCAGTCCTAAAGATCCTTCCTATGCTGTGTAAATTAGCCTGAAGTTAGCTTGACCAAAAATAACAAAAATGTCATGCTACAGAAGGGGTCACTCATGATACAACCATCATTTTTAATAGTTTACGCCACAGGACAACTATTTTTTCTTGCTCCTACCAGATTATATTCAGCTAAGGAAAGCCAACTAATCCTGAAGTGGCTAATAAAGGCTATATTTCATCCCTCCAGTTGGGGAAAAAAAAGAAAAAAGTCCTGTGATGAATAAAGTACCGGTAGTCCTCAATTTACGATGGGGGTTACGTTCTGACAGATCCGTTGCAAAGTGATCTGGTTGCAAGTTGAATACACATATACAATACAGTACTGTCAGAATCAGTTATACAGTGCACATAACATAGTCACACATGTCCAAAGACTTTTAAAGTTAATGATATACATAAATCAGGCAAATATCCTTCCTCCTGAATAATTTTATCCAATTCTTTCACAAATGCCTCAACTGCATTCACGTCGGAACTAGCAGCCTCTCCACTCACCTTGACATTAGGGAAGGAAAAATGGCTTCTAAACTGCATAAATCAGCCAAGACTATCATTAAACTGCACATCACAATCGGGACCCACATATTCCTTTAGCATCACAAAAAGAAAACAGGCTGTAGGCTTGGGTTCAAGATGAAACAGGTGCATTCTTGGTAGCAATCTATCATACAGTGTGATATACAGTATGTATTTTTGCAGTCCCTTCTCCCCTTTGGGGCTAAGATGCAAATGAATGTGTTTGAGTGGATGAGTATATTTGGAGTGTGTCAACCTGTCTCAGCTACCTCCCTTTCCTTAGGGGAAGCAGCCTAGGTATATAGATAGATAGATTTTTGCAGTAAAAAGAAACTTCAAACAATACCATCTAACAATAAGCAGTGCATTCATATATCAGTAACACAGCTGTTTATTATAGCCGTAAAGTATTATAAACTTGATATTCAATACCATTATTCATACAGCTGGCAGTACAATTGGTTTATGTGAATGAACATTGGGAACGTTGCCTGGCTGGTTGCTTATGACTACGACTGTTGTCGGTTGCAACTTGAACATACTGATGAAGGCTTTATGGGGCCTTCGTCATAAGTGCAAATTGGTCATAAGTTGGATGGTTGTAAGTCGAGGACTATCTGTACCCTGGTGGTAGCAAGAATGATGCAGAAAGATGTTGTCAAGCCCATGGGGCTAACTACTTTACATATTCACACCACCTTCACTCTCACCCCTTCAGCCAGAGAATACCATTCGATTTCATTCTTGCTACCTGATGAGTTTATTCAATTTAGGACTCTCATCTTGAATGTCAGGACGAACTTGCCTAGCCCCGGGCTCCTACACTCCTCATGGGGCAACGTAGGATTGGATGATGGATGGATGGATGGATAGACTAGAAGAACTGTACAGACCAGTCAAAATTTCTTAATCTCGGCACTACCAGGGAGCTTTCCTAAGCTGAATATAATTTGGTAGTAATAACAATAAACTACAAAAAGATGACATCCTAAGGAAATGACGAGGAACAACAAGGGTTATAAAAATGGTTAGAACAATCCCTATCAGTTGCATGAGGACACTTTAGAGCTCAAACTGCAACAGTCAGATTTACAGCCTGGAACCCTAACTGTGCTGCCTTTTTAACAATCACACGATTCCATGAGGACACAATCCACAACAGTTTAATTTATATCTTGGTCATCATCTGTACTGTGTTTTTTTTGCTTGGTCACAGTATTCCCTAAGAACATGTTCTATAAGTCATTCCAGTTCAGATCCTTAGTTGTATTGCTGGGTGAGTGGTGGATGGAGGATGGTCCAGTGCAACTATATGATCCATGTGCCACATCTCTGGGCATTATCTTCTTCCTGTTTTTCTGTATTGTTTCATCCTTGACAATTTCTTCATCTTGTTCAGCACTGGTTCCACTCTCTGTCATCCCTCTGTTGCTCTGTGTGGGAAAAAGATAATATAAATGAAAACGGATATCTTTCTATACTTCTCTTGGCCCAACTACAACCCTTACTGTAGTTGGAACATATGCTTCAGTGTAACAGGGCAAGGTCTCAAAATGACAACTACTGTATTTCAAGTGTTTAACTAGTTCTACTGCAAACTGTTAAACATTTTATTACACAACTCAGATTTCTTTTATTCCTAACAGTTTCCTGCAACTGTTGGGAAGTACTTTACTGGTTTTTGCATCTGGTTTAGCTCCCAGTCCACAGAAAACATCAACTTTAAAATGGCCAACCTGCATATGAGGATTCCTTATGAGAGGTATGGCGTTGATTGACTTCATATTACTTCATCTAAACAAGTTATATTTATTCATTTGTAACCAAACCTTTTCATTACACTCATGCCTTTCTTATTATTTTAGTCTGAAAACTTGAAGGACAATGTACCTCTGCAGGAGTGATGAGCTAATGTAAGACGACAGTGTTACATTGCAAATCTCCTCCTCCTGACACCTTCATCTTCCATTAGTCATCATCTCCTGGCATATGCAGAGCACTGATCCCACGATCTTTATGGTTATCATCTCAACACTTAAACCTGAAAAATATCAAAAGGGCAGTTTAGATATAAACCACAAATCATATGAATAAGCAGGGTTGAGGTGGGCAGCAATGAGGGATGTATTCTAGACTACTGTATTTCCATACAACTGGCATTGTAATTCTGGGAATTGGCAAAGCAGGCTCACAGTGACCAATGGAGGTTTAATTCTTTGACTTCAGCTGGTACACTGGGGCCAATATTAAGTCCTGCTTTATAAAATTCAACATCATGATCACTGCATGGTAATTCTAAATAAAAGTAAGTCCTGCAATTATGGTTAATATATGTCACCAGCAACACTGAATGAGACTGAAGAAATATATTAAGTCCGTAGTACCACATTATGATTAATATGTACAGGCACTTTCACTCAACCCCGAATGAGGCACTCTAAGAAATCAAATTTAAACTTTTATGTGATACCTATGATTCTGGCTGATGGCTTGGGGGTCTCTCTTTCTCTCTCTCTCAATTACCTTGCCCCATTCTCAATGTTTGCCTCCTGACGTCTTTGTATAACTATCTATCATTAATAATTAAATCGTTACTGTATAAGCTCTAATACTATCACAGGACCAGCAGAAGGAGTCCTGGAAGAAAGAACTATAGCAGCCTGGAAGAAATACCTATTCCTCCCATACCCAGCATGCACATGCACGTAAGCACGCACACATGCAAGCATGCACAATCTGACTTATCATCATCATCCTGATCCATTTTCCTACCTGCAGATAGGATTAGGAGGACCTTAAAGGAAAAAAAAAATGTGAGGGAGGTTAATCCATCACCAACTTCACAATGAATTAACTTTAAATAGCCACATGGACTGAACATTTTAGCTAATGCACTGATTTATGGAATAAAAAAAAGGGTTATATGTCATACTATTTATGCTCACTGAATGCCTACTCACCCAAAGTCTGAAAAAAAAAGAATGCAGTGGCTAATTTGATTATAAATGTAACATCTTGAGCTAAAGTGGCCTCATACAAGTTTCAGCAATCTTGTTTCTCTCACATGCATGCACTCTAGGAAGGATGGAACCCACTAAAGCTTGCACAATGCACAATCTAACCCCTCTCCCCACCCCCCAAAAAAAAGGTGAGCACTCCTAAACTAAGGAATGGAAAGAAAAAAGTCTTGCTCCCCCCCCCCCCACAAACACATCATTCCACCTGTTATTCAATGCTTGGTTTTTGTGACACTCATACTTACCTTACAGTCTCCACAAGCAGTTTTGCATCATCACTGCAGCCTTCCACTCTCTGTCCAGGGGATGGAGCTGAAAAAGTGTGCATATCTTGCTTGTTTCCACTCTGAGGACATACAAAGGCACCCAATAACACCTCTGGACAATAATAATACACCCATCCCCACCACTTCCCAGGGGATGGATTTAAGAGGCATGTGTCTGTCCAGTCAGTTTCCATTCTCCAGACATATCAGTGTTACCACATGAAGGCATCACTCTCCACTGTCTCCTGCAAACAAATGAATAACTAAGAACAACATATGGACAGTTCATCATACTCATACATTATTCTACAATGATGGATGGGGAATCAAAAGACACCTCACAGGGAATTTACCCGCATGCTTGAGTATGCTGGGCTCCTCGTACATCAGTCACAAACCTCCTAATCCTTAACTCTCATATACAGAATTTAATGGTGATTTTTCTCAATCAATTCATCAGTTATAGGGACTAAGGCTGTTCTCCTAGGCTGAAGAGAAATAGCTAATCTGGTCATAACTGAAATAAAATGCTACCGTGTCTTCCTTCTAACGCTAATCACTGTACTCTGAGGAAGTTATTCTTCTGTCACCCTTGATACCACTAGACAATTCTACTCTGCTCAAGGGAGATGTCTTGCAATGAAAGGGTTAATGGAGGCTATATCTAACACTCAACTGAAACAAATAATTTGGAGATAGCACGAGCGGCATAAAAAGTAACTAAGTGGACAAAAGAGGCGTAACACCTACTCTACGACTATTTTCTAGTCTCTTCTTGAGGCTTACAAGGCTGTACATAAAATATAACATAAAGGCAAACCTTATGCGGTGTTGCAAAGATTTTTTTCTTGATGTTGCACTAACAAAATCTGGAAAGACCTTGGATTGGATTTGCCTATCTATCTATTGCTGGATGCCTCAATCCCGTACGGGGTGGCCACAAACAAATTGCCTCAACATCGCCCTGTCCCCCACCATTCCACTGCCCTGCTCCCAACTCACACCCCCCTCTCTCATATACCTCTCCACTCCATCCCTCCAAGAATAACTCACCACTAGAGCCTCTGGAATCCTGGCTCCACTTCAGAAGATCTAACCATCAGTACATATTTTTCTGGCATTCTTTATAGATGCACTTCACATTACCTGCCAGATTCTGGTGGAAGCTGTTGACCCACCATGTAGTAAGCAGGGAACCCTCCACAGAGCCTTCTTTCAACTGGGCACAAATACAATTAACCACCTGAAACAGAAGATGTATTACTGTATCTAATCTCTTCTTGTTAGCTGCTTCCAGATGATTCTGTTTTGCCTGGAAGAGCCCCCTGGTAGTGAAGGGATTATTGTAAGGTATATTAACCACTTGAGTTTGGAAATTAACTGCTGAGCCAAATATAGTAAAACCATCAGGAGACCAAGAATTATATTTCAAACAAATTTATTTGGCATGAAGGGCTAAGGTGCTTTCTACATTATTTATGCTGCACCTACTTCTCCTCCTGATATGATGCTAAGAATTCTGGTAGTCTAGTGGTTAGAATGCCCCAGCTGGAGTGATTGGCCTTCCATAAGTTTGTTTTCTATGAGGTGACTGGAGATATTTCCATTATGTAATGCCATCAAGGGTAATAGGTTGGTTATCTGCTCTTAAATGTACTGAACTATGGTGGTATAGCCTCAAGGCCCCACATCTCAACAGTGATAAAATTGGACTGGCTGCTTTTCTTACCTGATGATGAAGAATATGGTGTATGCCCCACCTCACTGGCCACTGTGCTGAATGTTCTCCTACTGTTATGCTTGCCCATTCCTGTTTTTCAATCTGACCCACTTATTTTAATATTATGGTGATGGTGATGCCAACAATGGTGTCAATATCTATACAAATTAAAATATTCTTAGTTTTACTCAAAACTGGCTATTACAAAGTAGAGGGAAACATACAGATACTGTAGAAGGTATGAAACTTTCTCTCTTTTAAAAAGTTACATTACAGTAAAAAGTAGAAAAAATAATCTTACTGACACTGCATCATGGTGAGATGTTATACTACTATACACTAGATCTGCAGCATAATGAATGCAGATAACTCTGTCTCTCACTCTCTCTCTCTGCTAATAATCCTTGTTGCTATATGAAAGAAATGAAAGTGTGATTAAAGTTGCTTCTGTAAAGATGGTTTACTAGAAATGCGAGTAAGTATTAAAAACCCGGTAATGAACACAGGCAAACCCCCGATGTACAAAATCACTACATGCGATCCCTCGGATCAGTGATAGGCTGGGCCCCAGTTTAATGATGGGTCCTCTGATGTTTCATCCAGGAGTGACGGGCCAAAAGTTTGGATCACATGCATTTCCGCAACCAACTGAGCCTGCCCGCCTGCCAGGATGTGCAGAAACGGTTGCACAGTCCCCGCACCCATCGCTCACTCCACGCGCACCTGTATCATTCTTCTCACGCCAGCCGTCTCAGAGTGGTGAACCCTCTTACCCTTGCCTGTCCTGCATTGTGTTGCATCACCAATATTATGCAAGCCACTATCACAGTGTTTCGTAACTGTGTCCCAGCAGTGCCGTGAGTAGGGCAGTGATACTAATTGTGTGTGGAGTACAGATTTGTGTGAATTTTGGCCTAAATAAGCGTGATCATGCCTGGTAAGGGAGCTGCACATGGTGGTAATGATGACCCTTGTCGGGATGGTAGGCGGCCTGCTAATGTTGGTGCTGGTGATGTTCCCGCAAAGCGTACTCATAAAACTGTCTCTCTGATGTGAAGTTAGGTTAGCTTCTTTTACAGCTGTTAGGCCAATTAGACTGGCTTTAAACTTTTTTTTTTTTTTTTGACTCATTTGGGTAGGTTTAGGACTTGGCTGCGGGGGAAACCCGAGCCTGAAAAATGTATCCCTATACTGTACTTTACATATTAAATCGTCCCCGATTTATGATACTCAGCGCAGCGATGAGCTTTTACTTAACCAACTGCATTGTTAAACCGGGCTTTGCCTGTACTCACACAAATGGGTACTTAAATCGTACTTTTCGGACTTGCATAGTGAATGAACTAACAGTGTAAAGATTTTTAAAAATCTTTCCAGCACTTATGTGCTGAAAATACAGATAAGAGGTAAGCACATATTTCTGCAGTGAAATACTGTATATACTAAGCAGTACTATAAAACTGTAATTCATACTGGCACTGTAATACTGTAACAAGTCTATGAATTATGAGCATTCTCCTCCAATTAAATAATTTTCTCATCACATAAATATTCCACAAGTTTTAAATGGCAACACTATACCCCCATCCCACCATTCAAGGCTTAACCCCTTGGCTGCGTACAGCATTCCGGAAATACCAATAGCTAAACTGCATTGTACATTCCAGACCACCCGCGTGAAATTCTGTGAACTTTTCGGTCATTTCTTGTGCCTACTGCATGCTTATGTTTGGTGAGTGGGTTGCAAATTGTCAGCGTGTAGTGTAAACTTTGTCTGACTAAAATGTTATTATGTCTGGTTAGGTATAAGTGGGTCAAAACACATGATGAAAACACAATTTTTAAAGTGGTTTTCCTGCACCAAGGACAGAGGAATTGTTTAGGGCTGCCGCAGCCTAGGGGTTAATGTGAATAGAATAGCAGAAAACTTAACAGCACCATCATGCCTCATTTATGAATTATACTACAGTATATACATTATTTATTACTGTACAGCATAACTTGCAAAATATCAGTAAATGATACTGCAAACATTCCCCTACCGGCCTGTCACAAGGCTTAACATAAAATGGACAAAGATATTTAACATTCTCAAACACAAATTCATGTGTCTTCTAACTCATAATGGTGTAAATATCACAGTCAGTTTACAAACCTACTACTTCAGTCTGCTTCCTT
This sequence comes from Coenobita brevimanus, assembly GCF_032717465.1. NCBI lineage: Eukaryota > Metazoa > Arthropoda > Malacostraca > Decapoda > Coenobitidae > Coenobita > Coenobita brevimanus. The sequence continues at coordinate 1,233,251 of NC_136992.1, read as the reverse complement.
TCCAACAAAAATTTAACACTTATCCAGGTTAGTTTTTCCATCGCACAGTCTGAAAGAGAAACAAATATGAGGTAAGATACTGTATTATAAAATTAACAGATCCATAAAATATGAATTTCCTACATGCTGGGTGATGATTTACATGTTCTCTTCAATAACGGGTTCCTCTTATTTATATCAACCCTCTAATAGCAAGATAATCTGCCACTGCATTATTTCAGCCTCAGCATTAAGAATCAGACTAAGTTTAGGTGCAGTACTTCATACTTTTTGCACTAAACTTTTACTGTGTACACTATGTTTTTTATTGCATATTATTTAAAGTATCTGTGACAGTTTTGAAAGTACATTGTAAACGCATAGCTTTAGAAGCAAGTTCTGTACAAACAAGTTACGGCTTACAGATTGTGCTATGGGAAATCTACTACCTAAAGGGTTAAGTGGGTGAGAAATCACTTTACAGGACAAGAGTAACTGCTGAATTCGACAGTACACCTGTCCAAGGGTTGTATTCATGACAACTTAGGAAGTTTTCTAGCATCTCAGCCTTTCTTGATTGTCTCTGCATATGAAGCATTTATACTTTCTTCCATGATATGTTTTTTTTTTTTTAAGTGTCCGACTGTGGGTATAGGCTTCACAGCCTGCTCCCAAGGCCCAGTAGTCCTCCTGCATACCATACACCTCTACATGTCATCACTTCGGCACTAACACCCACCGTCCATATTGAATACATGCTAGGGCTGTCTCATACAGGACTGGTGTATTGGTATTAGCGTGTTATTTTACGGCATGTCGGTGGGTCTTCTGGTAGATCAGTAAAGTCTGTTTTTTTGTTTTAATTCAAATCCTTAAACTGTTCCCTGCCCCAGCGGGGATCTGAACCTGGGTCCGGTAGGACTGCAGGCCACCTCTCTACCGACTGAGCCACCCTTCTATGCTGATATTAAGAGGAAATAGAAGGTAAACAACAGAATATATAGGTGAAATAGGTAAAATATGTAACTAAGGAAGAGGTGCTTTAAAAAACTCCAAGGCTGATGAGAATACAGGATATTCATAAGCTTAATAAACTCGTTACCTGGTTGCCAGAATGAGATTTTGAAAATTTTACTGCTGAAATGGTTAGTGAAAACTGTCTAACCCCTTCAGTCTGAGGGATCTTTCCTAACTGAAACACTAATGTCTTGGAGAGGGAAAAATGTATCAGAAAAGGTGTTATTATGCTGAAGGGATATCAGCAAACACAATGAAAAAGTGCCTTGGAAAATCTTTGAATGTGAATCTAAGGGTTATGTACAAAATTGAAGATGTTTCTGCAACTTGTGATTCTATGTAAAAGGTCTTCAGAAGAAAGCAACAGGATAGATAATACGATAATGGTAACCCAAACTTGAAACACCTAACCTTCAGTGCACTCTCAGCCTTCAAATACTCTGGGGAACCCTCAGGGATCTCCTTCATATACTTCTCCAAGGCATGTCTGTCCTTCTGGGCCACATATACCTTAAAAGAAAAAAATCCCTGGTCATAACATTGCACTATATGAGGAAAAAAAAAAGTTTAATGGGAAAGAACTGTTTGAGTCATGCAATGTCTAGTATCAGTTACTTACATCAACAACAGCCTGATGGCACTTATAGTTGACAGCAAGTTTCAGCCGCATATCCACTGGGTCCACAAGTCCTATGTACACTGCTAGCACCTGCAAAAGGAGCAATGTACACTGAATTACTGTATCATGTTTCTAACATGTTAAATAACACTGTAACAGATTAATGTACCCCAGTCAACCCTGTGACTGATTCAAGTAATTAATTTCCCAATGCTGAATATAGTTAACTGTTGAACAATATATTCATACATACAGGCACACACATATATATATATATATATATATATATATATATAAATGATGCCATACTTCCACTTAAAGGAATCCCCAAACTGATGTTGGCCATGGGATAAATGATGTTTTTATGCACTGAAAGCTAAACTACATGCCAAAACCTGCTAAGTACTTTCCAGAAGTCGCCAGAATCATCATCATCATCATTATCATCCTCACCATCGTCAAAATCACCAACATCATTTTTTTTTTCTTAATTCATGGAAGCAGGAACCAAAGGCCAGGAGCCAGCAAAGTGTTCCCTTTAAGAAAAAACAAAAACAAGATAACAGACAGCCAAATTCAAAATCCATTCATACTGAGATGCCTGGACATACTGCATTTGAAAGACTGGAGATCACAGGCAGTAGGACAGTTCCAGAGTTGACCTGTTGCATACCTGAAGGACTGGGAGTAACGGTTAACTTGTGCATTAGAGAGGTGGACAGAAAAGGGATGAGAGTGTGTTGCTAGCAGGGTGCGATGTGCCCACTGTAATGGTGGAGGGATGCAAGCAGACAGTTCAGAGGAGCAGTGATCACTGAAGTAGCGACAGAAAAGATATAAAGATACAACAGTGCGGCAAAGAGACAAAGGTTGAAGTTAGACCTTCCCACCTAAAGACAGGGATAGGTAGGGTTTAGAGCGCAAGAAAAAATCTGACAGAGGAAAAACTTGCAAAAGTCTGCTCAAGTAAATGGACAACACACTTCTTCACTCTCAGCAGGAAAAAAAAAAAATGTTGTTGCTGCTCTGGCACCAGGCTCATCTAGATGTGAACCTACTGTAAGGTGCCTTTCTCCAGCATTCCACCATTCTTACAGGGGACTGGGAAGGTGTTGATGGACATTTGAATAACCAGGAAGCAGAGCCATAATGTTATATCAGTGTCACCATCGGTAGGCATGCCTCTCCAGCACCTTATCATTACATAGTCAAGTGGATAAATGAAGTGGCAACATACATTGGCAGGAGCTCCACTGGCAGCGAGGGAATGCACCAGCTGGTCTACAGGCAGTGTAGACTTTATAGTGGACCCACCGACCTTTCCTGATCCTCCTAATGCTGACGTCAGGGACCCAAGGGCACCCAGCAGACCCTGTGAGTGCAATGCATGAGGAAAAATAGAATCATAAACTTTATTTATGTTTGTACCTATTTCATCATTAATCATCATCACTCATCAACCTGACTCTTGTTCAAACCTAAAGATGTATGTGAATACCGTGTATGCAGTGTGCCTGTGAACTTGCATATTTGTGCTTATTTTTGTTTATACCTTCTGCCTTGCACTTTGGCACAATGACCTTAGATATCACACTACCAAGAACAGTTTCTTTAACTTTCTGTAATCAGCCAGTCAGTCAATCACTCAGTTAATTAATTCATCTGACTACAAAATATAATTTCTTAATTCATCAAGGAATGGTAACAAGGACACAGGCTGACCACCTGTTCTTAAATCTTTAAATCATGTCTCATAGTTCCACACCTTCCAAGGGACATTCTGAGAATCAGTGCTACCATACCTTTTCATTAATATAAATAAACATATTTATCTTTATTTTAAATTTTTGTTCACTTGTATGAGACTGAAATAAAACTACATATAAACTTTCACACAATAAACATAATTTCATGTACAGTATTAAGATCTGAGATTACCATATTTCGCTTACAGTACAATCAATCATCGAGTAATGCAGACAATGCAGACAGGACAAGGACTGTGGTACTCGAACACGCGTTACTCATATAATGTGTTTGCATGTATAACGGTACAATGCAGTCTGGCGCCTTTCCAAAACTCATTTTTACCCCTTCTTACCACACTACCTCACATTAATTGCCCCCTATTTATACTCATCATCAAGTAAAACAATGAACGAGATAGCTGCTGTCATTAAGAACACGAAAGGTATTAAAATGGCATTAACAAAAACAAAAGTTAGGCTGGGTACCACTGTGCTGTTGAGATGTTGCTCTGCAGCACTCCCTGCCCCCAACCCCCAATGCTGTTGTTGTCACTGTTGAGATGTTGTTGCTCCTGTACTTCCTTCTTCAACATCAAAGTCGAATCAGTCGATGGTGCTTTCATTCATGCCATGCTTTTTTGCCACATCTACCTGCTCCTTTCCCTGCTCTAACTCCTTCACCATCTCATACTTCTGGGCATACATGAAGATGCGCCACTTTGTGGGTGGCTGGGTTGATCACGCGGCATGACTAAGAGTCAATGTTCTCGCCTGACACTTAAACACAAAAAAAAAATCTTGCTACACAGCGTGGGTAGAACTCGGTGAGATGCAAGAAGGGAATAAGTATATGGGTATGTGCCCAGGACAGGTACTTGGATGTAACTTTAAGCCAGCCAATCACGATGAGTCTGGCAGGTGACATCACCTAGAGCAACTCCATCACGAGGCCAGCTGAAACTTACTGCATAAGCTCGAGATTTTCCCCATGTTGATTATGACCTGTCACATTATGATGACCTTGTAAGTACAAAAACGCGTTACTCAAGGATTGACTGTAACTGCTACTGTGAATAATATTATAAATATCAGCAGAGTGATGTTTACAGAAGACACTACAAGCAGACTGTACATTCTGGCTACATAATGTGTTTTGATGCAGGCAGAATGTTATCATACAATAAAATGTCTTCCTTGAATCAAGTGTGTCTGCCGTGGAAAATGACCTATCTGAAAAATGCATTAGTCAAGATTTTGGTTTTGATCTGCTAGCTTAAATTAATATTTAAACATTGAATACTGAAAATTTATTCCTTGGCTGTGCATCTGACTACATATTACATATGAGCACTTACTGACACATTTAAGACAACCTACTCAGACTAACACCAGACAGTCTTAATCAGCAGAGCAAAATCCTAGCAGTAAAAGAGTTAATATAGAGACTGATTAAAGCCCTTTAATCTCAGGCACTTACCTCTGCTGAATAAAAGCACTTGTCAGTACTGCAGTCTAACTGAAATCCCAAGTACCTACTGTATGTCCATTGTTGTAGAGGGGTTGAAAAGATTGTGGCTTAGCCAGACTGACCTTATTGCCAAGCCAAGCCTCAAGCTCGGTAGGGAGTGGGAAGTGATGGACCCTGGCACGGCCCCGCACCACTGTCCACAGCAGCTGGCGGGGGGTGAGGTTATGTGCCTTCCTCAGTGCCACAGGACTCCCCACATGGCCCTCACCAACCTCCCAGTGGTACATGCAGCAGTAAAATAGTGTGGTCAGCAAAGGCATCCCTGCTACATTGGCTGCACGTGGGTACTTCACCAGCATGGGGTTGCTTTGGTCCTTGTGGTCAGCTTCATCAATGGCAAGCTGTCTTGCTGAAATATCAACTATGTCAGCTTCCAGAGGGTCTTTTCTAAGAAGATGGCTAAAGCTGTCAGGTGGTTACAAAATAAAAAACAAAAGTCACCATCACAGAGACAAGATCAAAAGAGATAATTTCTAATCTGTAAATTGCGACTTAGTGAATTCAACTTCTTCACCAATTATAAGAAACAGAAAGAAAAATTAATTAATTAAAAAAATAAAACTAAATCTAAAATAAAAGTTTGTGCACGTGATTTTCTGGTTTACAGAGAATGTGATGTTCTGCAATATGCATTAATATTTTTCTAGATCAATATTTCCCACAGTTTTGGTACTACAGCACTTTGAATTTGACACTGCACCCACAACACAAATGAACAAATCCCTTAAATACAGCAGCCTGTTTAAGTCTGTTGTTGCTGCCATCAGATGATTTTATTCAGCTACTGTGTACCCCTTCAGTTCAGACAAATTTTAAACTTTATTTTTGGTACAATCAGATGATTATATTTAACTTAAGAGCTCTTAGACTGATGGGGTTAAGAAAGGCTATATCAAGCCCCTTCAGTTAGAAAAGTCATCTCATCCTGAATGAAGATGTCATAGAATAAAATAAATATGTACCGGCAAACAGACTGAAGAGGTAGGATAAGTTTTTTTTTTTTAAATCATGGAATTGAAAATTATGACATTTACAGCAACCGGAATCAATGAACTGAATACTGTACTATCCAAAAGGAAAAATACAGTCACGACTCAGTAGATGACAGTTTGATAAGTGATCAATCGATAGAACAATAGTAAATGTGATACCCACTTTTGGGTTAACAATCACAAAATTCTCTCGTATGATAATTACAGTGTCTGCGCTGACAATCCCGTGCATAAAGTGTCACCTGTGCAAGCCCATGGAGAGACATTTAAGCCACAATGGCCGCTCACTGTTTACCTTTGCTGTGATCATCTCCCTTTCATTCCACCTTGCATGTTCAAATCCACTGAAACACCACTGCTATCACAAAATCAGTGAAAGTGCACAATAAGTAGTGCAGTGTGCAATATCAAGTGGAGTGATAACTTTTTGTGTGTGAAATACTGAAACTTGTGAGAAGGAAATCATGTCTGGCAAGGATGCTACCCCTAGAGGAAAGCACTGACGGCACCGAGGGCAAGCCAAAAGGGTTAAGTTTTCTGAGATTTAGGCTATGTGGCTCTTGTCCCTAATTTTTCCCAATGGACCCATGTTAAATTGACATCAATTTATGATAAATCAATATGCAATAGGTTTTCACTTGACATAACCCATTGCCCACAGGGTTGTGACTGTACTAATTTGACAACAGAATTTGAAATTAATCACTTACTGAGAAGCTTTATGTTGTCTTCCACCATCTTAGCCTCAAATGCGAGACTTGGTTGGGAGAAGTTGGTTTCTAAAGCTTTCTTCATATTCTTCAGCCTTACTTCTGGAGTCTTGCCAGTCAGTGCCAATTCATAAGATAAAATCTGTAGTAATAATAAAACATGCAAAAGTTACTATGACAATACTGTACTACGTTTTTTAAAACTCCACAAATGAGCTGTATCAACACTGCAGTTTCTCCATTATTATTTGGGAGTGATTTTTGTCTTTATACTGCTTACTTCCCATAAATCAGTGGTGTAATAAGACAATGCTATGACTTTACATATTTCTCACAGCACCTCTCCATAACTAGCACCATATTCTAGTGTTATGGTAATCTCGTATTACAGCTCAGCACTGAAGATGGAGAGACAACAAATTTACACAAGTTAAAGTGAACAGAGAATACCTAAAACATGTGATCCTTTATCTTCCTTTCCAAAAGCTAGTAATGTAAAGAATATGTCTACAACATCAAAATAGCTTTTGTAAGTTACGCTCATTAAAAGGCACCTGCCTATTTCGAATCTATTTACAATATTGTGTTGATACTTCCATTACATATTTCAATTCTATACCCTTCCTAATTAAACACATTCTCTATTCATATTTGTACTGGAAAAAAATATTAATCAATTACAATAATTCAATAAAATAAGCTTAATACTTACAGCAGCATCTTCTGTTTTACCAAGGGAGCTGAAATAGATATAACTCTTTTTAAACAGTAGTAAAACTGCTTTTAAATGTAAATATATTATATAAAATATCTTCTTGCTGTTATAAAACAACAATACATATTACTGCAAAAAACAATTATGAAGTACTTAGCATGTATGGTATATCTCATATTTTACCACTTCCTACACTCTTTTGAATTTTGAACATAATCACCTTAGGAAGTCAATAGCCTCTGGATAATTGTGCCGCTTTTTCAAGTAGCTGACATAAAGTACAGTTGCATGTGGTCTTGCTTGCATTTCCTGAAAGGCAAGGATATATATTATGGTACTTTACAACACACAAATTTTGCACTGGCTCTCTGGCATACAAGGGTAGTGATTTTGTCATCATAACTTAAGTAAAATGAGGTGGAATGTCAACTGAGAAAAATACAGTGACATCCAACTTAAGTGACATCTCAATAAAAAAAACAACAGGATGAAAACCAAGTTAGGTCATCCCTACTACCTTCAGATTGAATATCTTTTCTGAAGAAAGATCTCTTGACCTGGACGGATTAATGGAGGCCGTATCTAGCCTCTCCAGTTCAGAAAGTCTCCCCTATGTAATATAATCATCTAAGGGTACCATAATTGTCATCTTAACCTCTTTTTCCCAGTAAGAGATGGAGTAAGGTATGGTCCATAAAAGTAATGAAGAAGAAAAACATGACTGAGGGAGAATTAATCTACAGTACATCCAATGAAATGGGTCACATACTCATTCACTCAATGTTCAATCCTTCAGAATCCTTACTCCACTTCAGTGACATACCCTCTTCAGGTCAATGGCATATATATTTTTCTTATATTATTCTTGGGGAAAAAAAAAAATGGACTGAAGGTATTAATACATACAGACAGTCCTTGACTTACAACCAACCAACTTATGACCAATTCACAATTATGATGATGGCCCCATACAGCCTTCACAAGCCCAAGTCCTTCTGAGTTGCAACCGATGGCGGTTGTATTCCTTGGCAGGCTGAGGAAGTGTTCCTGAGGCTCACCCACATAACAAACCAATTGCGCTGCCAATGGTGTGAATAATGGTATTGAATATGAAATTTATAATACTTTACAGCTATAATAAATAGCTGTGTTAACAATAAATAAATGTACTGTTTATTGTTACATGTTATTGTTTAGAGTTTTTCTTACTGCAAAAATATATAAATCTCACTGTCTGACAGTTTGCTACCAAGGATTTGCTCAATTCATCTTGAACCCATGCCTACAGCCTATTTTCTTTCTGTGATGCTAAAAGAACACGCGGGCCTTGGTTGTGATGTGCGGTGTAATGCTAATCATGCTTGGTTTATGCAGTTTAAAAACCATTTTTCCTTCCATAACATCAAGGTGACTCGTGAGGATGCTCGTACCGATGTGAAGGCAGCTGAGACAATTGTGGAGGAATTTTTAAAATTTGTTAATACTGCTGTTCTATGATTATTTAAATCTATCTATCTCTATCTATCACTAGACGCCTTAATCCCTTATACGGGGTGGCCACAAACAAATTGCCTCCACGTCACCCTGTCCCCTGCCATTTCACTGCCCCACTCCCAATTCACACCCCCTCTCTCATATACCTCTCTCTCTTCACAATATTAAAGTTTCATCATAAATTACAGATGTCCAAGATACAGTATAACGCAAATTTCATAACAAATTAGGACGTTGGAAAATATCTACCTATCTATCTATCTATAGCCTGACGCCCTAATCCCGCAAAGGGTGGCCGCAGACAAAACGCCTCTAAGTCACTCTGTCACCCACCATTTGACTCCCCTCCCCCCAACTCACCCCCCCCTCCCTCATATACCTCTCAACTCCATCCCTCCACCTCATCCTCGGTCTACCCCTCCCTCTCCCTCCCTCCACCTCACCTACATACACCCTCTTAGTCAGTCTTTCATTCTCCATTCTCTCCACATGTCCAAACCACCTCAGTGTATTTCTCCTAATCTTTTCAACCACATCCACATCTACCCCACAACGTTCCTTCACTTCTTCATTCGTCAACCTGTCCCTCCACGTCACTCCACATGCTCCTCTCAAGTAACTCATTTCCACTGCTCTCACTCTTGACTTGTTCCCCTCTTGCAAGGTCCACGCCTCGCTTCCAAACGTCAGGGTACGGATCACAATACCATCATGCAGTGACTTCTTAACTTCCATACTCACCTCCCTATTTCTCATCACTGCTTTCAGTGTACCAACAACCTTTCTTCCCTGCTGTACCCTTTCACATACTTCATCCCCCAAAGTTCCATCCTTACTCATCACACTACCCAAGTACTTGAATGCACTCACATTCTCCATATCCTCACCATCCAACCTCACTGCACACTCTGTGACTTCATTCCTCTCAAACACCATAACTTTACTTTTGTTTACATTAACTTTCAGCTTCCTCTTCCTACACACTGTCCCAAATTCATTCACCAAACCTTGCAACTCCCATTCATCTTCACTGTTCTATATTTTGAGTAATAGTTATTTTCAGTATTTATGCATATTATTAACTTTAAAAGTGTCTGGATAAATGTGTGACTTTGTACTGTTCACTGTATATCTGATTTTTGACAGTAAACCAGGTCCTCCACATTTGCGAATTCTACTTTCGCGGCCCTAACACATTCACTGATTGTCCCTCAGTGGTATGGTATGGTTGTAAGAAGTTGGCGTAAATATGCAGCTGATGGCTTGCCCACTCACGTGGATGTGAGCAAGACGCACCCACTTGTGGGGGTCTGTGGAAGTCACCAGGTACATATTTACCCTAACTTAGTGCTGTACAGCCATACCCAATCAAAACTTATTTGTTATTAAACTTTTTCATACAACTAGTCTGTTACCCTTTGTGATATTTTATGCTGCTTTCAGGTCCCAGATATGGTTTATTAGGTACAGTACCGGTATGTGCACATTTGCTCACAGGGGGTGATTTACATTTTGGGGGGGGACATGCCAAACAGTCGCGGAAATTCCACTTTCGCGGGGGTCTGTGTCCCCTAACCCCCGCGAATGCAGACGGCCTGGAGTACCCTATTTTATACACATTTTCGACTTAAAACCAAATTGACTTACGACGGATCTGTCGGAACGGAACCCCGTCCTAAGTCGAGGACTATCTGTATATAAAAAAAAGTGAAGCATCAGTACCTTTATAAATAGACTCTTCTTGACTGTGTTCTTCAGGTGGAGTGTAGTCTCCAATATAGCACTGCCATCCATAATGGCCAAGGCAGTGTCCAGTAAGGCAAGTTTGTCTTCATGTCTTCGGTAGCACTCCAAAAAGTACTTCTGCCCTAGGAGAATTCTGTTGACAGTGTCTTCTGGAGGCAGCGTTACATTGTACCTTGAAAATGAACTCTGAAAAATAAAAAGATAATATATATACTACACATAGAGACATAATTACAGTCATACAAACTTTGTAGATATACCACATGCACTACTGCAGACAATGATTACTGCATGTGCCTTTCTGTTTTGATTTTTACCGGTAATTTAGCCATAGTATTCCCGATCAGTGAACCTCAAGAAATCCATTATATTTTGTTAAGATCAAGCATCATTATCAACAGCATATTTTCCATTTAAATATGTGGACAGTATGATCCAAAAATGATGTAGCCTAAAACATAAAAGAAGGACAATTAGCAACAGAGCTCTCATTAAAATGGGCCACACATTCAAACTCAGTATCAGAATTGGGCATCAGTGTCCTGTAAACCATTTGTTTAATTTCTTGTATTATCTAACACTCAAGTTCTGGAATTTTGTGCAGAATTCCATTTTTTCCTCAATTAGCTGTGAACGCTGGATCTGTGAGCAGCAGAATCCGCTAAGTCTTTGTACCTGTGATAGGAAATCATGTTATTTTAATGGTCTTAGTTCATGAAATACAGCATTTTATTACTGGCAGGACTTTCACCAGACACTCAGTATGTAAAACTCACCTCAAGGCGTTTTTTGAGGCTTGAAATCTCGTTATCTTTGGCAGCACACTGCACACATGGAATACTCTGGTCTGGAATAAATAGGAAAAAAATTAAAGCTGAAATTCACTGGGTTCTTGCACTGGATCTGCAATGAAAGTGAGCTTTATTATTTTTAAAGCACTGGAAACAGTACCATAATATCTCAAGGAATGGTAGACAATATCAGCACAACACTGCAGTTTTTAAAGTTCCAACACCTGCTCTGCTGCCATATATTAGAACTTTTATTTTTTAAAGTCTATCCCTGGTTTTCCAAAACTGTATTTCATCATTATTTCTACTTAAACAAATCAGTTATATACTAGTGGAACATCAACAACTATCCAACAAGTAAGTTCCAGCCACAGGGATACCAGCATCCTATGTAGCTCAACGTCAGTAATGCTAAACTTAATTAGTTTTGGAATTCTCTCATTCCAAAAATCAAGACTTCTAAGAGTGGGTTATTCCTTGACTAAATGAAAAGCATTTATTACATCTGTACCAATCTCATCTTGAAAAAACTAGATACAATACGAAATCAACCAAATCACCACAGTACTAACCTTGTGAAGAGTTCCACTTAATAGATACTGAAGGGGGTTTCCATGAGTCAAGCTTCTCACCAATGGCCTTCCCTACACCTGTCACAGACCTGCTACTGCTGCTGCCTGAGCCTCCTACATCAACTACACCACATGAAAGGAAAAACAACACATACTAAAGAAAAACATTACAAATTCTTACAAATCAAACTGGGATACAGTAGAGACTATGGCTTGAATGCTGCTCAGTCTTTTCTGCTGAAGGGCTGTACACTATGTTAAGTTACATATGGCAGGTCATCATTTTTCTTATCGCATCTGCATATGCAAGGGCCCTGAGCACTGAAAATTGACTAAATGCAGTATAATTTATGATCTGTTTCATTGCTAATCTGGTTATTCTCTGTTATTAAATTATGCTCCTGGTTTCAGTGACCATCAAAAAAGGCAAATAATTAAATAACACTAGCTAACGTTTGGACACCAATGTCTATAAAACATTTTATAATGGATTACATTCACTCGAATTACAGGTGGGGGACAAAAAGAAACTGCTGGCAAATCATTGGATAGGTACGTCTGCATTATGACACAGTGTATTTAAAAGAATGATGTGTGGTACGCAACTTTGTTAACAAACTAGTTAAAATATGGTCTAGCAATGTAACAAAATACAGTATTATAAGAGGCGTTGCTTGCCACCGACCAAAGGCCCAGTCCTGTGCTGTGGTGACTGTGATATTATCAACGATGCTGCCACTGCTGCTGCTGTTGTTGTTACTGCTATACGAAGCAGATGTCACTCCTCCATCAACATTGTCTTTGGAATAAAATGCAGAGCTTCCTCTCCAGGTCACCTCACTCTGTATGACATAGACAATGAATGAATGGCAACATATTACCCAGTTCTAGTACTGTAGGGTACCTAATTATGGAGCCAACATACTCTTTTCATACTGGTTTTTGATAATGTATCACAGAGGATAAACTAAATCATCAACAGTCATGACTGAAGAACTTAACCTTGAATGAAAACTGCCTACTTTATCTCATCACCCTCATTCTAATTCAGTTTCCCAAGTCCAGGATATGGCTCTTTGATCTTAATGAAGATATAATTTACGGTAGATGAAGTTATATAGTAATGGAAGCATGAGAGGAAAAAAAAAAAAAAAAAAAAATGCAGGGGAAGAGGATGTTCAGCTAGTCTCACCCTTTTTAATAAACTTTACAAATGCACAGATTTGGGCTACTGCACTGAATGTAGAATTACTGTGCTTATATTCATAGGTACCGGTATAAATGTTGCAAATCTAGCCCTATTATACTGTACCTTAGTGGCCTGATGAAGTAATTAATATCTGAACACCATTTGGCTACATAGGCAAGGACAAGGGCAAATGCAAGGGCTTACAGCAGGAATCACTTACATCCTCATCAAAGAATGTATCCAGTGTTGATGGGGCAGTGTCTGTTGACCCCCAGTAAGCTTCATTTTCTGCTCGATTCATCTTTCCCTTATCTGAAATATTAAAAAACAATGATTTCTTATACATGCTCTTGGAATGGCATTACAAACAAGTGGTAAGCTAAACAAGAACACTGTTCCTTATTTAATGAGTCCAGAACATAGTCATGTCATGTGTCCCACTGTATTCATGATCTGATACTGTACAATATCTATTTTGCTGCTATCCATTTTTCTATTGTTTTTTCTGTGTGGTTGGAATGGCTCCTAAAGGACTTTCTTTGTCCATAACCTTGGCATCTTCAAGTTCTAACCTTTGTAAGCTGAGGTCTTAACCACAACAATCACATCAAGAAGTATTAACGGGAATCACAATACTGTACTTAAACCTAATGGTACCTGGTACCATGAGTTCTAACAATGGTCCTGGTAATCCCTAAGGAGACACAGAATGACCACTTAAAATTTTTACTTACCTCTGAATTAATTAAATGACTTTGTAAAGGTGTACAGAAGTGTGTTCTCGAGAGTGAAGAGGATCCATCAATAAACAGGGAAAATATGATTACATTAGGGATAGGTTGGGAGAAGTTTGGTCAGGTTAGCATCAAATAGGTTAGGTTAGGATAAATAAGGTTGGGTTAAGTTCAGCTAAACAAGCACTTATAAGGGGAATTTTGTTTAAAAAAAATGGCATTCTAAGATGGCATCTGTCCACCTTTGTTCACCACAAGACAGCATCTCTCTGTCTTCAGCACTATTAGGGACTGTAAACAAACATCATTAAAAAAAAAAAATGGTTTCAAACACTTTTAAAAGATAAAACACTGAAACTTGAAAGAGCAATCAGAAACTATTCAAAGAATCCCATGAAGAGATAAGGCAAAGAAAAAATAAGAAAACAGCAAAATAAGGTGTTGGTCGTGTGTCTCCCTAGGGATGATGGGGTCTCTGTAGTGGCAGACCTTTTTTGTATACTGATCCAGATGGGTCAGTCAATGTAACACCATAGGCCTACTTGCCAAATATACTAACGCAAGTAATTCAAACTAAATAATAGTGTGCCAAATACACTAACTCATGAAATTCAAATAGCCGTGGTCTGGCATCAATCCAGGATTCGACGAAAATGACTGTCAAGCTCCATCATGTTATGTCTTGGACAGTGATGGAGGGAAACAAAATAATAAAAACATCATCTCCATAGTCGACTGCGTCATCCATAACAGATGCTCACCACCAACATGCAAATAATTTAACTCTATGCAAACATGACTACAATAACTTTCAATCTATAGGCTTATTACTATTGAAACTTACCAAAGAATCCCCTTTTCTAATGAACTAAATATAACTCCTTGATCTTGTCATGCTTTCATCACGAAACCTGTACTATTCCACACACTCACTGTAGCACAAACTTCTTCCATGTACGTCTGTGTACAGTGGCCTCAGGGTGTGTTTACATCGCTTAAACTACTGTCACAAGGTGGCCCAGTTTCCCTTGTCTAGAGGAAGTGTTAACTTTCATGTGTAATAAAAGTTTTACATTATAGCATTACTAATTGACTTTATTCCTTATCAGATACTGCATATTACCAGTTTAAATATGACGTACCGGAGAGAGCCGCCTTCATGCGGTGGCACAGACATAACCGGTTACAAATACGATCTTAGTTCGGTCCCTATCCCCTTGATGGTGGATGTGGACTGCAGGAGGATTACTTTGGCCTGCAGTCCACCGGGTTTACGTTCAAATAAGCCTGGGTAACAACAGAAACAGTGTGCAGCTCATGGCACAGCTCATAACAGCTATTGTGGAGTCTATATTTGCTCTGTATATAAACCTGCAATGATTCCTGGCCCGAATCTGGAAGCAGATTTTTCTAAAGAAGCCCAATACAGAAAAACTCGCACAAGAACGATGTCTCTTCAGACCCTTTATCAGTGCAAACTAACCCCTGTTGCTATAGTAACCTGGTATGCAACAATTCTAATGCATATGATAACTATGTTGAGTATATGGGCATTAACAAGTGACCAAGAACCACAAAAGAAATATAACATACATAATGTATTCAAGATACGTAAGAGATGGATAAGTGTATGGTACGAGTACTTTGGTGGAGTCTTGAGGTGAGCTGGGTAGGTTAGTTTGTTGGAAGTGAGGGTGAATAGGTATACGGCAGCGAGATAGAGTGAAAGGTGAAATGGTATAGCATCGTGTAGTGCAATATAGCAAGGCATTAGACTTCATTGGTGCAGGAGGTGGTGGTAATGAAAAAGGGAGTAGCAACTTAACCTGTAAAGACAGTAGAATGTCTTATGCCCTCAGCCATACAGCGTCTTTTATCGTGCAACCTATTCGCGTCAGCTTAGGAGACCCTGTCCTTCCCATTGTGAGGGGGTTAATGAAGGCTAACCCCTCCAGTAGTAAGTCTCTCGTAAGATGAAGCAAGCCTCTCTCTCCCTCTCTCCCTGTGTGTGTGTGTGTGTGTGTGTGTGTGTGTTTCAAGATCTTACCTGATAGTTGATTCTGGAACTTCTTGATCGATTTTTTCCATCTGATTTCCATGGCTGATATTTCCCTAGCTCCCCCTGACGCGTTAAAAAATCAACACAACATCTCGTCAGGTAAGTAAGCTCCTAACACTTCTTTCTAAGCTATTTAGTTTGTTTATTACACCTTACTGTCCTATGTTACATAAATCCTTCCAGTATCGCCATACTTTGCATAAATAATATGCGGAGAGATATTAACCACCCATATCCAAAAATAAATAGCCAAGGATAATGTGTTAGGGAAAGACGAGAATACAGGGCTGAATCTCTCCCTTGTGCCCTTGCTCTTAACCCCTTCAGTACGATGGCGCCATTTTCTTTTTCTTTATCAGATCACCACTAGCCTTTTTTTTTTTTTTAGTTTATGGAAGATCTATTGTAGTATAGAAAATCCTCCCAGACCCTTCAGTTCGATGACGTGTTTTGTATTTTTTCACTGCTACCTCTACACGATTCTACTCTCTCTCTCTCTCTCTCTCTCTCTCTCTCTCTCTCTCTCTCTCTCAAAAGGTATAAAATCGTCTGGAGACAGCATGAAGAAACTGAAAACCAAACTCTGTCTCTGTGTCTGTCTCTGTCTGTCTGCCTGTCTGTCTGTCTGTCTGTCTCTCTCTCTCTCTCTCTCTCTCTCTCTCTCTCTCTCTCTCTCTCAAAAGGTATATAATCGTCTGGAGATAGCGAGAAGACGCTGTAAACATGACAGAGGATTAAGGAAGACTGCTGCAAATCCCTCAGCCGTAGAAAAATCCTGGCACGATGGCGGGAGTAACATCACCAGGCCGTCACCGTGCTGAAGGGGTTATGGAATTGGAAGCACACTCGTCCGCTATCCAGAAGATCTCAAGATCGATTCCCGGGCTGACCACGAGGCCCTGTGCTGTAGAGGGACGCCTTCACGTGGTGGCACCTATATAACCAGGCGTCTCCACTGCCCGGTAGTAAAAAAGTCCCTCAACTCCCTCCCTATCCCCCAGAAGGAGAATGGTGGGCTGCAGGAGAAGGGCAATTTCAGTCTGCAGTCCACTGGGGTCACATTTCACACGAATCTTGGGCCACAGACACTGCAAACACAAGATTTTTAGGGAAGGTCTCTTTCCGCCAACCACTTTGAACCTGCAGCTGAATTAGGGACCTGGATTTCTCAGTGAACTATTGTGGGTAGTCGCTGGGCGCTCTCCTGGGCCGGTATTCTCGTTGGGCAAAGAGGCTCCCTAGCACCTCTTCCTATGCGATTTAGTTTTGGATGTGGCTGGTTGATATTCTTTTGTATGTTACGTATGCAGAGTATGGCGATATTAGATGAATTTATGTAATACAGAAGAGGGCAGTAACGTGTTATAAGCAAACTAAATCACTCTAGAAAAGGTGTTGCGTGCCCAAAATACGGGGCGTACGGGTTAACACCATCACTCCGAATTTAACACTGCGGTTCCGTATTCTATATATGGAATAAGAGACTTCGTAACACCTCTCACCCGGCGATGTATTCTGTATATTACACCCTTTTATTCTCTTGTACGTTACTAAGGCAAACTGCGTCAAAACTAAAAATATATAAATAATAAAATAAAATATAAGACCTAAGAGGTTGAATAAATCGACGAGGAAACTGTGCCACGAAGTCCACAGCGCTACATACGAACCCTCATTTGCTGTCTTATCTAGTTATCTCATTCACATCCTTTTGTTCTGCTTTGCCGTGTGTGTGTGTGTGTGTGTGTGTGTGTGTGGTTTTTGTATTTATGTTAGTGTGTGTGTGTGTGTGTGTGTGTGTGTGTGTGTGTGTGTGTGTGTGTGTGTGATGGCAGACTGCAGAAGGATAAGTCAAGCCTGCGGTCCACAGGGTTCACGTTTGTGTTAAATCTGGGACCACGGCAGCTACAATTACATCACTTTCAGCATGAGCTCGTACATTTTAATGCTATCCTTGCCATATCATGACGATTTTATTCAGCTCAGGGAACTTTATTGATTTAGAGGGGTTAGAGACAGCCCCCATTAACCCCTCCAGTACCAGAGACATGTCGAAAGTGGAAGAAAATCGTCTGTAGATGGCGAGAGTAAAGACACAAAATATGGAGATGGCGAGAGTAGACACAACATACATCGTAGGTTTGTAAATGTGGACTGGGTAAAACAATGATCTTACTATCTTATCATAAATAGCGGTGCGTTTCATTGTCTCCCTATTCAGTTCTCTTGCTGGTTAGACTGGTGGACTCAGTGTGTTTTCCCCGCGTCCCTGTTCACCGGAATTAAATTTAAGGACCTGAATGTAACACTGGCTACTACCGGTCTTGTTCTGGGAGAAAACTGGGACTGAGTTTTAAAAGAAAAAAGAAAAGAAAGTCGACAGCGATATCTGTGGGTATCAGTAAGCCTCTAATTGTTGTGTGTGTGTGTGTGTGTGTGTGTGTGTGTGTGTGTGTGTGTGTGTGTGTGTGTGTGTGTGATTTTTGTCACCTCACTGGATCTGCCTCTTACACGTGTACAAATGTGAGGCGTGAGTGTGAGCAGTGTGTGAAGTGTTGTAGCGTGAGATGTGGCAACGTGTAGTATGAGAGGAGGCGTGATGCGGTAGTGAGTGGGGTGATAGTATGTGGGGCGGCAGTACAGTATGTGGTATGGTAATGTGAGGTGTTACAGGGCGTGGTGTGGCAGTGTCTGGTGTGGAATTGTGTGGTATGGCAGTGTGTGGTGTGGTATTGTGTGGTTTGGCAGTGTGTGATGTGGCAATGTATGGTGTGGCAGTGTAAGGTGTGGCAGTGTGTGGTGTGGTATTGTGTGGTATGGCAGTGTGTGATGTGGCAGTGTGTGGTGTGGCAGTATAAGGTGTGGCAGTGAGTGGTGTGGTATTGTGTGGTATGGCAGTGTGTGGTGTGGTATTGTGTGTTGTGGCAGTGTGTGGTGTGGTATTGTGTGGTGTGGCAGTGTGTGGTGTGGTATTGTGTAGTGTGGCAGTGTGTGGTGTTGTGTGGTGTGGCAGTAGATAGTGTGGTTCTGAATGGTGTCGTGTGCCATCTACAACACAGTGACTTTTCTATCTCTGTGTATTATATAATTTAGAAACAGTAGATATTCATTAACTTAAATAAATTGCATTAGATTGAGAAGCTGTAGAGGTAAGAATTAACAGAAACTATTTTATCCTCAGAACACACATATAGTTTGGTCTGTATTGATGGTCTTGGAAACAGTCTAAGAACATCAAATCCCTTAACATGTGACGTTTTTCTTTTGTTTACTCTTGCAATCTACAGACGATTAAATTGGTCTCAGGGGAATCCTCATGTGATAAAGAGGTCAATGAAAATAAAATATAATCGTTAATGAAGGTAATATATAATCGCCTCAGTTTGGAATCTCTCTCTCGTAAGCTGAATAAAAATCGTCAGGCGATTGCAAGAATAAAGTAATACGTCCTCGTGCTGTAAATATTAACCACACACTTACAGTAATATCGTGTCCAATTTCTTTCAGTTACCATAAAACTAAGGTGGAAGGAAAGCCACAGATAATAAAATTCACATATATTTCTCGCGTAAAAGCCTTATACAAGTTACAATGGCAATTCTGTTCACGTGTGTTCTATCTGAGTGCTGGCTTACCAAGTCCCCAGCCTCGCCTTTTTCTGACGTGGGATACGGGGCCGGGATTCACATAAAAGACTTATGATCATTTCCTGTCGTTACTGTGGTTGTTTTTTACCAGAAGGGCAAGAAAAGGGCGGCACAGAACCCTCTCTTGTTTCTCGTTCCTCCTACAAAATATATTGTAGTTACGAGGCAAATTCTCGTAGGTTATATTACCTTTTGCAGAAAGGACAAGAAAAGGAGAACGTAAAGCCTTCCATGTCTTATGCTCTTGCAGTAAATCAGAGTTACGATGGGGACCTGACGTAAGTATTTTTGTGACCAGCGCGGTATCCATGTCTACGTGTGTGCGTGCGTGCTGATGGGTGGGGCGGACTGGTGACGTGGTAGGGATCCAGCACAAAGGAGCTATGTGATTGGTGCTTTAGGCTGATGACGTACAACGACGAGAACATGGCGGGAACTTTGAGTCAAGAGAGAAATAGAGGCGTAGAGAGACAGAGACAAGGGACGGTTGGGTGTACAATCCGCAATCGCATGAGCTGTGGTGCAATCCAACCCATGTAAGAGCGGGTTGTCCCTTCCCTTCCCTGGTTAGATTATCGCAAATGAAAAATAAACTAACAAATAAAGACTCTGAATAAAACTATTAGGAATCAACAGGGGTTAAACAATGATTCGAAAAGCAGACGGAGGTGGAGCTGGGGCGTCTCTAGGTCAGCCCAACTCCCGCGCAGAGTTCATCTCTTCTTTGACGCGCACACTCGTCTCTCTCAGGTCTTCAGTAACTATACACGGAGTTGTGGGTTACAGGAGCAATATACAGTGGTGTGAACTGGATATGAAACTGAATACGTACATCTAGATCACTTTATGTGCACAATACTTTGATATGATGGTAAGTCTTTCTCGCCTCAGACACATCTCTCCCACATCAACAAGAAGCCTAGCGCTAATAATTGTATTAATGATAATTATAATGATAATAAATAATCTCATAGGAAAAATACATGTAGCACAGAAGCGAACATGCACACAGGCACTATAACACAATGAAAATGCTGCTCTGGGCCTCTCAGCCAGCCGCTGCTCGCTGAGGGGCCGTCGAGTTCGTCAGTTACGTGCAGTCTCGCTCGTCACGAGACCCACACGATAGTGGCGACCAAGTGGTCCAGTCTGTGAACAAGATAAAAAAATATATATATAATACCTAACAAGAAAGAAAAAAAGCTTTAAAATAACTTTTTAACAGTCATACAAGAAGCACTCATCTCTAAAGCTAATGTGATGCATTGTCTTCACTTGACAACTAGAGAGGCAATCACTGGAGCGCATTTCTCCGACAAGGGCAACATAATTTCCAAACCACTCTTTATAATGGGTTAGGTTTTCTCATCAATGATTAGTTTCGTAAAAAGTGTTTTCCAGATCCAGAATCTGTAATACGATCCGGATCGGTCCTAAAAGTTAATCGATTGTTCACTGGGACATGGCTGCCTACCCACCAAATTTGGTCCAGATCTCTCGTTTAGCTTTTGAGTAATCCTGCTAACAAACTAACACACAAACAAACAAATAAATCAACAAACAGGGATGGAAACATACTCTCCTTGTCGGAGGTAATTATAATCGTCCCAGCAGATGTTGCAAGTTTTCTGCCGAAGAATACAAAACTGAAATAACAAATACTGGTAACAGAAAACAAATGATCTCTATAGTACCCTTTGCACACCTTAACTTGGCTCATATTTTCGCCCTTTTGCATCTTGTATCTCGTGACTCAGTGAGAGAAAAAGACAATGCCATGGCTCTACATCCTTTTCAAATGGCTTTCTTGTCACTAGCACAATATTCTATTATTAAAATGTTGTTACAACTCGGTGTTCAAGATGAAGAGATGACAATATTAGACCAAGGTGAAAAAAAAAAAAAAGGATAGGTAATGGCTTCTTAGAGGTACTACAAACACATGTAAGTTATCTCTTTTTACTATAATTATGGTTTGGCGCTGACGAGGAGCCAGCACGTGGTGACGCTGTGCATTATGGGTGGAGCAGCTGCGGTGTCCACCCAGGAACCAAACCTCCTATTTCCCTGCACTTTTCCATGGGGAAGGACGACCCTGGTCTGACTCTGGTGAGGTGCTGTCTACCACAAGGGGCAGCCCCACATAAGCAGTTGCTTACCTGTGGTCGACTGGTCCACTCGGCTAGACAGACCAAGGCTAAGTATCACCACCAACAACAATGGGGTCTGTACTATTCACTCACCGGTGCCTCGGGGTGCGTGGTGGGCTCACAGCTCTTCAGCGGAGTGGACGTTGAGCGAGAAGGCGGCAGTGACATCTCCCTTCTTAGTGGTGGCCTTCACCACGTACTGGCCCACGTCTGTCGGCAGGCAGTTGGGGATCTCGTACGAGAACTCCTTCTTGCCCTCCTGTTGGAACTTGAAACGCGGGGAGGTCTCGTCCACTGGCTTGCCGTCCTTGAGCCACGACACCTTCAGAGGCTCCTTGTCGAACTTGACGGGGAAGCTGGCCGCCTTGCCCTCCATCACCGTCTGGGACTTGGGGAACTTCTTGAACGCAATGGATTTCTTCTCTTCACCGGGTACTGGAGGGGGAGAGTATTGCCTGACGTTAGGTAATGGTACACAATAAATAAATAAATATATAAATAAATAATAAGATATAAATAAATCATAGTTATATGTGTGCTGACTTCTATGTATGTATCTGGTTGATGTCAGGCAATGGTATACAGTACGTTAAAATAAATCATCATCTCTGTATCTTCTGTATCATCGTTATGTATCTTGATTTTTATATCTGTATCAGTCCATATCTACCATAACTGTTCAAGGGGAAGAAATGTACTAATACAGTAAATGGAAATCGGGATGACACTGGTGTATCTTCAAAATCAGCACATCAATAGGTTTGCATAATTCTTCTAATGTTATGCGATTTTACTTTAGTGTCGCGAATTAAAAAAAACATAATTTCACACACATATTTGTAGCATATATACTATGATGAGACAACAATTTTGGAATAATTTGCTTTTATACATAAAGAGGAGCCACGTCGGGCCTAAAATGTTATATCCTCAGGACAAACACAATTTCAGTACGTGACTTCCAAGCTGTCGTTACCCTCAAGTTTGACAGACGTGAACCTAAACATTTTTTTCCCATTATTTCTCGATATTTGTATTTTCATTAATTACATTTAAGGCTGACCGGCCCCAGAATCGAACTCCGGGTAACTACACATGACCTAGGCCCCTTACTTAATTCCTTCAGTCCAAGAACGAATTCGGACACATACGGGAAAAATGAAAAGGAAAAATGGCATTTACCTAATACATTGAGGGTGCAGGTGCTGAAGGATTCACCGATGTCATTGAAGGCCTCGCACGTGTAGGTACCGGCATCCTCTGGGAACACCTCGGCAATCTTGAGCAGGTAAGTGTCTCCCTCCGTCACGTATTGGAAGTCCTTGGAAGGCTTGATCTCCTTCTCGTTGTGCAGCCACACCACATCGAACTTGGACGCTCCGCCAATCTTGCAGGAGAGCGTGTGTGGCGTTCCATCGGGTACATCTGTAGACTTGAGATGGTCAGCGACTCTGGGTATCTTGTCGCCTCGTCCAGCCTTGCCATTGATCTGCTGTTCCATCGGCGTGACTTTGAGCTTACACTTAGTCTCCGCGGTGCCCAGGGAGTTGGTGGCTTTACACAGGTACACACCCTCGTCCTCTGGGAACACTTCATTGATGGTGAGCGAAGCCAGGCCTTGTCGGTACTTGAGGTCTATGATGTCGGACGAGCTCAGAGCCTCACCGTTTTTGGTCCAGGACACTTGAGGTTCAGGATCGCCCTTCACTGTGCACTTGAGGGTCAGCATCTCACCGTCCTTGATAGACAGGGATGGGGGCAGCTCGCCGGAGAAGCCAGGGGGACCCATCAGGGAGTCATCTGGTGGCACTGAGGGACGACAAGAGATTAGTGAAAGAGAAAATCATCACCATCATTATCTTTACCCTTATTCCTCTTTACACTTATTCCCACCTATGACTTGCGCTTGTTGCCTGCTAATAACAATAAAGGCAATGATGCTAATTTTACTACTAAGAAAAATAACACGAGTAACAATAAGAAATAAAATAGAACTGATCATTCCTCCGACAAAATCTAAATTGCTTATGCTCGAGTTTCTTAATTGCACAGTGTGACCTGGAAGAGGTACCATCGGAGTTTTGTCACTTGCATTATAATCTGAGTTGTGTGATAATGATGACAAACAGTATCACTAACAATAAGACCGAAACTAACAACAATGCCACCAACGAAAATCTTTAAATTCCTTACACACGAGCTCCTTACTTGTAGACGAGCTAGAAGATATGCGCCTGGGGTTTTGCCACTTTCTGTACGGCTTGAGATGAGGGATAAAGATAATAATACCAACAATTGCAATTAAAAAACTGGCACCACCGTTAATAACAAAAAATCTATGGAAAATAACTTACGCTCGAGCTCCTTAGTTGCGGAACGTGACCTGGAGGTGGCGCCCGTGGAGTCTTGCCGCTTGCCGTAGGGTTTGAGTTGTCTCTTACCGCTGTCAGTCTTGTCGGCTTTGGTGTCGACCTTGGGGGTGGGCTCGGCTTTGGGGGCGGGGCGGCTGTCCTGGCCAGCCTGCAGCAGCAAAGAATGTGACACTTTGATTACATCTTTGAGGAGATAACAGGCCATACAATCACTGGCGTATCCAGGGCTAAAGGAGGGAGGGGTCCACCAGGCCCAGTGCGTTGTGAGGGAAGGGAGAGGAACCCTCTGACTTACTTATATTGCAGATGACTGTATGGATAGAGGCAGACGCTGTTTTACGTTTAAAAATATCTTCACTATCAAAGAAATTAAAAAAGAATATATGTAATTAACTGAATCGTTGAGGACACTGAAGGCAAAACTTAAAAATGAGGATAAAGAGAATAAATAAATAAATAAATAATTATATATATATATATATATATATATATATATATATATATAATTATATATATATATATATATATATATATATTAACAGAGAGAGAGAGAGAGAGAGAGAGAGAGAGAGAGAGAGATCAAATTCCCACCTTCCTAGCTGGACTGAAGTAACTGGAACTGGAATCATCCAGTCTAATGGCTGGCGTGGGAGGTGGTGGCAGGTCCTTGATTGTGGTCTCAATATATCTTCGGTCTGCGGGTGTGGTGGGGGTGTGGCAGGTGTGGTGGGGTGTGGCAGGTGTGGAGGGTGTAGGTGTGTGGTGGTGGTGGCGGAGAAAAAGTGGTAATTGGTGTAAGTATGATGGGAGATGGAAGGTGGGTGTGGTAGGTGTGGTGGTGAGTGTGGTCGGTGTGGTGGTGGTGGTGTAGAGGTGTGGTGGTAGTTAGAAGGAGTAAGTGTGGTGGTGAGTGTGGTAGGTGCGGTGGATGGTAGGTGTGGCAGAGGTGTGTGTGGTGTGGAAATGTGGTGTGTTGTGTGTGGCGCAGTGTGGGGTGTGGTAGTGTGGTGTGGTTGTGTGAGTTGTGGTTGTGTGGTGTGGATGTGTGAGTTGTGGTGGTGTGGTGTGGTTGTATGAGGCGTGACAGTGTAGTGGTAGTGTGAGGTGTGGCAGTGTGTGGTGTGGTAGTGTGAGGTGTGGTAGTGTGAAGTGTGGTAGTGTGGGGGTGTAGTTGTGTGAGGGTGAATGAAAACGACGTCGACGATGTGAGAGGATTGGGTGAGGTGGGGGGGGGGGAAGAAAAACGCTATTAGACACACAAACACATAATATTGTCTTGATCCTAATACTTATGACATCTTTCTGAACATTTAATACCAAAGCTAATATCATGAACTCAAAGATATGATATAATTTTGACAATACATGGATTAAAATTACACTGGACCCAAGGAATATATATTTTATTTTTTATAATGATGAAAATATATATTAAGAAATTATGTTTTACTAACCATGGTAAAAATAAAAAAGTACAAGTATAAGTAGACAGAAGTGAACTTTAACTATCATAAGGTATTGTATACTTAAAAATAAATTAAACTTTACTGACCATGATAATAAGAAAAATAGATTGAAAGGAAGCCTTACTGATCATGTCAGTACAAACGAAAGTAGGCTCAGACAGAAATACAAGCAATTTTTCAGTGATGTGGTCCATGCTGCACGGTGCAAGGCTCAGATGCCAAATAACACTGGTCGCAAAGTCTCATAGCCACAACAACGCATGGGGTCAGAGCCTAAAATTTTGGTGGGAAGCGTTTGTGTTAAGGTAGCGAAAGAGCGGTGCTGGATTTTGAGACCGACAGCCAGATATTAGAGACTGACAGCCGGATTCTAAAAACAGAGTGTAGGGAAGTGTATGTGCAAGCCTTCTGAAATATAGATGGGTTGATTTTTTGAGACTGGCAGCCGATTTTTAAAACAGAGTGTAGGAAAGTGTATGCACAAGCCTTCTGAAATTAATATGTGTTGATTTTTAGAGACTGACAGCCGAATTTTTAAAACAGAGAGTAGGAAAGTGTATGCCCAAGCCTTCTGAATTTTAGAGGTGTTGATTTTTAGAGACTGACAGCCGAATTTTTAAACCAGAGTGTGGGAATGTGTCGGTAAACCACTTGAAATATCTAGTTGTCAGTTGTGGAATTTGTGTGTAACTAGGCCTGACTCACTTAGATGCGGGCAGGTGCGGACGACAATGTGGGTTAGAGTGATGCAGAACTCCAGCCAGTGCAAGCATTTGGCGTGGACTCGATCTAAGGGATGAAGTAAAATATTCTCTGGGTTTGCCACCCTATTCGTAATCTCTGTTTAAAAAATACGGGTTTGCCATCCTATTTGCGATCTCCATTTGCAAGATACGGCTTAGGGAAAGATGTCTGATAGTCACTAAAGGCAGCACGATCAATGGCTATCTCGCTTCTTACGCCCACAAATGCACGGCACTAAAATTTGTGAGGCTGACCCCGACGCAGATCACACTGGTCATTTTCAGGGTGTGTGAGGTAGTGACATCAGGGCAGCCCTCCCGTGGCGCTACCAGCCGGGGAGGGAGGAGGGGGTGGGTGGTGAAACGGAAGCCAGATTCACGAACAGACGATAATTTCCCTGTCGTAACGAAGATTCTTTTATGCAGGAAGAACTAGGCACATAGGAGGGCTTTACGATCTCCCTTCCTTGTCCTTCCTGTTAAAGAAATCATAATTACGTTGGAGAAAATAGGTTTGTGAATCCAGGGTGGGAAGGTGAGGAGGGCCGTGTTTATGTTGGTGTGGGAGCTCTCGTGACCCCTTTTCCTCATCGATTTATTTTGCCTAGTACACCTTACTGTCCTCTGTTACTGATGCAATAAATTTCGATATGGAGAACAGAAAATAACATACAGAAGAATATTAAGGAGAAATAAGTAAAATAAATAGCTTAGGATGAGGTGCTACGGTAAGGGTGCCTTCTTAGCATTCTTTCCTTAACGACATATTTTCCATTGTACAGTAGGCCTTAATATTGTCGTTGTTTTATGATTGTTTAAAATAACCATGGTTTGCATCAGGAACAGACAACAGCTTATGGTGTTACGGGCATAATAAATCACTATGAAAGGATTGTTACGTACTCCCACACCAGCGAGAACACTGCTCTAGGCGTAAAAAAGCAGCTGATACAGTAACAAGCAACATAACATCGAAAAATTAAAAAAAAGTGAGAAGTAGGAATATATATTAATCCAGAAATTAAGCAACACAACATCGAAAAATTTAAAAAAGTGAGAGAAGTAGGAATATATATTAATCCTGAAACTAAGCAACACAAAATAGAAGCAACAGCGAGAGATTAAAGAAAACCAATGTCTTTTAAGAGTTACTTTCGTAGTACGTCAACTTTGTCAGCCAACCGACGTAAACAAAGAAGAACAGGCAAATAAATACCAACTTTTTAAAAAACATAGAAGTACTTTGACAACGATAAGCTTTGCGAAAATAATGATACGGTTAACTCCTTTCAGTGCGAAGATTTTTGTATTTAGTTTAATCCTGTTTACCTTCAGATTTTCAAAGAACACTTCAGGGAGACTCTTTGAGGGTATATGCTTTTGTGATTCCGTAACAGATTTCGTAACATTTCTTCCTTAGCTACATATTCTGCATATTACATCTCAGCATCTCTTTGTATGTCACTGATGCAAGATAAGTAATAACTGAAAACATTTACATAACATAACAGAAGAGACAAAGTGTAATATGCAAATTAAATCGCCAAGGAAGAAGTGTTGCGAATCTTCATGTTCCCTGATCCTTCCTTGACCATTTCACAGCCAAAGATTCTCCCTACCCTGTTTGCTTTCACTTGAGGGAACTGGGTCACTCTCACAGCTTGATTACTAAGTGGTGGAATGAGTCTCCTTCGCTGACAGTCAATTCAACCCTCCAAGCTGGGTACACCTGGCCATCACCTGAGCTACAGATCTTGGCCAGGTGTAATCATTTTCTTTTTTCGCATGGGGGAACTCCTGACCTAAATAATAATAATAATAGTAATCTCTGGGTGGCAAGAAGAAGCTAAATCAATAAATCGTCATAGTGAAGGAGTTAATTATGTCAAACAAAGTAAGGTAAGGCAAGCATGGGGAGGGAGGGATTGGGGGGAGAAGGGAGGGGAGGTGCTGGAGGCAGGTGGGAAAATATGGCGGCTCTCTGGCTCGTCTGCGCCACCGAAACGACAACTGAGGCTGTCACCGCTATAAATTTGACCCTCGCCAGCACAACACATGACACGTAAACACACACATGTCCAGTCGGTACCAGGAATCCCTTGAAAATCATGTACTGCAACTTTGAGCTTAGATTTTGAAATGACTAGAGCGTGTGGGAATTCCCGGCTTAGGTTTTGAAATGATGGAGAGTGTGATAATTCCTGTTGGCTTAGATTTTGAAATAACTACCGTAGAGAGTGTGGGAATTCCTCTTGGCTTAGATTCTGAAACAGCTAGAGAGTGTGGGAATTCCAGATGGATTAGATTTGATTAGATTTTATTAGATTTTCAAATGACGGAGCGTGTGGGAATTCCTGGCACCATGTCAGTCAGTAAACAACAACAGCATGCTGACATAATTTAGGCTGTCACTAAGTTTAGAAATCATTACCTTCACTCGACAGATTCTTTAGTAGGCGAGTCTGTTCGTCTGTTACCACATTACCTTGTTTATTTAGTGAGGGAAAAAAGAATTTCGAGTTATGGTCGTGCCAGACGTCATTTATATTTTTACTTGTGTCCATTCAGTGACGGTGGAGTGAGGGACTTGTGAAATAACTTAAAATTTAAAACTACTCGTGATTTTTCTTTGGGAGACTGCGAAGCATATCCTTCTTTTGCGATTTATTTTGCAAATTATACCTTATTACTGTTTTGTATGATACCTATTTATTTTTCACACGACACGAGGTTTCAAGGTGTGATATGCAAAATAAATCGCCTAGAAAGGAAGGTTACGAAATCACTCAAGCCAAAAATGATGTTCCAATAAATTTCCATATATACTTAAAAATGCTGCGCCCTCCCACCTCACCAAAAAGACACTCTTATGTCGGTAAAAATTATAGTATGGTTGTTTAAGTCATGACAAAAATCCATGAAAATAAAAAAATAATGTGCCAAAAATGTGCAAGGCGAAAAAAAAAAAAAAAACTGATATGTTAGGAGGTGGTTATGTGGAAAAAAAGACGGTATATATTGATGTGCTTACATTACAAAAAAAAGATTTGTAATTTTGTGCTTGTATGTAAACACAGGAATCAAAATTATCAGTCACTGGAGAAAGGAACCTGAAAACATGAAGGATGAGCCGTCAATATGTTTACAGTTGGTCTGGTTTATGAGTCAAGAGTCGAGTAAATTGATCTGTTAAGAGTCCAAGAGATTTATCTGTTAACTCGTGGTGTGTGTGTCGCCCATCTAGAAACACTGTGGCTGGATTCGCTAAATATTTCAAGATCAATTCCCACATCGTAACTAGGATCCGCTATTTTTTTTCTTTGAGGTACAAAAACGTGATAAGATTCATCAACATCCTATCCTTGTTCTTCGTTTTAAAAGCAAATCTTAGTTTCGGTTACTTAGATTTGCTTTTTGAGGGATAAACAGAGGACAGGAAGCTATAGAAAGAATTAGGGATATAGGATATTTCTGCACTGGCTTTTCCTTGTCTGTCCTAGAGAAACAAAATTTAGTTACGACTGGAAATTGATCTGAAGTGTTTTTGGAATCTCAGCCGTGGACAACCTCGCCAGGGGGTCTTCATGTGATGGTTCTGGCGGGCACACACACACGTCTCCGCAGTCAGGCAAGCGGCATCATCAGCGACTCTCAAGCACAGACGATGGACATAACTGATCCATTGATGCCACGTGGATCAACAAACCATTCACCTGATGCTACCTGGATCCACAAACCAATCAGCTGTTGGTACGTGGATCAGTAGAAGTCAGTTGATGTCACATGGATCCACAAACCATTAAGCTGTTGACATGTGGATCAACAAAAGTCATCTGATACCACGTGGCTCAACAAACCAATCAGCTGATGCCACGTCCTTAACTGATGCTGACCACGT
Organism: Coenobita brevimanus; assembly: GCF_032717465.1. NCBI lineage: Eukaryota > Metazoa > Arthropoda > Malacostraca > Decapoda > Coenobitidae > Coenobita > Coenobita brevimanus. The sequence continues at coordinate 1,203,082 of NC_136992.1, read as the reverse complement.
GTACCAACAAAAGAGGTGACACGTGTATCAACAAAAGTCAGCTGATGGCACGTGGTCAGCTGATGCTACACGTATCAACAAGAACACGTCAGCTGATGCCACGCGGAGAAGCAAACCAAATCAGCTGATCTAAGATTTATAAACAAGTGACCATATGATTTTTTTCCCCACTAGATCACTAAGGTGTTGGGAAAAAAAATCACACGGTGCTCTGTTTATGAATAATTGGTCAGGTGATGGATGAATGAAGAGAGGCTCGTGTTCTAGTCACCTTAGGGGGCTCTTGGCACTTCTTCCTTACTAGCATGTTCCCTGCATATGGCATGTTAATATTCCTTTTATATCTGCCTACATTAAGAAGATATCGAAAAGGAGGATGCCGAATAAGGTAATATCCAGGTGCACTTAAGCCAATGTGTCTGGTTCATAATGACAAGTAGATAAAATGGTTAGGAGGGCAGGCGAGGGATCATTATTTCTTTACTATTTCGGAACACACAAAACCAATTCTCAGAGACGGGAAAAAAGTGACAGGGTTTTTTGAAGATGGGCTCCATGTAATTTGAATGATTAGTGAAATACAACTTAGGGTCTTCCTGTTTTTCCACTCCCGTAATATGCAAAATAGCTAGCAAAGAAAGACGTGTTATCAAGTCCCCTAGATTGACGAGAACACAGCCACGTGACTCAAGAAGCGTTAGAAGTGCACGCGATATGGGAGGCAGTGTAGGGGTAGGGCGGCGAGCACAACCACTGCTGTTAATGAAGTGGTTATATCGCTGCCTCCACTACGCCATGCTGTTCGCCGAGTTTACCTGTGAATTTGAGATTACGCATCAGAGTCTCCTGTTCATCTGTGCGATCTCCTGTGCCTTTAGGGGAAATTACAAGCCATTTTACTCTCACGTATATACAGAGAAAAGATGGTGGTTGAAGGAGAAGCGAAAGAGCGGCTGGTTAAAAAGTGAAGAACAAGCTTAGAGACATAAACTGCAGGAGATACGAGTAAGCTGTATACTTTGTTACCACAGAAGTATACTACAAGAAGCAGAGGTAGACTACATAACATTGCAGGCGTTCCATTCATAATACGATATGACATGTAGAGGTGTGTGGAGTGAGGGTGGGTGGACGTGGATTGGACAGAGAACATGGGCCGTAAGTATAACGTAAGCTTAATCAGTGTGTATGAACTTGGACACTTTTATAACGTAAGCTTAATTTGTGTATAGGATAACTTAATTACACTAAAATTTACTTATTCACTTACAAAGCACTTTACTGACAATCACGAGTTTGCATTTTTACATTATCTGTAAAGTTTAATCTGTTTATAGGGTAACTATTCATGTTTCTATGTTCATTCACTCAGCTTAACACACACACACACACACACACACACACACACACACACACACACACACACACACACACACACACACACACACACAGTCTTCACTGCCAATCCAGAGTCATTATTAACGCAAAAAATAGGACGAAACAAAATTATTTATGATTAACTACTGTGCAGACTTCATTATCGTTTAAACTGAATCTAATCCTTTTTAATACGGCCCTTGATCCTCCACTACCACATCACACCACACCACACCACACCACACCACCACATACACATATACACGTAGGCCCATATCCCAGGTAGCATAGGAGGCTGCGTAGGACCTCTTTCTTAGCGGTTTATGCGGATATTACACCTGGATATTCTCCTTTATGCTATTTATATTCATATCGACGTATACCCACAGCATAAAAGAGGATACTGAGGTGTAATGTCGAATAAATCGCTATGGAAGAGGTGTTACATCTCCAAAGCCACTCAGAATACGAGGCAAACCATGGAGCTGAAACAGACAGCGATGAGCTAAGCTAGGTGAAAGATGAGGAGCTGACTCACTGGCCTGACTCCACTTAGCTACTGAAGGGTGTAAGTGTAGGCAAAGTGTACCAGAACTAGTGTGTACTATTTGCTATACTCTCTTCACCCTATCTTGACCCAGAGTTGCGTCCTTATCCGGCATATTTCACGTAGCTCAGTGTCGGAAAAAGACTGTGCTACTGCTCTGCGTTATTTCAACAACACTTCTTTGTGACTAGCATTAAATTCTGGTGTTAATTTAGAGATATCACTCAGCATTCAAGATGGGGAGATGGCAAATTTAGGCCGAGCTGGAGTAAAAAAAGAGTATAGCTGGTGGAAAATAATGTATGGAAAAGTATGTGCTAACTCTTCTCTTCTCATGATCAATAGCGAGATGTATTAATGTGCTGCATAATACTGTATATTTAGCAGAAGAAAGGTGATATTCTGAAAAGCAAAGATCTTTAGCATTATAAATATATCAACATTTACTTATAACGTGTATTGTGCATTACTACAAATTATAAAGTATACGATGATAGTTCACGGCAAAAAAAAAAAAAGAAAAAAAAAAAAAGACTGAAGGTGGAGAGGCCCAGAGGCAGACCATTCCTAAGACCTGCATTTTCTTCGGTCAAAAAGAGTCCCAAACACCTTTTTCTTGGCGATTTATTCTTGCTTATTTCAGTTTATTATTCTCTTGGATGCTATTTATAACTTTTTCATATTGATATACTTGCATAAATAATATCCAAGAGAATAACAACATGTCACTTGCAGAAATAAATTGCTAAGAAAGAGGGAGCGCAGGGAGATGATGAGGTGGAGAGTGGAGGTGGGAGGAAGTGTGGTGGAAGGAGGAGGTGGTAGGTGGAGAGGGGAGATGGGAGGTGGTGAGGTGTGAGATGAGAGGTGTCGAGGGGGTGGACGGGGTTTAAGACTTACCTTCAACAATAACAACACAGGTAGTCTCGTCCTGACCCAGGGGATTGGTCGCCACGCACTTGTACTTGCCAGAGTCCTCAGGCTTGCAGTTAACGATTTCAATAGTGACCACACCGTCGCCTTGGCTCATGGAATAATCGAACTTCGACAGCTCCTTGTTGCCCTTAAACCATTTGACAGAGGGTGTGGGCTTGCCGGACAAACAGCAGAGCAGTTTGCAGGTCTGGTGGCACTGGATCACACGAGGACGCAGAAGGAAGGTGAAGCTCGGTGCGCCCTCGCTCTCCTCCTGCCAGAGCTTGTAGGCCAGTGGTTGCCGGCGACGCACGATCTGTTCCTGTGGCTTGTATGCTGGCAGTTCCGGTGGCAGAGCTGTCAGGGCAACACAATGATCAATAAGGCTGCGGAAGTATGCAACAGGAGAAAATAACAACACCTGTTTGGTGGACGCGAGTGTCTTTGTGAACTCTGTTTGTATTCAGAGTATGAATATCATTTAAAGATTTACATTAAAACCAAGAGCCGGACTAGAAAATATTAGAGTCATAAAGTCAATATAATTGAGAAGCATTGTTATAAAGGAATGCTTTACGTCTCGAATACCAAGTGAACTGGTCTTGACAATCACTGGGGAGGGAGCTTTTCAATCCTTACAAAATTGAGGTTTTGGGAAGACGAGAAACTAATGTGAGGCGACAAGAGGGTGAGGGTGAGATGGAGGGTAATGTAAGGGGAAAGGGCAGGGGAGTAGGGAGGGGTGGAGGGGAGGAAATACTCACGTTGCACGTTGAGGAAGACAGGTTCCTCCCTAGCGCCATAGTGGTTCTCTGCCCTGATGATGTACTCGCCACGGTCGTCCAGCTTGACTCTGTTGATGACGAAGGAGTAGTCTTCACCGGAGTAGCGCTTCATGTACTTGACGGACTGCCTCAGCTCCATGTTGTTGTGGAACCAGCACACCGTTGGCGCCGCGACAGCTACGATGCGACACGTAAACTTGACGCTCTGGCCCTCGTACGTGAAGGCGTTCTGAGGTCTGATCACGAACCGCGGCGCGCACTGTCGGCGGTCTGAGGGAAGAGGGGGAAAATGTCCACATATTTCCAGCCATTCCTAAAGTTTTGTTTATCTAGCATCAGAATACTCGAGGTGGGCACTAGATCCCTGGAGGGCAGGATTCCCTCATATGAAATAAATAGTTTGGCTGTATCCAGAATAAATTGGTGTTTAAGCGGGATCCTGCCACCTACAGGAGTAATTCTTAAATTACCACGGAATGAACACAGTAATTATCATTTAATTATATGCAGGGAGAAAAATTAATATGGCGGGATACTCTGACCTCTATTGAAGACAAATGAAGTTGACAATTGCTACTTCTCCAGGAACTCCCACTACAGCCTCTACTAGTAGCGCTATTATTACTACTACTACTGCCGGTGGAGCACGAGCGTCACCGACCAACACTACTACTAATACTGATTCTAGTCTTACAAAAACCAAAGTAACTAACCAAAGTGCGTGTCGTGTATCCTGTACTTATCGAGGTGCAGCTTCCTAAGAGAGGAGTACTCAGCCAGGCGACCGATGGGCAGCAAGAACTTCTCCCACTCCTTGTACTTGGCCCTGATCTTGTCGCGGATGGGAATGTAACGCATCATGTCGATTGGTTCCAGGCGAGGAGAGTAGTCGCCTCTCAGCCACGCGTGCATCAGACATTCGTGGGCGGTCATGCGCTTCCTGTAGGAGAGTAAAACGTACACATTTCGATCTCTTTTTGTTTTTACAGAATACAATTGTTTAGAGTCACTGCTCATCGTCTCGTTGTATATCGTTACTAAGAGAGTTATTATAAATGTCTCCAACGGTCTTATGTAGTGTACTGTACTCCATAATCCAAATAAATAATATAGAATCAATATTTACTGTGAGATACTGTGCAATATCGTGCAATTTATAACAGGTGAAATTATTATCAGAAAGTGTGATAAGAAGCAATATTCCCTGTTCTTGGTGAGATAAGAAAAGAAAGCCTGATAACGAAAGGAACATTTTAATCAAGGCAATCCCATATATTCCCGTTCAAGAAGTAGGGGCCCGAGGCTAGGTTTTCGTAGTTTATTAGAGTTGATAGCGTTAAAAAATAATGGGATAAATAAATCACTTCTCACTCCATGTTTCTGATAAGGTAAGAAAAGTTACACTGAAATCGAATAGAAAAACAAAAAAAGAAGCATGGAGAATCATACTTAAGGCACTGAGGCTAGTTAGTGTTGCCATTTTAGTGCTTTTTTTGATCTAGGAATATTAACCTCAATTTAGCGGCATTTTCTAACGCTTAATGGCAAACGTAAGCGATATTCTAGTGATTATGGGCTCATTTCCAGCGATTTTCAGGAGATTTTTGTATTTGGTGTCATTCTAGCGGTTTTCAGGAGATTTTAGTATTTTGTGTCACTTTAGCGTTTTCTGAGGGCAAGTTTAGCGACACTTTTGACTTTAGATTTGACAACACTATCCTTATTTCAGTACATTTAATTTTGTTTGAATATAATGGGGCGAAAAATAACGGTACTCACTCCTTGTTCTTGATGAGCAGACGACGGATGAAGTCCTTAGCCTCATTGGACACGTTCTTGAAGGCCTCCTCGTCGAAGTCCCAGTCACAAGCCTTCACGTTCTTCAGGGTCTCGATGTCGTTCTCTCCGGCGAATGGTGAGAGCCCGCTGAGGAGAACGTACGCTAGGACGCCGACGGCCCACATGTCGGTGTAGAAGCCAACAGGTTCACGTTCCACGATCTCTGGCGCCGCGAATTCAGCCGTTCCCGTGGAGATCTTGACCACCTCGTTGGGATCCAGTTTGGTAGCCAGGCCGAAGTCGATGAGCTTGACGTTAGTGGAGGTCTTGGTCTGGCACATGATATTCTCTGGTTTGACGTCTGTAAGGGAGACACAGCACATACCCCGTCAGTCACTCCACATGCTAGGGAGTCCTCTTTGCCTTAATATCTACGTCCCTGCCTTCCACTCTCATCAACCCTCCTGCCTTTCACTCTCATCAACCCTCCTGCCTTCCACTCTCATCTACCTTCCTGCCTTCCATTCTCATCTATCCTCCTGCCTTCCACTCTCATCTACCCTCCTGCCTTCCACTCTCATCTACCCTCCTGCCTTCCACTCTCATCTACCCTCCTGCCTTCCATTCTCATCTACCCCCCGCCTTCCATTCTCATCTACCCCCACTGCCTTTCAGTCTCATCTACCCCCTGCCTTCCACTCTGTCTAGTCATCTACCTTCCTGCCTCGCCTCCCAAGCTGCCTAAATCCTTGTCATCTATATCCTAAGCATTCTACATTCCCGTCTATTAACCTCCTAAGCTACCTAAATTCCTGTTTCTTAACCTCAGCTGCTTAATCCCTGTCTCAGTACCCAAATCCACTTCTCTTAATCTCCTCAACTGCCTAAATCCCTGTCTCCTCAGCTCCCTAACTCCCTGTCTCTCCGTCAATCCTACCTACACCAATTCTTCCTCAGTCGGTGCAGCTACCTTACCTACTGTCCCTTCTACCACCTACCCATCTACCTAATCCCCTGTCCTGCCATAAATCCTGCTTCACTGCCTACCCAGCCTCATCACCTAACATACCAAACTACCTACCCTGCCTACCCTTCTATTCTACTTCACTGCCTGCCCTGCCTACCCTACTCCAACCTCCTACCTCCCTCACCATCTACCCTGCTTTACCACCTACCATTCCTACCCCCTGCCTCACCACTCACCCTGCCTACCTCCCTGCCTCACCACTCGCCCTGCCTACCACCTCCCTGCCTTACCACCTACTTTTCCTACCCCCTGCCTCACACCTACCTGCCTACCCACCTACCCTCACGCTAACAAACGTTATTTATTATTATTATTTTCTTTAACGTTACCTATTCGACTCTTGGCATAACCTAGACAGTGCATTCCCTTAGTCCCAGCAACCCATTCACGCGCTACAGATGGCCCCACACACCTTCCCCTGCCCTCCTGCCTGTAACTATCATCCACAATAATCCATGAACCTTAACTACTACTACAAACAATTAAACCTACATCTTCTAATGATAATATAAATAATGTAACTCTTTTATTACTGAACAAGGGGAAAAATATAATGAAAATATATACGTAATCATAACCATAGGATTGAATTATACTTTTGAAGAATATTTTAAAAGCGTATAACGATCATATATATTTTTTTCTCTCACTATTTTATCAACATCATCCCGCGAGTGGCTTTTATATTTTTGCTAACTCCAGACGATTCTTTTCACCCAAGGAAGGATTTGTAATGATGAGAGGGGTTAATGAAGCTTTACCTAACCCCTCCAAGTAGAAAAGTCTCCCTTAGGCTGAATAAAATCGTCTGGAGATAACAGGAATACATTAAATTTACGCCATAGTCCTGTTTTATAAAAAAATAGTATCAGTTAACCCTTTCCTTCCAACGACGTCTTGTTTTTATCATATTCTTGCACCTCTGGACGGATTTATTCAGTTTGCAAAAAATCGCTCTCGTGTTGAGGGGATTACTGAAGGCTAGAGGGAGAGAGACGTGACTGAGGGCGGTCTGGGTTGAGAGGGAGGGCAGACTGACATCAGAGGAGATAGTGACGTGAAGGAGATTTGTTTGTGGCCACCCCTTCCGAGACTCAGGCGTCTGGATATTGGCAGATAAATAAACAGACTGATACATGAAACCCCATCATAAAAAAAGAAAGAAAAAAAAAGACTCTAAGCTGAAAAAACTGTCTGTGGAAAGCAAGACCAAAAGATATAATCGAAAGGAAAAAGTTAAATTTTCCAAGTCATTAACTATCTATTATTTATCTATTATTTAACCATCTTTATTTATTATTTAACCATCTGAACCCAATGATAACTTTTGCATTTTTTCTTCCTGACGATTACACTGAATTATCGAAAGACTCCTCGTTCTCAAGAAAAAGGTAACCCCTCTGCATCAGGTGTCACGTATGTACTGATTAATACCCTCTGCTTCAGGTCATGTGCGACTTAATGGCCTCTGCTTCAGGTGTCATATACAGCTTAATACTTCTCGTCTTCAGGTTATGTACTGCTTAATGCCCTCTGCTTCAGGTGTCATATACAGCTTAATACTTCTCGTCTTCAGGTTATGTACTGCTTAATGCTCTCTGCTTCAGGTGTCATATACTGCTTAATACTTCTCGTCTTCAGGTTATGTACTGCTTAATACCCTCTGCTTCAGGTCATGTGCTGCTTAATGCTCTCTGCTTCAGGTGTCATATACTGCTTAATGCTCTCTTCTTCAGGTGTCATATACTGCTTAATGGCCTCTTCTTCAGGTGTCATATACTGCTTAATGGCCTCTGCTTCAGGTGCCATATACTGCTTAATACCCTCTGCTTCAGGTGTCATATACTGCTTAATGGCCTCTGCTTCAGGTGTCATATACTGCTTAATGCCCTCTGCTTCAGGTGTCATATACTGCTTAATGGCCTCTGCTTCAGGTGTCATATACTGCTTAATGGCCTCTGCTTCAGGTGTCATATACTGCTTAATGCTCTCTGCTTCAGGTGTCATATACTGCTTAATGCCCTCTGCTTCAGGTGTCATATACTGCTTAATACTTCTCGTCTTCAGCTTATGTACTGCTTAATGCCCTCTGCTTCAGGTGTGATATACTGCTTAATGCCCTCTGCTTCAGGTGTGATATACTGCTTAATGCTCTCTGCTTCAGGTGTCATATACTGCTTAATGCCCTCTTCTTCAGGTGTCATATACTGCTTAATGGCCTCTGCTTCAGGTCATGTACTGCTTAATGCCCTCTTCTTCAGGTGATGCAAATATACTGCTTAACGAAAAATAAATTTGCCCTCTCCATTTTGAAAAGTCTCTAAGTTGAATAAAGCCGCCTGACTGAAGCAAGCATAAACCGGAAAAACAAGACATCATTGGACTGAAAGGATTAAAATTGGTCCTGCAAATCTGAAAAAAAAAAAAAAAAAATGCATACAATCACAACGCTTACTATGGATACTGTGATCAGGGTCTAGATTCACAAATTTGATGAAATATTCCCTGTTTTTTTATTTATTGATTGATCTTTTTAATGCAAGGAAGAAGGAACCTAAGGCCAAGGGTGTATTCTAGGTGGCACAGGACATTTCGTATCACCTCTTCCTCAGTGATTTTTTTTTTATTATCATATTTTTATCCTAACATACTTTTTAACACGTTACATATTTTTACCCTGTTGCACATTACTGAGGCACACTATACTGATCCTAAAAACACATAAATAACATAAGGGAGAATATGAAGGTGTCACAGGCATAATAAATCACTAAAAGAAGGTGTTGCGAAGCCTACAAAGCCACTCAGAATACGACTCCAAGGTCGATTTTCGGATATGCAAAAGAAATTGCTAAGGCAGAGTGCCAGAAAGCCTCCTAAGTTCACGAAGAATACGTCCCATAAGGTCGTGAAAGTAAAAAAAAAACAAGAGAAATGATAAGTCTAAGTGATCTACCCAATTCTAAACAGCTTCGGTTTAGCTAAGTATCCAAAAGGCTTGTCATCTTGTCTCTGGGGAAAAATAAAATAAAGAAATAATAAGGAGGATTTCCATATCTCATCGAGGGGTGACCTTAACCTCTTTGGCCAGGGTGACATCTTTTGAAACTCTATTCCTGCCATCACTGAACGAGTCTATTCAGCTCAGGAAAAACGCTGACAGTGAAGGGGTTAATGAAGGTTTTATCTAACCCCTCCACTTCAACAGATCTTCCTTAAACTGACTATAATGGTCTGGTCATGTCACTAGCCTGGACAGACCTCTTGTGAAGGGGTTAATGAAGGGCTGTATTTAACTTCTCTGATTTCACAGGTCTTCCCTAAATAAGTACAAATCTCTGATGGTAAAAGGAACAAATAGAAAAAAAGCATCTTAATTAAAAAAACCTAATGCACTGTTTTTCTTGTTATCTCTTCAAAATCTTATCCACCTTAGGAGAGGCTAGATATGGCCTAACCCCTTCAATACGAGAGGCCTTTCCTAACTTGAATACTATCGTCTAGTAGTATCAGTAAAAGTAGGTCACCGGCTGCAAGAGGTTAACACAGGAGGACAAATGAGAGGGAGGGGAGAGGGACATGGAAACAGAAGGGATGGGGCTGCATATTATCCACTGGGTCTAAAAACTTCTTAACGCATCTTCCTCAACGAAGTATTCTTGCACACTAAACCTTCAAATAATTATGTTCGCGATTACTGATACCAAAAAAATAATATTACAAATGAATACACAGGTGTAATATACAAAATAAATCACTGAGGAAGAGGTGTTATGACGTCTCCTTATGTCAACGCGAATGACTCAAATCTAAGAGTAAACTGTGTTAGAGTTATGCTAATCTGCTGTTGAAAATCCTGGCCACAAAAGCTCTCCCTGTTCTTGCAGTCCCCCAAATGATTTTTTTGTATGACTCTGTAGGGAATTAGTGAAGTGTTGGAGAAGGGAGGAGGAGAAATAGAGGTAGAGGGAGTCTGTTTTGGCCGCGTTCTTGTTCCTTCGGGTGACAGAGCAGCACCTTCTCCCGATTAGAATTTTTCTGTTTGTCACTTTGAATACTCTTGTTTTTCCCTTGTGAATGAAATATATAAAAAAAATAGTATAAATAAGAAACATGAGACTAATATGGTGTAATATGTAAAGTAAGTCGCTAAGGAAGAGGTGCTACCAAGCGTCCAAACTAACGAGAATGCATCCTTTTTGTGAGAGTGAAGATAAGTGTTGGGTTCTGAGGTTGCATTCTCGGTGGAAAGTGAAGTGCAAGCGTAGGCAAAGGGGCGTCACATTCACCGTCTAGCTTGGGGTATTCCGTGGCTATGTGCTGCGTCCAGGATAAAGAGAAAGTGTTTGTTGTGTAGTACGTTGGAACTGTTGGTGGAAATGGAGACACGTGTGGAAAAGGGGCATCACATTGTTAATAGTTAGCTTCATGTTTTGCAGCTCTACTCCTTCAAGTTACTCTTTTGTTGTAAGTTATTATTATTATTATTATTTTTATTCGTGGTAAACACTTCCTCTCTCCTTGTACTGAGTTCCGTCTGGATAAAATCTTCAAAGAATTCGTAAGGTTCGACCCCTCTGTGCTTGTGACTAGCGTAAGGGGGAAATTTTTGACTGCGAATTTAGCTTGGCAAAAATTTACTTATTGTGATACCGCCTTTTTGAATTCTGGTAAGGAAGAGGGAATACAGAATGAGAAGTATCAGTTACACCTCCAGAGAACTGAAACCGGACCATCGAAACGGCCCGGGTTCGAATCCTGCGAGGTATAATCGAGATGTTTTAAAAATTATTGCCACGTAAGGCCTTAAAGGTTATCTGAGTGGACAGAATGGCTCCTCAGCACTTCTTCCTTGGCGATTTGGCTTGCATGTTATATTTTTATCATTACCAAAGAGTATCACCGCGTCATATGCAGAAATAAATAGATGAAGAAGTGCCACGGACAACAAGATTAAGTGCTGTATTTTAGGTGACAGAGGATGCTTCGTAACATCTCTTGCTTAGTGATTTACTCTGCATAGACAGTATTCTCATGTCTATTATTTTACATCGCATTAATATCGACAAAGAGCATTAGTAAGGTACAAGAGGATATTAAGTCATGGCAAGCAGAATAAATCGCTATGTAAGAGGTGCTCGGAAATCTTCAAAGTCACTTGGAATGTTCTACGTGTTACAAGGAGAGACTAGCGTATTTATTGTGCATTTCTTATTTGTATTGTTGGGAGTGTGATGGTGTGTACGTGTGTGTGTGTGAGAGAGATGGGGAGAGCGTGAGGGGCAAAGGGAAGGATTGGGAGGTGCTGGGGAGGGAAGGGGAGACGAGTGGATGGCTGTGGTGTTGCGAAGGGGGAGGGGAGGGAGGACGAAAGGGAGGCTGGAGAGGAGAGGGAAGGGAGGGGAGAGCTGAGGGGAAAGGCTGGGCAGGGTTGGCTCTGGGATGAGGAGAGGGGAAGTTGGGTTGGAGGGAGGTAGGGAGGAGGAGAGATGAGGGTAGTTATGAGATGAATATAAGAACTGCGAATGGTGGGATGGTGGAGGAAGGGGGGAGGGAAGTTTAGGGGTGGGAAGGGAAGGTAGGAATGGCTGGGGAGGGGAAGGGGTGGGAGAAACCTTGAGGGAGAAGGGGGGGGGGAGAAAAATAGTAATTAATTCAGGTGGCCAAAACACCCTCACTAGCAACAACATCAACATCAACAACAACAACACTAACCATTCGTGAGAGCTAGAAAAAACATGTAAAAAAAAAACAAATGATTAAAAGGAAGAATTAGGAACAAAAGAGAATGAACAGGAAGTAAAAAAAAAAGAAAAAAAGAGGAAAGACTTATATAAGAAACTTTCACGAACCTTGTAAAAACAGTTCATCAAAATGGATTTCGCTTAAGCACAAGATATTCTCCGGTCTGATGCCTGAAGGAGAACGACAGAACCTTTAATACGGTCATTCTCAGGCTGCCAACTAGAGACTCAAAGCTATAGGCGTTATCTCGTCAGCTTGGGAGGCTTTCTGGCACAGTTAGGGACAATGTTAGCCTACTATTCCACTGTGTCTACTTCACTTTAAATATGTCCTACTATTTCACAGTGTCTGCCTCTCTTTATATATGTCCTACTAATCCTTCACTTTATACATGTCCTACTACTTCACAGCGTCTACTTCTCTTTATACATGTCCTACTACTTCACTGCGTCTACTTCTCTTTATATATGTCCTACTTTATTCATGTCCTACTAATCCTTTACTTTTTATGTCCTATTCTCTCACTGTGTCTACTTCACTTTGTATATATGTCTCATGGTAGCCTACCAATCCACTGCGTCTGCTCTACCGTATGTCTACATTTTCCTCCCTGAAGCATCATTGTAAATAGAATCATCTATGGCCAGAGACGCATATCAAGCATCTCTGAGCATGTGAGAATCATTTATGGCCAGAGAAACATATCAAGCCTCACTAGAATCATATAAGAGAGAATCACCTCTGGCTTGAGACACATATCAAGCCTCTCTTAGCATCATATCAAAGAGAATAATCTATGGCCAGAGTAACATACCAAACCTTTCTAGGTATAATATGTGACAGCAAGAGGAAGTGAGGAATAGAAGATATGAAATATTAGGTAAACTTTCGTCCCTTACTTTACCTCTTCCTTAGCGATTTATTAGCCACACTACACCTTACTATTCTCATGATTTGTTACATATAAATTCTCCGCTCACATCAATAAAAACAGAAATAAAAAGCCAAAGGAGAGATACAGGAACGGCTCCCAAGATCACGAGAAATCAACTCAACCCCTCCGATCCGGTGAAGTGTTCTACAAATACTACAGACGATTGTATTCAGTTCTTGGGGGGGCTTTTGGGGTAGATGAAGGCCAAAATTAACACCCTCCAGCTCGAAAAGGTTCCCAAAAGCCGAGTCAAATCGTCTGGATAGGAAAAATAAGGCGAAAAATACGTCACAGGATTGGGGAGAGACGGTTGTTTTCCGGTGGGCTTGGGGCGCTTTCTGACACTTTTTTTGGGGTGGGGGGTGGGGGGTGGAGAGGGCGGCTGATTATTTCCACATACGATACACTAATGTCCACTTATATGTTATGTATGTAAACCATGATGATACTGGAGGCTCTCACGTATTTATGCCAACTATGGTCACTGTGGCTGGGATTCTCATTTTTACTTATGCAAACTGGGATGATTTTGGAGGGAGATTCTCAGGTTATTAAGGTAAACTAGGATGATTCTGGAGGAGATTCTCAGGTAAGTAATTTATGCAAACCAGGTCGAGTTTGGAGGAAATTCTCATCTATGTCACTTATGGAAATCATGTCGAGTTTCGAGAAGACGGATGACATTGCTACCTATCAACTACACAATCAATTCTTCTAAGTGCCAGTTTTACCCTAGAATACAATATTAGGAAGACAGAAGCACCACAGAATAGAAATCCAAGGTGAAATCGGACAAAATAAATAGGTCAGTAGGAGGTGTTTGAGAGGGTCATGAGTCTGGGGAAATTAGGTATAAAAACCGTATTCTAGTGGGCTGCAGAAGACACGCTGGTATCTCTTCTTAACTGATATATTTTTCTATTGCAATTATCGCTATATTTTTTGGGGAGGCGGGGGCTAATTCATGAGAGTCTGAGTGTTAATACTGATGCTACTAACCCTTTCATGGTCGGGAAATGTTCTAGTAGTCTGTTGCAGCTGTTACCTGACGATTTTAATAGCTGAGTGTGTTAGTATCAATACAGACTTCATAAAAACCACTTGGGAGAATGCTAAAGGTTTATGTGGGTAAAAAATTGTAAAAAAAAACATTCTATACTTCTTTTCAGCTTAACTTGGCCCAGATTTTCGTCGCTTTGCAGCTTATTTCACGTAGCTCAGTGGCAGAGTAAGACAATGCTCCGGCTCTACATTCTTTCCATACTACTTCCATGTGGCTAGCATCATATCCTAGTGCTAATCTGCAACAACTCAGCAGTCAAGATGGCGAGATGGTATTTTTAGACCAAGTTAGAGTGAGAAGAATATAGTACTCCTCCTTTACCTGTTTATTTTTGCGCTTGGTGCTTTCGTGTTTTTCTTTTTAAATATTTACGAAAGCTATGTCTGTGTCGATATTAAAAAGGTAAACACACAAGGGAATATTGACCCACTGAGCTCAGGGACATCGCATTCATTTATATCGTACCATATTCTGAAGATTTAATTTAGTTTAGGATAGATTTTTTCGTACAGGTGTAAGGCAGAGGTGTTAGTACGCATGAATATGGTAACGAAGCAGAATCAGAAATAAATCGGGAAGGAAGAGGTGTTAGTAAGCTTCCTAAATGTACTAGACTTTTCCCTTCCAGACGGTTTTATTCAGCTAGTAGACGTTTCGAAGTGGAGGAGGTTCAACTACGTTCTTCATCAACCCCTTCACTAGTCTGGGTCTGTCTTAAGTGGAATAAAGCCATCTAGAAGTCAGTGTCATTGCCAGGTGTCCACTGATGCGGGGCAAAGGCGGGGTAAAGACGGGGCAAAGACGGGGCAAAGGCGGGGCAAAGACGGGGCAAAGGCGGGGCAAAGTCGGATTACAGGCGAGGCAAAGGCGGGACAAGGACGGGGTAAAGACACAGACGAGGTAAAAACGGGGCAAAGGAGGGGCATAGGCCGGACAAAGGCGGGGCAAAGACGTGGCATAGGCGGGGCAAAGACGTGGCATAGGCGGGGCAAAGACGTGGCAAAGGCGGGCCAAATGCGGGGCAAATGCAGGGCAAAGGCGGGGCAAAGGCGGGGCTTAACTCTAAACTCTATGCTGGGAGGCGGGGCAGTGCCGACAGTGGTACACACATTAAAATAATCTGAACTTTCAAACGGGGGGGGGCGTGAAGGGCAAGGATCTGACTGGAGGGGGGCGGCTATGCAAGAGTTAAAAAAAAAAAAAACACGTCATTGAACTAAAGGGGATGAGTCCCTCCTAGCACCTCCCCTTTAGCGATTTATTATGCAAGTATGTTAATATTCCCCTTGTGATATTTATGTCTTTCTGATATCAAAACAGCAGGCAAGAATAATAAAAGAATATTTAAACCTCCACTGAAGACTAAATCAATGACAAAAAGGTGTTAGGGAGCTTCTTACATACGATAATACAGACAAGAGTGAAAGACAGCAATATCTTACTATACCCAATATTCTAGTAAGATCTGATGATTTTGACTGATACATTCTAAGCTGAGAATAGTTAAATAAAGTACAGATGAATATTACATTATGACGAATATACTGTACTTGGGCAGGTATTCTCAGGTAAGGAAGCTCTGCAACACCTCTTCCTTAGCGGTTTATTTTTGGATGTGGTTGGCTAACATCCAATGTCTGCAGAATATGGCGACGTTTGAAGGATTTATATAACAGAATAAAACAGTAAGGTGTATTAAGCAAAATAAATCGTTTAGGAAGAAGTGTTTGGGGGTTTAATTTTTGGATGTGGCTGGTTAACATCCTCTTTTACGTAATTTATGCAGAATATGGCGATGTTTGAATGATTTATATAACACAAAATAAGACAGTAAGGTGTATAAAGCAAAATAAATCGTTTAGGAGAAGGTGTTAGGGAGTTTTGTTAGCTGAAGAAAGTACGGCCGCTGAGTGACAAGGAAAATTCTGTTCGACTTCTTCCCGAGGGTTTTATCTTTACTGCTTGGCTTTGCTATTATCTTACTGGCTATTTATACCTTCGTAATATCGACACAGATACGTAAATATTCTATAATATTTACGTAGGATGCTGGAATAAGTCGGTAAGGAAGGGGTGCTAGGACGCCTCCTTAGCTGACAAGAGTAAGGACCTTAGACGCACACACCTGAACCTGTGTCTTTATAAAGGTGTCATCTACCTGCTAATCTGCTTCACTGTTAATTATATACAGTAGATCTATATATTTATCTATCCTTAACAAATAGATGTATATGTATGCCTACACAAACATATAAATTGATAAGACACAGGAAATAAATTGGACAAAATTGATAGAGATTTCAGAGCGAGGGGTACCGCTGGCTGAGGATAAGTAGGTCTGTTATTAGCCAAACAAGCTAGCTAATCAAAACAAAGCAAGTGAGAATAAGCATAACACTGATGATAAGTATTTTGGAGCTTACTTTGGCGTCTGGTGTTTATTATTTTGGTGTCTTTGGTGGCGTGAAAATTACCTTCATCATTATCATCATTGTTATCATTCCTACACAAAAACTGATGGGAGGAAAGTTAAAGATGAGAGAGAGAGAGAGAGAGAGAGAGAGAGAGAGAGAGAGAGAGAGAGAGAGAGAGAAACATTAGAAAGATCACAGTGTATTTAACTATTTCAATACACGGCAGAAAACTATCAAATCCTTCTCAGCTTCTCACTCTCACGTACATTTTAAAGTTGCCCAATCTTCAGAATCCGGAGAGAAAAAAAAAAACTCAAAAACTAAGCAAGGATTCATGGTTACATATATTTTCTTTGTGGTTCTGGGAGTGATTTTTAACTATGGAATATTCATAAAGTTTCTGAGTCTGGCGATTTTATGTGATGAGTTGAAATGGATCGAGTAAGTGTGAATCGTTTCGTGTGAGTGAGAAGCAGCAGAGGGTGAGAGAGGGTGAGTGGGAGGGAGAGAGGGAGAGAGAGAAAGAGTGACAGGGAGAGAGGGAAGGTGAGGGAGAGGGGTTAGGACAGGGAGGAAGAGGGGGATGGTTGAAACAGATGAAGGAAAGCGAGATGAGGATGGGGAAGAGAGGATGGAATGGAAAAAAAGCAATATAATGAGGGAGAAGGTGCAAAGTGTGAAAGAGATCTGGGAGAGAAAGAGTGAGGGAGCCAGGGTGATGTAATGGATGGGTGGAGGGGAGGGAGAGAAAGGGAGAAAGAGGAGGAGAGTCTGGAGGGGCAAGGGTTAGGGGAAGGAGGGTGTGAGAGGAGGTAGGAATGATAGGAGGAAAGAAACCACGAAGGGTGAGAGGGTAAACGGACGGTGGAGGGGTGGGGGGAACGGGAGAGAGGAAGGGTAGGAGGATAGAGAGATGGGGTGAAGATGGTAAAGGTTAGAGAAGAGGGGGAGAGGAGGGGGACGAGGATGAGGGGAAACAGGGTGTGGGAGGGACGTTAGGAGGGGTGGTAACGAGAAGGGTTGGCAGGATCAAGGGGGAAGAGGGGGGGAGAAGCAGGAGGAGTGAATACGGTAAGAAGGAGGACTGAGATAGGGAGATAAGATGAAGGAGAGAAAGAAAAGGGGGGTAGGGGATGGGGTAAGGAACAGGGGTGAGAAAGGGAAGTGTAGGAGGAGGATCAAGGTGTGGGAAGACGTGTAGGAAGGGGTTCCGGAAGGGGAGGGGGCGGGAGGGAAGGAGATGCGAAGGCGGTAAAGAAGAGTGAGGCGGCTGAGGAGGGCGAGATGGGTACTCACCCAGATGAATAATGTTCTTCTCGTGCATGTGCTTGACGCCCTCACAGATCTGCCTCATGTAGTTGATCACCTCAGCCTCAGACATCACGTAGCCTTCAGCCGTGATCCTCTCAAACAGCTCACCTCCGGACAGGCTGAAGGAAGGGGGTGGAGGGGGAGAGAGAAGTCTTGGTTACTCAGGCAGACTATACTCCTGTTACTTTAACTTGACCTAAAACTGCCACCTCTCCATCTAGAACCCCGAGTTGTAACAAGAGATTAACACTTGAATACGGTGTTAGTCATGATGAAGTACTACGGAAAGGATGTTGCTGTAGTATGATCTTAGGCCCTTGAGCTATGTGAAATAAACTGCAAAAGGACAAAAGTCTGGGCCAACATAAGGTGAAAGAACTATATACAGTACTGAAATCATCGCAGTTCTAAATGCATGTGGCCTAAACTGGTCATGATAAACAAGTCATCATCATCACCATAATCATTTGAAGTCATATTTATATTTTAAGTATTTGTCTAAACTACTGAGGAAATATAGATAAAACGGTATACACTGAATTTAAAGTCGGCAGATACTACTGTTTAAATCTTATCTTGTCTCCTGATTATTTTCTGCGCGTTCTATTTCTTTTCGACATGGCAGTTTTCTCTAGTTATTATATTACTGATTCCTCTCAGAACTTACAATTCAAAGATAAGGACCATTTCGTCGTCATCTTCGAAGGCGTCATGAAGGTTGATGAGCTTAGGATGGTGGAGGTGGTTCATGATGTCGATCTCTTTACGGATCAGTTCCTTCTCCATGGCCGAGGCGACTGGGATGAACTTGGCTGCAAAGATGTTACCGGTCTTGCGTTCACGGCAGCGATGCACCACACCGAAGGCTCCGGTACCGATCTCCTCCAGGATGTCGTAGTAGTCGTACACAGAGTCGTGCTTGATGTCAACAGGCTGTGGCACATATTTGGAGTACACGTCGAACACAAACTGGTCATAGTCGTCCACGGACTCCTTCCTGCCGCGGATCTTCTTGCCAGTCTCATCCAGCTCGTACTGCTTCTTCTTTGGCTTCTTGACGGCTGGTGCGGGCGTCTCCACCACACTGGTCACCGCCGACGGGTCTGAACGGCCGTACACATTCTCGGCGTAGATGCGGAACTGGTACTGGTGGCCCGGACTCAAGCCCTTGATCTGGGCGGTGGTGAGGCGGGTGTTGGCGCACCTGATCCACGACTCCATAGGCAACTCGCGCTTCTCGATGATGTAGTTGTTGATGTTGGCGCCACCGTCCCAGAGAGGCACCTGCCATGACAGCACACACTCCTTGCCCAGCACACTCTCCACCTTGGGCAGGCGGGGTGGGTCAGGGCGGTCTGTAGAGTAACACACCAAGTTAATGTATACACACTTTAAGTTCCTTGATTTAGGAATTTATACGTAGATGCTACTGAACCTGATGAACCATGCACATAGAATATTAATGCTGTACATACTAAGGAATTGCTTGAGCACCAGAAATATATTGAATGATACCATAATCACCAATGAAAAATAAAATTACATCGTCTGTCTATTTACATGTACTCATATACGAGCATACATTATATCTATCTATGTAGTGTGTCTATAAATGTATGTACTGTATGTATATATGCATATAAATATGTATATACAGTATGCACGTATGTATGTATGTATGTAGCCTATGTATAAAGTTGTTCAAGGTAAGACACAGTACCTGAGATTTGGATCTTGATGATAACGGAGTCAGATCCCAGTTCATTCTCAGCAGTAAGGCGGTAGCTGCCAGTGTCCAGGTTGTTGACATCACGCAGGGTGAGGATGGCGTGTCGCTGCTGAGTCTCAACGTTGTAGTGGCCGCCAGACTCAATAACTTCACCCTCACGCTGCCACTGGATGCGAGGCCTGGGGTTGCCGATGAAGGGGATTTTGATGACGGCGTTCTCACCCTTGTCGAAGAAGGCTGTGTCGCGGAACCTGGGTGGAACGTTGATCTTTGGCGCGACTGCAAGGAGAGAAAGAGAAATACATATTAGCCTAAGAGGAATGTCGATAATTAACGAGACTGGGGGCAAAGAAAGACAAATGTGTGTCAACGTGGGAGGAATGTTGATATCTGGCACAAATGAAGGGAGAGAATCAGGTTTTAAAAATGTGTATCTCCAGTATATTCTTGCAGCTGCATCGAAAGGTAGAATTATGAGTTAGAAATGGGGATCTTTAGCACATTATTGTAAGTTAGGGACCATTAGCAAATCTATTAATAAACAGTATATATCTCTCTCTACCTAGTATGCGAATATTCAAACACAGTCGTTGCAAAAATCATAATGAAAATGACACATGTGATAAAATACAAAATTTGCAAGATTAAACAGCTATCTCTGCATCTGAACACGTCCAAACTGAAATTTCAAGTCCCTTGTTGCTTTACGAGGGTATATATTACAATGCTAACTAAGCGATTTGTTAATGATTACACAAAAATATCCTCTCGTATGTTGTGTACGCCTCTTTTATTTCGACACGGCTACTATGAATAAAATACAGGAGAATATTAACGTGTCCTAAACAGATATCAACTATAGTCGTTTTTTATTTCATCTGATGGACCTGGACCACACGCAGAACATGAATACTAAGTCGTGATTGCGAGAAATTCGATGAATCTTTAGGTATGAGGCAGAATTATCCCTAGTTACTGTTCGGATCAGCTCTTCAGTCTGACTACACTTGGCCATTAACTGAACTGTAAGTGGTTTTAGGATCCCCGTTAGATGAAAACAAACCGACTATAGCAAGGAAGCTGATGTTGATACGGCTCTAGGTGCTCAAGACTCACGTTTGATGGAGATTTCAGCCTTGGTGCTCCTGATGCCGCCGGAGTTCTGAGCACGGCACATGTACTCGTCCTCGTCCTCACCGTAGACATCGTGGACTATGAGAGAGTAGGTATCTCCATCGCGGGTCATGCCGTATTTGGCACTGTTGGTAAGTTCACGCATACCCTTGAACCAGGAGATGTTTGGCCTGGGTTTGCCTGAGATCTGGCAGGTAAGGGTGGCGCTCCTGTGCTGAAGAGCCATCACGTTCTTCAGTGGTGTGATGATGACAGGTGGAGTGGCTGCGTTGGGGTCCTTGATTCTGACAGAGGTGGAGTTGCTAGAGGGCTCGGACATGCCAGCGTCATTCTCAGCAAAGACACGGAACTCGTACTGTCGGTCCTCTATCAAGTTGGCCACATTGATCTGAGGAGCAAGGCAGATGTACTGGTTCACCATCGTCCAGATGTTGGAGCCGATCTCACGCTTCTCGATCCAGTAGCCCTTGATGCGAGAGCCACCATCGCTCTGAGGCTTATCCCATTCCAGGTGCACGAAGTCGCCACCCACCTCGGTAACGTTGGGGATGCCAGGTGGTGAAGGCGGGTCGTAGGGAGCCTTGGCTTTGATGGGGTTGGTGCCTGTGAGGGGCGGTCCCATACCATTCTCGTTGACAGCCATGACACGGAAGAGGTACTCCTGGCCCTCGGTCAGACCCTGCACGGTGAAGGCACAGTCCTTGCAGTAGGAGTTGATGGTTATCCAGTTGGGGTATGTCACATCCTTACGCTCGACCACGTAGTGTGTTACAGGCATTCCACCGTCGTACACAGGTGGACGCCAGGTGAGGTTGCACATGTGGCGGCTGATGTCGGTGACGTCCAATGGGGCAGTGGGGGCGCCAGGGACGCCAGTGATGTACACAGTGAAGCTGCCAGAGACGGAACCAGAGTCGTTCTTGACTGTGAGAGTGTACTGGCCTGCATCCTGCTTCACCACCTCCTTGATGAAGATGATGATGAATTCGTCAAACACAGTAAACTTGAGGCGCTGTGATTCCATGAC
Organism: Coenobita brevimanus; assembly: GCF_032717465.1. NCBI lineage: Eukaryota > Metazoa > Arthropoda > Malacostraca > Decapoda > Coenobitidae > Coenobita > Coenobita brevimanus. The sequence continues at coordinate 1,181,295 of NC_136992.1, read as the reverse complement.
AGGCTCGCCATTCTGTGTGAGTGTAACATCCAGTGGAAGATCACCGGTGAAGTAGATCTTAATCTTAGTGTTGTCTCTCTCAGGCAGGTAGAGACAATCTGGCATTTGAGTGATACGTGGTGGGTTGCCAATCTTGACATGAGCAACTGAAGTGGCCTGTCCAGCATCATTGGCAGCAACACAAGCGTAGTCTCCCTCATCGACCTCCCACATATCAGAGATAAACAGCTTGAAGTTGCCGTCCTTCTCCTCTGCTGTGATTCTGCCACCCAAGGTCACCTCTCGGCCGTTTCTCAGCCAGCGTGCCGTAGGCATTGGCTTGCCCTCGGCTTGGCATTCCAAGGTGACAGACTTGTGTAGAGCCACGGCGGTGTTCTGGAGGTTCTTGGTGAACCAAGGCTTCTCTCCAGGTGCAGCTTCGCGGATTTTGACAGCCTGGGTGCTCTGTGAGGGGTCAGACTTGCCAGCAGCATTGATAGCAATCACACGGAATTCCACGTCGCTACCTTCTGTCAAGTTAAGGACAGTGTATTGAGTGTCTGTAACATTATAGTCATTGCACTTCATCCAGATGCTGCCCAGCTCGCGCTTCTCAACCATGTAGCCAGTGATACGCGAACCTCCGTCGCTCTCTGGTGGAGTCCATTTGAGGTCCACGTAGTTCCTGCCGATCTTGGTAACGACAGGAGTGCCAGGTGGTGAAGGAGGAGCGTGCTTGCCCTTCATCTTGATCTTCTTGCTTGGTGGTGAGTACTTACTGAAACCAGCTGCATTCTTAGCCTTGACACGGAACTCATACTCGTGGTTGACGAGAAGTGAGTGAACCGTGTAAGAAGTTTCCTTCACCAGGAAGTCATTAGCAGCAGCCCAGTTACTGTCAGTGACATCGCGATACTCCACCTTGTAACCCTGGATCCTGGCACCACCATCGGAGGCTGGCGGGTCCCAGGTGAGGAACACAGAGTTGATGTCGTGATCCAGGATGTTGGGGCGGCCTGGTGGGTCGGGAACAGTGAAGGGGAACTTGGCTGTGATGGGATCCGTAGTCTCCAGAGGATCTGACAGACCATACTGGTTCTCTGCTCTGACACGGAACATGTAGGTCCTATTTGGTTCAAGACCCATGACGTCGTAGTGGCAGGAGCGCGCAAAGGCGGATACCTTGGTCCACATGCCAGTGACAGGTTCGAGACGCTCCACCTGGTAGTTGGTGATGGGGGAACCACCGTCGTCGAGAGGAGGACGCCAGGACAGGGAGCAGGTCTCGGGGGTGATGTCCGACACTTCCAGAGGTCCCTGAGGCGGTGAGGGACGGTCCACGACGTTCACCTTGCATGAACCTGAATCCGCACCCTCGCTGTTGGTCAGTTTGACAGTGTACTTGCCGATGTCAGTACGCTTGGCACACTTGTTGATGAAGACAGTGGAGCCAGTGTCCATATGGAACTGGATGCGGTCGTCGGGAGTGATTTCGTTGGGGCCTATCCACCACTGAACCTTGGGCTGTGGTGAGGCGATGAAGGGCACAGTGATGGTGAACTCCTCGCCTGCGATCACGGTCATGTCACGGATGCTCAGGTCAGAGGTGATCTTTGGAGCACCTGAAATGAACAATAAAGTGCGTTTAATTCCTCAATATTCTGCTTTGGAACACCTAAAATGAATACAATGTGAACATATACGTCTGTGTTTAATTTCTTAATATTCTGCTAGTATTCCTTGATTGTGTATTATATCAGTGCCAATCACGGTCATAAACTGTTAACAAATTACCTTTTAGCATAAATGATTCATTTTAGAAATGTTAGTTTTGCATATAAATTTTAATGTGAAAAAAATGCCAAGTAAAACTGTCTCATCTTTTGTACGTGGGAAAGCAGTGTGAAATGTTTTCTGGTACACAAACTGCATCCAGCCAGCACTTACGGTAGCTGATGCACTTGATATTCTCGCTTGGGTCACTCCATGGGCCCTGTCCGGCGGCGTTGATGGCGGCCACACGGAACTCATACACCTGGTGCTCGATGAGGTTGATGACACGGTAGGTGGTGTCCTTGACCATGGCGTGCGAGGCCTTGGACCAGCTCAGTTCGCCCACTACCCTCTTCTCCACCGTGTAGCCCTGGATGTGCGCCCCGCCATCGTGACGCGGCTTGGTCCACGTGATGGTGATGGAGTCCTCGGTGGATTCCAGTCCACGGGGGGCGCCGGGGGGACCAGGGGGATCTAAGAGGGGCAGGGATTTTTAGTGTACGTCAACAATACAATTATCATCATGACTGTCATCACGTAATCATCATCATCATTACAACCCTCTTCCTCACGAAGATACGAGCGGGGTACATTATCATAGTCTACACAATAGCAAAATTAATTCAGAAGAGGTAATATTGTTTTAAAAGAGGTAATATTGTTTTAAATGTTATCTACAGGTCTGAACTGTGTCTACTGTCATTAGAAGAACATCCAGATAGGGCCAAAACTATTGTAAGTGGGTAATGCTTTTAAATATTAATGCACATGATTGAGCAATCGTGAGGAGGGTTAATGTATGTGTGTGTGTGTGTGTGTGTGTGTGTGTGTGTTATGTAGGCATGAAAATATGTGTGATGAAGGAATTAAAGTGTGAGTGTTTGTGTGCTAAAGGTCTAACTCACCGAAGGGATGGCGTGCCCTGATGGGAGTGGGTGTGGTGCAGGGGTCGGACTGGCCATACTGGTTCTCTGCCATCACACGGAAATCGTACTCCTTGCCCACGGTCAGGTTCCGGATGCGGAGGAAGGGCGCGGTGACGTAGCTGCTCACCTTGATCCAGTTGCCCTTGCCCTCCCGCTTCTCCACCACGTAGTTGGTGATCTCGGCGCCACCGTTGTCCTTGGGTGGGTTCCAGAAGAGCGTAAGGGCGTCTCCGCCAAACTCGTCAGCACGCAGGTTCTCTGGAGGTGCGGGGCGGTCCAGTACCCTCACGTTCACGGATACCGTGTCGAAGCCAGATGGGTTCTGGAGACGCAGCTTATATGGGCCAGTGTCGGAGCGCTTGGCATTAGTCACGATCATGGCACAGTAATCATCAGTGAGCTGCTCGTGGATGCGACGGTCCTGATCGATCTTGATCTCATTGTCGTCATGGTACCAGGTGGATGTAGGCTTGGGGAAGCCAGTGTAGGGGACGTGGATGGAAAAGTCCTCGCCAGCACGGACGGTGATGTCCCTGATGCCACTAAGGTCAATGCGTGGCTTGTTGGCTTGTTCCTCAATCTTGATGAGGCTAGACGGGCGTGACGGGGCGGAGGGTCCCACCTCGTTGACGGCAATCACCCTGAAGTAATATTCCTCCTGCTCAGTGAGACCCAGCACGGTGTAGATGGGCTCGGGGTGTGGCAGGCTGTTGGCAGGGGTCCATTCCTCCTCGTCCTTCTGGCGGTACTCCACGTAGTAGCCCTTGATCTTGGCACCTCCGTCCTGAGCGGGTGGTCGCCATGACAGGGTGACACAGTTGCGTCCAATGCGGTCTGGTCGAGGTGGCTCGGGCGCGGAGGGCACGTCTGTGGGGGAGATCACACATTTATGATAAAGGCTCAACGCATCTTTCACTATCCTACCTCTAACAGTGCTTCATCTAAGAAGTGTACCTATCAGTTAACCATTAACAGATGCCTGATGACAAAGGTGATAGAGGGTGGGTGTGAAAACTGTTTATTTGATTTTAATGACATTCACCTCTACCGTCTGTCTGTCTATCTGTCTGTCTATCTAATCATAAAATCATCCTCCGCCCTTGCCCCGATACTCACACTTCTGAACCTTAGCCACGATGGAGTTGCTAGGCTTGCTGGGTTTGCCTGGGCCGGCCTCGTTCAGCGCTATGACACGGAACTCGTAGCGGCTGCCCTCGCTCAGACCTTGCACTGTGTACTGGGTGTTGGGGGTGGGGTAGTGGTTCACCTGAGGGAAGGAAGAAAAAATTAGTCATGAAAAAGCACGAAGAAACAAATGAATAAATTAATGAATACAGTACAATGGAAAAAATGCTGCTGATAAATAACGACAAGGAGAATAAAATCAGTGGTAGAGCTAGTCGCGAGAAACAAGAAAAAAATTAATTGCGCATAGGGAAATATCCTGAATATCAATAGCGAAGCGGAGAAAAAGATCGGTTAGGGAAAGTTTTTTATGATTTAAAATATATAAGTTTAGATGACAAAGAATTATAGTTTTAGACGGCGAAAGTATAATACGTTATCTTCAACTAAAAAACAAAAAGAAACTATACAAGGACAGAAAATGGGAGAGCAGAAACCTCCCTGATTCACTCAAACGTTCTGTTCGCTGTCTGCTTAATGTTTTCGCTGATTCTTATGGGCTCCTGTTGGTGAAATGCGTGTCAAATATACTAAAACCCGATGCGAGGCAAACTGAAATAAAAAAATAAAAAAAGAAACGAGAACCCTGGAAAAAAAAAAAACGAAACCCTTCCCCACCATGAAAAACAGAGAACAACAGAACCTTTCCTCACCCTAAAAAAGAAAAGGAAAAACAGACTCCATCACCCTAGGAAAAGTGAAAAACAGAATCCCTTACTTGTGAAAAATAAAGCCACAACAGAACCGTTCCTTACCCTTATCCACTCGCCGCCCCTCTCGCGCTTCTCGATGACGTAGCCAGTAACGGGCCTGCCACCGTTGTTCGCGGGCGGCTTCCATTCCAGCGAGCATGTGGACGGGCTGTATCCGGTAATGTCGGGCTTCTCTGGGGCATCGGGCGGGTCGAAGGGGTTCTTGGCTTCCACTGGCTTCCCTTCAAGGGGCTCCGACACGCCGTACATGTTCTCGGCACGCACACGGAACCGGTACTTCTTGCCCTCCTCCAGGCCCTGAAGACGAAGAAGTAGAAGTTAAATCCTGTGTTAATTTGCTGGACTGCTCTCCTCTCTCTCTCGCTCTCTCTCTCCCTCTCTCTCTGTCTCTCTCTCTACTTCTACTACTATTATTTCAATCCTACCTATCTATCTAGCTAGCTATCTACAAAACCAGCGACTCTCTACGCACCTTGACAGTGAAATTGCACTTGGGACAGTAGCCAGGCACAACCTTCCACATATCGTAGTTGGCCTCCGTCTTCTCCACCACGTACCCGGTGATCTCTGAACCACCGTTGTCCTGAGGGGGGTTCCACGAGAGGGAGACGGTGTGGGCGGTGATGTCCGTGGGCGTGAGTGGGCCAATGGGCGGGCCGGGCTTGTCCACCACGATGACCTGAAGGGAACGTACATCATCATTATCATCATCATCATCCCTATTTCCCACTACTTTTAATAGGATAGATAGGAGCTAAAATAGGAATATGAAAAAAAAAACAAGAGTAGGATCACTTATAAACAGAAAGCCTTGAGAAATTGGGTTATATACTAATTCCTTCATCATTTTCAAACCTTCGTGTTACTCACCTCGATATTGGCGGAGTCTTTGCCGTATGGGTTCGAGGCGGTGATGGAGTAGGTGCCAGAGTCCTCCCGCCGAGATTTGTCCACGTACAGGCGGCAGTGGTCGCTCGTAGTCTCCATCTGGGGACGGTAAAATCCTCATCAGTATCTTCAGTGTTATTATCATCATTATTGTTATTGTTATTATTATTATTACTATTTATTATTATTGAAGAAGATGGGGAAAGGGTAAAAAAATCGTGTGGGATGCTAACAAGAAGAGAGAGAGAGAGAGAGGAGAGAGAGAGAGAGAGAGAGAGAGAGAAGAAAAAGGAATAGAAGGAGGAAAGACACTAAGAACGCGAGGAACAGGGACTAAACAAAACAAGAAATGGGGACACAGAGAGGAGAGAGATGAGAGATACAGAAATAGGATAAAAAGAGACGGTAAAGAGAAGTGAAGGTGACACAAAGAAATGACAAGATGATAAACGCGGCTGAACGACAGGAAGTAAGAGAAAAAGCGGTATAAAGGAAAAGGAGGGAAAAAACAGCTGATAGGACGAAGATAAGGAACGAAGAGAAAAGGGGAAAACGATAACACATGAAAGACACATCCGTAGAAGAAAAAGGAAGGGAAAGAGAAGAGAGGGTGACATAAAAGAACTTGGAAGAAGAGAAAAGAAGACAGAATCATGAAGACCAAGGGAAACTGATGTAAAATGTGGACTGGGGAAGAGGAAAGAGGAATCCCACCCAGTCCCAGTACCCACCGAGGTCCTCTTTGTGGGTTCCAGTTTCTTGCTCTCCTTGGCCCATTCGCAGGTGGGTGTGGGGGCGCCTGAGAGCGGGATCTTGATGTCGATGGGTTCTCCGGCACGCACCTTGAGTTTCTTGCCCAGCAGCCCGTCCAGGTACAGCTTGGGTGCCTCTGTGGTGGGGTATTAGAACACCATCATCATCATCATCATCATCACTGGCAACATCATTATTAGGGCTGTCACTCTCGTCACCACCATCATCGTAATTATCGTCATTTGTCAGTCATCATCACCATAATCATCATCATTACCCCAACTCAATTACCTACTGCAGTACTTCAAGGGGGTTGGCAGAATCTAAATCACGGTCATTATCTGATCCCACCGATCAAACTCAAATTTTTCCTGTCTTGACCTAGGCTACATATATCAGTAATTAAGCATCAATAATACTGCGTACTGACCGCGCATGGGCTTGGCAGCGATGGCCTGTGATGGGTCTGATGGGTTGGAAGGTCCCATCTTGTTGTGAGCAACGACACGGTACTGGTACTGCTCGCCCTCGTTGACACTGTCGTCTGTAAACTCTGTGCCACGTACGGGATCGCGGTTGACCTTCTTCCATCGGCCAGAGTGGATGCCACAGCGCTCCACGTCGTACCCGGTGATGGGCGACCCGCCGGTGGAGCGAGGCGGAGACCAAGCGATCTTGATGAAGTCCTTGTCCGAGTCCTTGCAGAATGGTCGGCCGGGGGTGCCGGGAACGTCTGTGTAGAAATAAGGTGGTGCCGGTATTACCATATATTACACAAAAGTCATCTTCATTGGATACCCTATTAATTTCAGAGGGTTGATCCCTTAAAAAATCATAGAAATCAAGGACAGAAATGTTCATCATGGTTAATATAACAGCGCAGTTCACACCATACCGCTGTGAGCAATACATATATTCCAGAAGTATTGCCGTGACACAAGGAAAGTCACCTACATAATGGCAGTTTAAGATGTTACTGTAAACTATACCGACTTGCGAAAATGAACTTCACCATTTCGATACCGTAAATAATTTTCTACAGTCATCTTACTCTAAGCTGGATATAGAGAAGAATATACCCACCTGCAGAGGCCTTGGCAGTGACGGGCTTCTCGGATTCCAGAGGCTCGCCCTGGCCCTGCATGTTCTCTGCCCTGACACGGAATTCGTAAGTGTTGCCCTCCAGGAGACGCGGCACAGTGGCGTGAGTGGTCTTGGGGTCTACCCAGTTCACGGCGGGAACCCAGCCACCACCGTGGGTCACGTCCCTCTTCTCGATCACGTAACCACTGTTGGAGTCACATATAAACATCGTGAATTAACAGCACCATAATACCAAGAGCTTAACAGAAATACGTAGCTAACTATATACTTCCTCCTTCTCGATCGCATAACCATTGTTTGAGTCAGATATAATCATTATAAACTGTCACATACAAACATCGTAAACTATCACATATAAACATCGTAAACTATCATATATAACATCATAAACTAACAGCACCACATTATCAAAAGCTTAACAGAAAAATGTAGCAAATTTTTGTATGCGTCCCTCTTCTCGACCACATAACCACTGTCATGGAATAAGGTAAACAAAACATGAGACCTATAACAGTATAAAGAAAAACTGGAAAATTATCTCAGACATTTTAACCCGAATACTTAATTCCTGTTATTACGTATTTAATAGTTCATTCTTGTTACCTTTAGCCCCTGTTGTTTACCTTAATTGAGATTTTTGGAACTGGAAGCAGCAAACAGTTTTCATGAAGCCTTTCAGTACGAGCAATCTTTCCTATTTTGAATTAAAGCATGGAGGAGGGAAAAAAAAAAACTAAGCAGACGTCACCGTATTAAAAGGGTTAAAGCTGTCAAAAAAGTGTCATATTAGTGTCAAACAGTGTCATACTCACGTGATAGGACTGCCGCCATCATCAGTGGGAGGCTTCCAGGACATGACCACGCTGTTGGCCTGGACTTCCTCGTAGGTCAGCGGTCCCTCGGGTGCTCCAGGCGTGTCCAGGATGGTCACATGGAAGGTGCCCTCGTCCTGACCGCTCTCGTTCTTGGCCCTGACGCGGTATTCCCCGGAGTCGGCGCGGGTGGTGTTGACCGTGTGAAGGACAGTGTGGTTGTTGATGGCCGTGATGGTGGTGCGGACGTCAATCTGGAAATGGAGATACAAATGAATAACAGCTACAGAAATGCATGACAATAGTAACTACAAGAAGATACGAGAGAATCATAACTACAAAGAGATACGAGAGAATAACTGAAAAAAAAAAAGGCGAGAGAAGGACAAGAAGAATGAGATGAGGACTAATTAACGATACCGATGAATAATAACTCAAAAAAATACAGATCACTATTATATACAGAGAGGACATATCACCCCTCAAACAATTTATTTATTATTTTATTTTCTATTGTCCAGCTCTAGGCACAGACTTGATAACCCGTTCTCTGAGGTCCGGCAGTAGTCCTACCTGCCACACTCCTTCACATATCACCATTTCTGTGCTAATACTCACCACCTATACCGAGTATATGTTCAGGCCCTCTCATTTAGGCTCGGTGTATGGCATTGGCGGGGGTGAGGGTACTTTTAGGAGACAATTTAAGCCTCCATTAACAGAATTCATCATCAGATTGGTCCCAGAGCTGCCCATAAACCCTCAACACGTTCCGCCTTACCTGTAGTTCCTTGTCATCGTTGAACCAGAAGATGGAAGGCTCTGGTTCGCCGATGTACTCCACGTCGACATGAAGCACCTGGCCGGCCTTGATGCGGATGTCGTAGAGCGGGCCCAGGATCTTAGGCTTCACTGTAAGGGTAGAGACGAGGGGTGGTTGAGAGTTGGTGTGTTTTGCTGTCCATCTGTTTTTGGGGTATCTATCTGTCTCTATCTGTCTGTCCATCTATTTATCTATCTATGCATCTGTCTTTCCACGTCTATCTGCTTGTCTAAATACCTGTTTCTCTGTGTCCGTTTGTCTATTTAGTTATCATTCTGTTTACTTGACTGGTTATCTGTCGATCTCTTTATATATACAGATCCCTTTATATATATACAGTATCTCTCTCTCTCTCTCTCTCTCTCTCTCTCATACTCACAGTGCCTTGGCCTGCAAATCACGGAGTCGGATGGTTCAGATGGCTCTGAGTTGCCGACCTTGTTCACGGCGATGACCCTAAACTCGTACTCCTGTCCCTCCGTCAGGTTAGGCACGGTGCCCTTGGTCTCTGGTCCGCTCAGTCTGGCCGCGGTCTGCCAGTAGGGTGATCCACGCTCCTTCTTCTGGATGATGTAGCCCTTGATGGGGGCGCCACCGTCGTTTGGAGGAGGGGTCCATTCCAGATCAACGTGATCGCTGTCCCAGTCTGTTACCTTTGGCCTACCTGGTGGACTTGGCTCGTCTGGGGGAGTAATGATGGAAGATTATTAATGGTATGGTAATGGAAGCTGAAAAAAAAAAAATCCATCTCCATATTCTTGCTGCTGCTTGTCTAGAGAGAAATGATCAGGGAGTAACGGTAACATTATTGAAAGAAAATAGCTAATTATATAATTACTGCTGCTCACTTAAAGAGAAATGGAAAGGAAAGTGAGAGGTAATGTTATACATGGTGGTAAAAATGAATGCTGGCCCTTTAGGTATGGACAAGTCTGTCTTTATTATATTTCTGTTACCACTAAATCATTTTATTCAGACTGAGAGAGACCATCGTTGTGAAATGGTTTTAATAAGTCTGTTAACCGTTTCAGTCCAATGATATCTCATATTATATTCCTGTTATAGCAAGATTATTTAATTTGGAAGACATAACTCGTGGCAAAGGAGTTAATGAATAAACCGTACTTAATGCATGACGTGACGACTTACCCTGTGCATTCTTGGCGATGATGCTCTTGTCAGTGGAGAGAGGCTCTGACTCGCCAATAGCGTTGACGGCCTTGACTCTGAAGTGGTACTCCTTCATGTGCACCAGACCCTGAACATCTGCTGTCAGTCCGGACACTTCAGCCACCTCGGTCCAGGTGCCGCGAGACACGTCCATCTTCTCCACCAGGTAGTGCAGGATGGGGGAGCCGCCATCATCAAGAGGTGTTTCGAAGGACACCTTGCAGCTCTCACGGGTGACGTCATGCACCCTCAGTGGTCTCTCGGGTGGTGCGGGTCGGTCCAGCACAGTCACGTTGCCTGAAGCGGACACCTTACCCAGTTCGTTCTCCAGAGTCAGGGTGTAGCGACCGCTGTCAGAACGCTGAGCGAAGGGAATGTCAAGGATGGTCTGCTTGCCGTATGTCTGCAGGTCCACGCGGTCAGACTCAACCACGGGATTGCCGTTGACGGTCCACGACACCTTTGGCCTGGGTGCGCCACGGATGGGCACAGTGTAGTTGAGGCGGGTGTTGACCTTGATGACCTGATCTTCAAGGGTCTTGGTGTCAATGGCAGGCTTCTCAAAGCGAGCCTTGCACACCACCGGCTGTGAGGCCTCAGATGGTTCAGAGTTGCCGGCCTTGTTGACGGCAATGACACGGAACTGGTACTCCTCACCCTCCTCCAGGTCCGGCACAGACGCCTTGGGGCCGTGCTTGGCTGGCACCTCCACGGCCTTCTCCCATGGACCGAATCGCTTCTTCTTCTCAATGACGTAGTGAGAGATGGGAGCACCACCATCATTGCGAGGTTCGGTCCATTGCAGGTCAACACGGTCCTTGTCCCAGTCCATGATCTCAGGTACACCAGGCTTGCTTGGCTTGCTGTATGGGTCCTTGGCAGTAATGGTGTCAATGCCTGTCAGAGCAGGACCTTGACCCTGACGGTTGAGTGCTGACACACGGAACTTGTAATCGTGACCTTCAATGAGATTGTCGGCGGTGAAGCTGGTGTCCTTGACTTCACCACACGGCACCCAGCGGTAGGTGTCCATGTCCATCTTCTCCACCGCGTAGCCTATGATGTCAGAACCACCATCATCCTTGGGCGGCTTCCATGAGATAGTACAGCCACTGCGGTTGACGTTGGAGTACTTAAGAGGTCCTTCTGGGGCGCCAGGCGCGTCAAGCACGGTGATCTTGACGGTGCACGTGTCCTCACCATTCTTGTTACGTGCAGTGAGGGTGAAAGCACCGCTGTCGGACCTCTTGCAGTCGAAGATCTTGATGGTGGTCATGTAGTCGTCGTTGATGATGGATAGGCGGTCGGTGGGGTAGAGGTCGTTGTCATTGACGCGCCACTGCTTGGTGGCAGGTGGCTCGCCAACCACTGGCACTGGCAGGTTCAAGTTCTCTCCGGCCTTGATCCTCACGTCAACCATAGCATTGCGGTCAATGCGAGGAGGAACTGCAAAAGAAACGCAAATATCACAACTGTAAAATGGTTCCTTAAATGTTAATTTTCATATGAGGAACTAAATACTGTTTCATTTGCTATATTCTTGAATAATGTTTCATGCACATCGAGGACATGAATGATGTGTTTCATATTAAGAATCCGTTTGGCAGGAAAAAATATGTGGCCTTTGCGTGTCTTGATTTCACAGTGCAGTGAATTATTCAGAGGGAAAAATTACAACCATATATTGCAGCTGTGTGTCTTGTGGGCATAATTTTTACATGGATATTGACTTACGATTCTTAGGCCTGGCAACGTGCGGCTTGGTGGGCTCAGAGGGCTCGCCGGGACCAGCCTTATTTATGGCGGTGACACGGAACTCGTACACGTTGCCCTCCATCAGGTCAGGCACGTGAGCCTTACACTCGTCACCATCCACAGTGGCACACTTGTCCCACAGCGGGCTGGGGGAAGGGAGAGACAAATTACTGGTCATCATCATCATCATCAACATCATCACCATAGTCCTGATCCGTCCTCCTCTAGAGATGGGACAATAAGTAATAGCTTCTTTCATGTTGTTTATTTCAACTGATTAACTATATCAGATATTGTGTGGACGCATTTTTTTTTACTTAGAACTGAGATTTTTTTGTCTATGAAACTTTTAACATAGCCATAGTATACCCACAAAAGCGAAGTTAAAAAAAAAAAAAAATGGCATAACATTACACCTTGAGATAGTACAGCACACGTGTCAAAGATGTCTGAAAAAATCTACGGAACCCACGCGCCATGTTTCACTTACTCGTTTTCGGAACCTTTACTGTCGTCTCAAAGGCAAACCAATCTTTGACCTTTTTAAAAGTAAATGATTCTGCAGCTTTTGGATTAACATTGCCAATTTTTCCTTGGTCCTTTTATCACTCATCTCCACTCTCTCTCTCTCTCTCTCTCTCTCTCTCTCTCTCCAGTCCTTCCCTCACGTAGCCTATTATCAGCTGAAGTTCGCTGACATTCCCTTGCCAGCACTGTCCTGTCATTCATATTTCTCATTCCTCCCCGTCCATCCATCTCATCCTTGGTTTTCCCCTCCCTCTCTCCCCCTACACTTCACTCACATACACTCCTCTAATAAGCCAATCCTCACAAATGACCTTCAAAAATTATGGGGTCTGCTAACACCTTCGGGCTCTCAGTGTTAATAATACGATCCACAGATTTTTCCTGCGTCGACTCTTACTTGTATCTGTCCCGCTTCTCGATGATGTAGCCGACAATGGGCGCGCCACCGTCGGACTCCGGTTTCTTCCACACCAGATCCACGAAGTCCGCATCGAAGTCCGCGATATCCACATCCTTGGGCGAGCCGGGGGCGTCTGGGGGAGGAGGGAGAGGGAAGTTTCAATGTTGACGTCACATTTCGTATCTCATGAATTTTGGTTAATTTTCACCTGAACTATCTCCCTAGCTGTCTATCTATCTATGCCTCTCTTACTGTTTATCTATCAATCTATTTATCTATCTATGCCTCTCTCACTGTTAATCTATCAGTCTGTCTATAATCAGACACCTTAATTCTAGAAAGGATGACCACAAATGAATCGCCTCCACGTCACCTTATCCTCCGCAATCTGGTTACCCTTTCCCCAACTCACACCTTCCTCCCTCACATACCCAATCACCCTATCCCTCCATCTCATACTCGGCCTTCCCCTCCCTCTGCCCCTCCTTTTATCTGAACTACAAAAACCAAATTATTAAGATTTCTCACGTCCTATACTTCCTTTGTTTTTATCTAGCAAAGACCCCTAACCCCTTCCAGTTCAGGTGATGTCTACATGTGGTGGCACCGATATAAATAAACTGCTCCACCGCCAGGTTACACAAACGTCCCTCAGCTCCCTCCCTACTCCCCTAATGGAGGATGGTGCACTGCAGGAGGAGGGTGACTTCAGCCTTTAGTCCACTGGGTTCACGTTCAGATGAGCCTGGGGTTGCGTCTACTACTACTACTTTTACTACTACTACTACTACTACTACTGCTACTACTACTACTACTACATTAACTCTTGTAGTGGAGGGACTGACTAGGATTATATCTACCTCCACCAGATCACAGTCTCCCTTAAGCAGAATAAATCGTCTGGAAGCATAAAAAATGAAATACATGACTGGATTAAAAGGGGTTTAATGATGACCGAAATGACTCACCGAAGGGATTCTTGGCCTCGATAGCCTGCTGGGCGGTGAGAGGATCCGACTGACCCAGGCGGTTCACGGCCTTCACGCGGAACTTGTACTTGTGTCCCGGTGTGAGTCCCTCCACATCGAAGGACGTCTCTTTGCCCTGGGTCTCTCCTGCAGGCACCCAGCGTCCCGTCGCCTCATCCAGTTGCTCGATCTCGTAGTGGTCGATGGGGCAGCCGCCATCGTCCACGGGAGGATTCCACTCGAGCTTACAGCCCTCAGCGTGGACGTCAGACACCTTCAGCGGTCCTTGAGGTGGTGACGGACGGTCTGCCGGAGGAGGAGTTGTGAGGTCAGTCCAGAAAATGATAGAAAAAAAAAGATAAAATTCGTTGAAGAGCCAGCTGAAGGTTTCGTAGAGTCTGTTGTAGTGTCAGTATGGTGTGTTGTAGAGGGGTTTAGAGTCAGCGGCTGGTGTTGTTGAGCCAGAGGGATTTAGTCAACAAAATGTGCTGTAGAGTCAGTGGAGTTTAGAGCCCGCTGGAGGCTTTGTGGTCAGTGTGCTGCAGAGTCAGTGAGGGTGATGTAGAGTCAGTGTGTTGTAGTCAGTAAGAGGAGGTGCTATTGGGTCAATGGAAAGAGATATTGCTGAGTTATTCATAGAGATATTACTGAGATAGTCACGGGGATAAAGGCAGATCTTGCTGTCATCTGGCTGAATAATCTCAACTCTACTCTCATAACCAAGATACCTCAATCAACCAACACTGTATAACTAAGGGTAAGTTTTCAATGAACATCATCCACCCAGTGCGACTCACCAAGGACTATCACTTCCACATCGGCCGAGTCCTTGCCGTTCTCGTTCTCAGCGGTGATGGTGTAGGTGCCACTCTCGGCCCTGGTAGCGCCCGTCACACGCAGCTTTGTGTTGTAGTCACTGAACTTGAGGTTGGTGATGGAGCTCGGCTTGATCTCCTTCTTCTTAAGCAGCCACTTCTTCTCTGGCGGCGGTTCACCAGAGACGTTGACGTCGAAGCTGAAGCTCTGGCCTGCCTTGATACGGACTGGCTGTAGGTTGGTGCGGTCGATCTTGGGGGGCAGGTTCCTGGCCTTTACAGTGACAGGGTGGGTGGCATCAGAGGGCAGGCCGGGGCCGGCTGGGTTCACTGCTCGTACGCGGAACTCGTAAGTCTCGCCCTCGATCAGGTCGGGAACAGAGCAGCTGGTCTCAGTCGCCGGCACCTCGCATGCCTTGTCCCATCCGCCATACTTGTCCTTCTTCTCAACAACGTACTTCTGGATGGGCGCACCACCATCGTTCTTGGGAGGCTCCCACTTGAGGTCTACCTTGTTCTGGTCGTAGTCTGCCACCTCAAGGTTCTCAGGCTTGCCTGGCTCCTCTGTGGAAACATATGCAGGTAAGAATAATATACAGATAATACTAGTTACATATACTGTATTTTACTAGCATTTTTGAGAAACAATTCTTTCATAAATGATGAATAAAATTATGGGTTGTGAGGAGTACAAACCGTATGGATCCTTGGCCAGCACTTTCTCATCTGCATAGAGAGGTGAGGACTCGCCCTCAGCGTTGACAGCCTTCACTCGGAACTCGTATTCGGTTCCAGGAGAAAGGTTGTTGAGCTCCACAGCTGGCTCGGGCCCGTTGGAGCGACCAGCTGGCACCCACAACCCAGTGTTGGGGTCCAGCTTCTCCACTTGGTAGTACTCGATAGGGGTGCCACCGTCGTCCTTGGGCCGCTTCCACTTGAGCTTGCAGCCAGTGCCACGGACGTCAGACACCTTGACGGGTCCCTCTGGTGGGCTTGGCTTGTCGGTCACGGTCACATGCACGGTCACCTGAGGAAGTGAGGGGTTCATGAAGGATCTGAACTTATATTTTACTATCGTAGAGGATCTGAACCTATTTTTTACTATCATACACGATCTGAACCCTTATTTACCTCAATCACGTTTCTATAGCAGTGAATAATTTTTGTCTCCGTAAAGGATTTAAACTTATTATTATTCTAATGTAGGCTCTATAGCTGTGAATAATTATTAGATATCTTTTTGCCTGGTATCGTATAGTATCCTGTTCACTGTGATGTACTTGGCAACTGTGAATGTTACTTTAATATTCACACTAACTTGGCTGTGAAGTAATTGGCAGCTATAAGAGTGAAGATTACAGTAAAAACAAAATATACAAGCTAAATAAAGTTTCCGAACAGCTATGTAGAGTTTCCGAAGAGTAAAAAAACAAGATATACAAGCTAAAGTTTTCAAACATTTAAATAAAGCTTCCAAATACTTTACATGGTCCTTGCCGGAGCTGTTGGTGGCAGTGATGACATACTCGCCAGTGTCGCCCCTCTCAGCGTCACGGATCACCAGTTTGGAGTTGTATTCCACGTTGGTGATGTTCACGTGACGGCTAGGGGCCAGCTTGCGCCCCTCGAAGGTCCAGGTGACGTCTGGCGGAGGCTCACCGCTGATGTCACAGTCGTACTTGAGCATTGACCCGGCAGAGATGGTGACGTCGCGAAGGTTCTTGCGATCGATCTTGGGTGGAACTGTTTGAGGGGGACATTTGTCTTGGTAACATGGCTTGCCTTTACTGTTATTAATTGTTCAAGGAGGGGAAATATACCCACACACCCTCAAAGATTCTAAGTCAAGCTGAAACTATAGCATTATCAGAACAAACAATTTCAAATGTGGGTGTTATGAAGGCTACAATATCCGTTTAACCACTATATAAATTTTTTCCTCAGATCAATCACCATCAAATGATTTTATTCTGCTTAGGTGAGATCGTCAGTAGTGAAGAGGGTGGACGAAGGCGACATCTATCTTCATTTAAAGTGTCTCTACTAAGCTGCATAAAAACGAAGGATTAACTCTACGGGGGCGACTCACCAAATCTGGGCTTGGCAGTGATGGTCTTGCTGGGATCAGAGGGCTCGCCATTACCAGCCTTGTTGACGGGAATGACACGGAACTGGTACTCCATGCCCTCGATCAGCCCAGTTGCCGAGCCCTGACACTCTGGCCCGTCTGTTTCAGCAGCCTTCTCCCACAGGTTCCTAGAAGAGCAAGAAATCACCGCTTCTTATTACTTGGATAACATGTAACACACACACACACACACACACACACACACACACACACTTAACTAACTTATATAACATGCAGAAGTAGACACTACTCATTATACCTTATAATATCGTTAATATTCACTGCTAATGGATGTAAAAGCAAAGACAAACAGAGACACTTAACGAAGTACACATATTTTACTATTTAATGGTAATGATGTCGAGAAACAGTGATGAACAATGAAACATGTATTGGTAATAAAAAAAATGTGACGTACGTGTATTTATCACGCTTCTCGATGACGTAGTGGTCGATGGGTGCGCCACCGTCGTCCACAGGCGGCTCCCACTTGAGGTCGATACGGTTGGCGTCCCAGTCAGTGGCCTCCGGTGCGCCAGGCTTGCCGGGCACAGAGAATGGATCCTTGGCCACGATGGGGGACAGTGTCACCAGGGGCTCGGACTCACCCTCCTTGTTGAAGGCCTTCACACGGAACTCGTACTCGTGTCCGGGGGTCAGGTCGGTCACCTCCATCTCAGGGTTGGTAGTTTTACCCACTGGCAGCCACAGACCCATGTCGGGGTCGAACTTCTCCACCACATAGCCTTCCACCGGCACACCACCGTCGTCCTTAGGTGGCTTCCACTTGAGCTTGCAGCCTTCCTTGTGGACGTCCTTCACCTCCAGTGGTCCCTCGGGCTTGCCGGGCTTGGAGATAACGGTGATGTTGACCTCAGCCTCGTCCTTGCCATACTGGTTGGTGGCCACAATCTTGTAGACACCGGTGTGCTTGCGCAGTGGCTCGTCGTTGATGTACTTGGTGTTGTAGGGGACGTTTTCTACACGCACATCCTTACCCTCCTGCACAGGCTTCTTATTCTGGAACCATTCCACTTCTGGTGGTGGTTCACCAATGATCTTCACATCCAGAAGGATGGGCTCGCCTTCACGCACTGTGATGTCCTTCAAGTTACGACGATCGATCTTGGGCTTCACTGAAAAAAAAAAATAACATTGACATCACGGATGAGGGAGAAAAACAGTTGTTAATATCAGTGGAAGATATAACAATCTACATTATCTAACTTAGATCATTAGATCAGTAGACTATTAGCATAAAAGTACGGTAAAAAAGATTAACTCACACTTCCTTGGCTTGCATGTGATGGGCAAGCTAGCCTCGGAAGGATCAGAGGGGCCGGCCTCGTTGACGGCTTTGACACGGAACTCGTAGGTCTCGCCTTCATCCAGGTTCTCCACCAGGGCCTTGGGGGTGTCGCCCTTCACCTCAGCAGCCTTCACCCACTTGCCGGTGTTAGGATCACGCTTCTCCACAACGTAACCGGTGATGGGCGCGCCATTGTCCTTCTCAGGCTTGGTCCACTTGAGCTCCACGAAGTCCTTGTCCCAGTCGGTGGCCTCGGGTTTGCCTGGCGGGTCCGGTGGGTCGAACGGATTCTTGGCCACAATGGTCTCGGTACCCTCCAGTGGCTCGGACTCGCCCTCACTGTTGATGGCGGACACGCGGAACTTGTACTCGTGGTTCGGTTCCAGGTTCTCCACCTCCATGTTGGGCTCACGGGACCTACCGACAGGTACCCAGCGGCCGGTCTCTGTGTCCATCTTCTCCACGATGTACTGTTCGATGGGCGCACCGCCATCATCCAGTGGCTCGTTCCACTTCAGTGAGCAGCCCTCCTTGTGCACGTCGGAAACCTTCAGTGGTCCCTCGGGTTTGCCAGGCTTGTCTGCAATACAACAACAACACTTAAAACCAGCAATGAAGAACCACTGACCATGGCCAATTAGGGTGATATACAACTATCACCATCCTTGACCTCATCCTAGCACTAATTTCCACCTAAGAGATGGGGTCAAGGTCGGTCACTTAAAAAATACATAAATAAACAAAAACCCGAGATTCACAAGGGTGTCATAAAAAAAAAAAACTCACCATGGACGGTCACGTTAGGAAAATTAACAAAAGACGGTCACTTTAGGGGGATAAAAAAACAAGCTAAAACCCACCCAGGACGGTCACTTCGATGGCCACCTCGTCATGCCCGGCCGAGTTGTCCGCCTTGATGACGAAGGTGCCGTTGTGTTTGCGGGTGCAGCTCGGGATGACGATCTTGGTGCGGTGGTCTTCCTCGTCGATCTTCACGCCCGCCTCTTCGTCCTTCTCCTGCCGTGCCTTGTTGATGAACCACACCTTCTTCGGCACAGGTTCGCCCGTCACCTTGGCGTCGAACTTGATCATCTGGCCGGCACGCACGGTGATGTTCTCCAGGTTGGTGCGATCGATGTGGGGCTTCACTGTTGGCGGGAAGAAAGGGTCATATACAATAATATCTAAGTCGACTGCCGGAGGGATTTTAGGGACACGTATTATCTAAGTTACAGCTGTCAGAAGGATGTTTTCTCTGGATTTTCTCATATTTACAGCGTGCGCTGATTCAGGTGGTTATGTGGGATACTACAGCATCTACAAAATGCTTAGGGAGTGACTAAACATAAAAATGAACGAGTATACTTTGATAACTGGTTATGTGAGATACCAAAAATATTATAAAGTGCATGGAAAGTGACCGCACATAACAAGAAAGCATCATAATGAATTAAGGGATTTTCAGCCCAGAGTTAGATTATCATGAAGAGTCCAGAAAGAGTTCAAGATCTGAGAACAGAATCGAAGTCATGGAAAAACACACATATTCTGAAACAGTCTGAATATTTCTGGAAAGAGTACATGAAATATTTAAGTTCTGATAGGCTGCCCTTGTGTTCAGAAGTAAAATTCACACCATACAGACAGAAAACGGCTGAATAAAAATTAGAACTCCATAACAAGTCTAGGGATAACTTACAGAACTTGGCCTTGGCTGTGAAGTTCTCGGTGGCCTCAGATGGTTTGCTCTGGCCAGCCTTGTTGACAGCCTTCACGCGGAACTGGTAGGTCTCGCCCTCGGTCAAATTCTCCACCTTGAACTCGGGCTTGTTGCTCTTGGTGTCGCAGTGCTTCACCCACTTGGCTGAGAACTTGTCCTTGCGCTCGATGACATAGTGGTCGATCGGGGCGCCACCATCGTTCTCTGGGGGCTTCCACTTCAACTCGCACCAGGTCCTGTCGTAGTCTTTCACCTCAGGCTTACCGGGTTTGCTGGGAGGATCTGAAGAAGGGGTAAAGCAGGGGTTATTGGGGATAATATTGCTCCTTGACCTCATGGGAAGAAGCATAGAGTAATAGGGATTTTACTGTTCTTTCAACTCATGGTCTAATTTTCAGACTTTATCGTTTGTCGGGTTTACTGGAAGGATCTAAACAAGGGGTAAAGCAGGGATTCTTGGGGATAATATTTCTCCTTGAACTCACGGGAAAAAGCATAGAGTAATAGGGATGATACTGCTCTTTCAACTCAAGGTCCAATTTTCAGACTTTCTCGGTTGGCGGGCTTGCCGGGAAAATTTACACACGAAGCGCAGGTAAAAGAGGATAATAAGTCACTTGAATTATTGGACTAGTTTTCATATTTTTTCGTATTGTCTTGAAAAATATTTAAGAAGAAATTTGGCTACTGTGGAAGAGAAGTCAAATCATTTTCTATTAGTCATATTTATTGATTTAAAAATCGGATGGAAATGGAAGTGACTACTGTATATTCACTACACACACACACACACACACACACACACACACACACACACACATTCTTTAACTCTTATTAATTTCTTTCTCTCCCTTCTCTCTCTCTCTCTCTCTCTCTCTCTCTCTCTCTCTCTCCACGTACACACACACACACACACACACACACACACACACACACACACACATTCTTTAACTCACACATCTTTTTTTTCTTCTCCCTCCCTCTCTCTCTACTCAAACACATACATACACACACACACACATCTTCCCCCCTTCCCTCTCTCTCTCTCTCTCTCTCTCTCTCTCTCTCTCTCGCTCTCTCTCACCGTAGGGATTCTTGGCCTTGGTGGGGGTCTCGGTCTCCAAGGGCTCACTCTCTCCCTCAGAATTGACGGCCTTCACACGGAACATATAATCATGGCCCTCAGCCAGGCCGGGTACCTCAGCCTCGGGGCTCTGGGGGGGAGAAAAATAAAGAAAATAAAGAAAAAGAAGATAGGAAATAGGAGAAAAATACGAGAAAATTAAACAGAAAACAGAAAAGGAGAATAAGATAGAAACAGACAAAAAAAAAAAGAAAATAGAAAATGAAGAAAAAGAAGATAGGAAAAGGAGGAAAAATACAAGAAAATTAAACAGAAAACAAAAAGAGAAAAAATGAAAACAGAATAACAGAAAATAGAAAATGAAGAAAAAGAAAATAGGAAAAGGAGGAAAAATACAAGAAAATTAAACAGAAAACGAAAAAGACAATAAAAATGAAAACAGAATAAACAGAAAACAGAAAATGACAATACGAGAAAAATACAAGAAAATTAAACAGAAAACAGAAAAAGAGAAAAAACAGAAAAAAAAGATTAATACAAAATGAAGAAAAAGAAAAACTGTATGATTTTTTTCTATCTTTTATCTGAGCAAACAGAGGGAATGAGAGTTAAAGAGAAAAATAGGGAAAAGAAAATAGATATGAATTTCTATCTGTGTCTAAACAAACGAGGGGAATGAGAGAAAAAAGAAAAAAAAGATTACTGACCATGAAATTTGGCTGATCATGCGTGTTTACCTAAATTAGGGAATGAGAGAGGGGGGTGTGAGTTGGGAGCAGGGCAGTGAAATGGCGGGGGACAGGGCGACTTGGAGGCGATTTGTTTGTGGCCACCCCAAACGGGATTGAGGCGTCTGGCAATAGATAGATAGATAGATAGATAGATAGGGAATGAATAAATTTGAAGCAAGAGTGAACTGTACACGAAAATTTGAGACACAGAAGGAAAGTAAGGAATAAAAAGGAAT
Organism: Coenobita brevimanus; assembly: GCF_032717465.1. Classification (NCBI taxonomy): domain Eukaryota; kingdom Metazoa; phylum Arthropoda; class Malacostraca; order Decapoda; family Coenobitidae; genus Coenobita; species Coenobita brevimanus. Next base: position 1,159,495 of record NC_136992.1, on the reverse strand, counting down.
CAGGCATGAATTAGGCTTAGTTAATATATACGGTATCTTAAAAGTTGATGTATGAAAGACTTGGGATATAAACTTTTAAAAATGTTCTACTGTGTGTCGTACTGCTAAAAGACTGAAACGTAGGAAAAAAAACTGATTATTTACTCAAACTCAGGTACTGAACTCCGGGAAGTAACCTTAAGTAGTGAAGAAGTTAATGAAGCCTCCACCTTATCCCTTCAGCTCTACAATCTCTGAGTAAAATTGTCTGATATAAATTTAAAAATCGTTAAAACTACGTTATAAGATTCGAGCGTTCTTCTTCTTTTTCTCATCTTGGTTTCGTAAGTAAGAAAGAAGAGAAACTTCGCATGTACTTTGGCGCTAATACATGTTATTTTGGCGCTAATGAAGTGCATTTTGACGGTAGTGAAGGGAATTTTGGCGCTAATAAAGCATATTTTGGCACTAATGAGGGGTATTTTGTAGCTAATAAAGAGTATTTTGGAGCTAATAAAGTGTATTTTGGCGCCAGTGAAGGTTAATTTGATGCTAATGAGGGGTATTTTGGCGCTAATAACCGTAGGATTTATGGCTCTAATAAGATGTATTCTGACGCCAATGAGGGTTATTTTGACGCTATTAAAGGGCATTTTGGCGCTAATAAGCGATATATTGGCGCAAATAAAGGATATCTGGCCGCCAGTGACAACAATTTTGGCTCTAATGACAGCTACTTTGGCGCTAATGAAGAATATTTTGGCGCTAATTATGAGTATTTTGGCGCTACCAACAGGTACTTTGGCGCTAAAAAGGTGTATTTTGGCGCCAACAAAGGCCACGTCTCCTCACCTTGGTCTCCGTAACGGGCACCCATCGGCCAGTCTCCGTATCCATTCGCTCCACCACGTAATGATCAATGGGCTCTCCACCATCATCCTCTGGCGGCTCCCACTTCAGCTTGGCGGATTCAGCAGTTACGTCAGACACCTTCAGGGGGCCCTTGGGTTTGCTGGGTTTACCTGAAGGGGGAGAGAGAGTGTGTGATAGAACGTATGGATGGAAGGAAAATAGTAGAAGTGTGAGGGAAATGTAGGGAAAATGTTGAGGGAATGGAGAGAGAGAGAGAGAGAGAGAGAGAGAGAGAGAGAGAGAGAGAGAGAGAGAGAGAGAGAGAGAGAGAGAGAGAGAGAGAGAGAGAGAGAGAGAGAGAGAACTTAATAATAAAAATAAAATGGCCTGTCAAAGAAAATGGTCAATAAAGACACCCCTCCAAAAAATACTGTAAATAAATATGGTAAATAAAGACAATAAGTAAAAATGAATAAATAAATAAACATCAGCCTTTTCCACATCTAATAAAGCCAATATCTATACTATCATCCATCTATCTATCTCTCCATCCATCCTTCCATCCATCTATCTCTCTTTCCATCCATCCTTCCATCCATCAACGCATCCTCCTCATCCGTCCATCACTCAATCCATCCATCCATCCATCCATCACTCAATCCATCCATCCATCTATCCATCACCCAATCCACCCATTCATCTATCAGTCATCCAATCCATCTTAGCCCCTTGGGGAGCGTAGGGGCCCTGGTCTAGGCTATTCATTCCATTTAAAGCAAGGGTGAATTTACAGGGAATATGGTAAAAAAAAAAAAATGCAGGCTTCTGGCCTTTGGTTTCTTCTCCCTTGAAAAAAAAAAAACTCCACCCACTCACCAAGTCTGCATAAATAAATCCACCCACTCACCAAGTCTGCATAAATAAATCCACCCACTCACCAATTCTGCATAAATAAATCCACCCACTCACCAATTTTGCATAAATAAATCCACACACTCACCAAGTCTGCATAAATAAATCCACCCACTCACCAAGTCTGCATAAATTAATCCACCCACTCACCAATTCTACATTAAAAAAAAGCAAATCCATCCACTCACCAATGACAATCAGTTCCAGTTCGGCCTCATCTGTGCCGGAGTCATTCTTGGCGAAAATCTTGTAAATCCCCGTGTCCGATCTCTTGGTTTTCCTCAAGAAGAAGGTGGTCAGGTGGTCCTCAGACTTGATGGTGAGGCGGTCGTTCTTGATGGGCTCGCCGTTAATAGACCACTTGATGCTCGGGTCCGGCTCGCCCTCCACCTTGGTCTCGTTCTTGAAGGTCATGTTGGAGCGGATGGTCTTGCGGCCCAGGCTCTTGCGGTCAATGCGCGGCGCCACTGCAAGGAAGGCATGCGGTTGCGGTTAAGGGTGGTGATTTTGCGGTTACGGGTGATGATTTTGCGGCTAGAGTGATGATTTTGAGATTACGGGTGATGATTTTGTGGTTACAGTGATGACTTTGCGGTTAAGGGTGATGATTTTGCGGTTACGGGTGATGATTTTGCGGTTAGAGTGATGATTTTGCGGTAACGGGTGATGATCTTGCGGTTAAGGGTGATGATTTTGAATAGACGAGTAGAGATGCGGTCATGGTTGAATGTGTTATATTTTGAAAGGATAAAAATGGATTGAATAAGAAAACAGAATAAAATGGAGAAAAATAATGTACAACAAGAAAACAGTAATTATGATATTAATAAGAAGAAAATAATAAAGGAGAAAATTACTCAAGGATTAATAAAGGGCAATAAAAGTAGAAGAAAAAATACTAACAAGAAGAGGAGAATAAAAACAGCAAAAAATATAAAAAAGAAGAGTATTCCAAAGGCAGAGAAAAATACTTAAGATAGAATAAATACTTAAGGAATAAATAAGAAAGGTATACGAAGAAATTGGAGAAAAAATACTTACGGAAAAAGTATAAGAAAAAAAATGGAATACTTACGGAATCTGGGTTTGCAGATCACGGCTTCAGAGGCATCGGAGGGTTCAGATGGGCCCGCCTTATTCTCAGCCACCACCCGGAACTGATATTCATGTTCCGGTTCCACATCCGTAATGCGGACGTTGGTACGGTTCCCTGCACAGGTTCCGCAAGGGGTCCATCCACGGCCCGTCTGAGGGAGGGGAGAGGGAAGGTTAGAACTGCTTTCTTCTTCTCTCTTACAATCTACAACTCCCTCCTCTTCTCTCCTACTGCCTACGGCCCTCTCCCTCCTCTTCTCGTCTTCCCTCCTTCTACCTACATTTCTTCTTCCCTCTTGATCTCTTCTTCTCTCTTACTACCGACAGCTCCTCTCTCCTCCCTTCCACTTCTCTCTTACTACCTACAGTCTTCTCCCTCCTCCCTACAAACACCTCTCTTCTTCTCGTCTCCTCCCACCACCTACAGTCCTCTCACTCACACTCCCGTCTTCACCTCCACCACTTCTCTAACTCCGCTCTCTCTCTCTCTCTCTCTCTCTCTCTCCAACTCACCACGTCACGCTTCTCGATGGTGTACTTGGTGATTTCGGCGCCTCCGTCAGACTTCGGCTTGGCCCACTCCAGGTCCACGAAGTCCCGATCCCAGTTGGTGGCTTTCGGTTTGCCAGGCTTGCTCGGTGGGTCTGTAGGGTTGGGAAAAAATGGAAAAAAGTGAGGAAATATTGAGGAAAATTGAGGCAAATTGGGAGATGAGGAAACATTGAAGCATTAGTTTATTTCATTTGTAAATCGTGAGGTTTAATCTGTTGATAAAAATGAACTTAAAAAAAATACAAGACGTCGATCCTCTCATCGTAAGGTTTCTTCGTAGTAATCTCTCTCTCTCTCTCTCTCTCTCTCTCTCTCTCTCTCTCTCTCACACACACACACACACACACACACACACACACACACACACACACTCACCATAAAGTTTCTTGACAATAATAGCTTTCTCTCTCTCTCTCTCTCTCTCTCTCTCTCTCTCACACACACACACACACACACACACACACACACACTCACTCACTCACCATAAAGTTTCTTGACAATAATAGCTTTCTCCTTCGCTCTCTCTCTCTCTCTCTCTCTTACACACACACACACACACACACACACACACACACACACACACACTCACAAAGTTTCTTGTCCATAATAGCCCTTCCCCTCCCTCCTCCCCCAACCTCTCTCTCTTTTCCCCCCTCTCTCTCACCCCCCCTTCTCTCTCTCTCTCTCTCTCTCTCTCTCTCTCTCTCTCTCTCTCCCCCTCTCTCTCTCTCTCTGTCTCTCTCAAACTCACCATACGGGTTCTTGGCGATAATAGCTTGGTCTGCCTCTAAGGGTTCCGACTCTCCTTCAGGGTTTACCGCTTTCACCCTAAACTTGTACTTCTTCCCCTCCTGCAGTCCGCCCACGTCGAATTCTGGGGTCTTAGATTCTCCACACGGCATCCATTGGCCGGTGAGAGGGTCCAGTTTCTCGATCTGAAGAGGGGAAGATCGAGGAGGGGTTAGTTTGTGTGTAGGAAGTGAGATTGATGGGTGAGGAGTTGTGTGTGTGTGTGTGTGTGTGTGTGTGTGTGTGTGATGGGTGAGGAGTTGCGTGTGTGTGTGTGTGTGTGTGTGTGATGGGTGAGGAGTTGCGTGTGTGTGTGTGTGTGTGTGTGCGTGTGTGTGTGTGTGTGTGTGTGTGTGTGTGTGTGTGTGTGTGTGTGTGTGTGTGTGTGTGTGTGTGTGTGAGTGTGTGTGTGTGTGTGTGTGTGTGTGTGTGTGTGTGTGTGTGTGTGTGTGTGTGTGTGTGTGTGTGTGTGTGTGTGTGTGTGTGTGTGTGTGAGAGAGAGAGAGAGAGAGAGAGAGAGAGAGAGAGAGAGAGAGAGAGAGAGAGAGAGAGAGAGAGAGAGAGAGAGAGAGAGAGAGAGAGAGAGAGAGAGAGAGAGAGAGAGAGAGAGGTGTGTGTGTGTGTGTGTGTGTGTGTGTGTGTGTGTGTGTGTGTGTGTGTGTGTGAGAGAGAGAGAGAGAGAGAGAGAGAGAGAGAGAGAGAGAGAGAGAGAGAGTAAAATACAGAGCAAATAATGACTATAGTAAAGAAAGTGAAATATAATAAAGACAGTAAAAGGGAAATTAAAGAGAGCAAATAAAGATAGTAAAGACAGCAAATCAGGCTAGTGCATTACCTCGTAGTGATCGACAGGCATGCCACCATCGTCCTCAGGCTTGTTCCACTTTAGTTTACACCCATTGGCATGAACGTCGCTCACCTCCAGGGGTCCCTCGGGTTTGCTGGGGGGTCCTGGGGGGTACAGGAGAGCTAGGTGTGATGGCTGTATCCCAGGTGACACGGGAGGTCTCTAACACCGCCTCGTTAGCGATTTAATCTGCCTATAAACCTCGACGTTCTCTGATATATATATTTTTTGTTTTGGTTTTTAATATCCATAACACCACGGCTGTTGTGTTCTTATTTTTCTCATTTTTAAACTGACTTTCAATCAAGTTTTCCCTCCTTTTTAATTTTATGTTAACACAACTATCATCCAGTTCCCTTAGCTATAGTAAACACAGATATCTTGCAGTTTCCACTTTTTTATCAGCCTTTTTTCACCACCGACTCACCCAGGACGGAGATGTTGATTTCCACGGAGTCCTCGCCATGGTCGTTCTTGGCCCTGAGAGTGTACTTGCCCGTCATCTTCCTCTGCGCCTTCATGATCAGCAGTTTGGTGTTGTTGCCTGTGGAGTCGACACGGAGCTGGTCCTTTGTCACCACCTCCTGCTCAAAAGATAACAGCACCGTTGCAGGGGGCTTCTGTTGGCGGGAACGGTGTGGGGAGCAACAGGGAAAGGTAGGGATGGAAACGGTGTGGGGAACAACAGGAAAAGTTAAGGCGATAAACGTGTAGATGGAGACAGATAGGAGGAGGAAACAGGAACGATGTGAACAGGAAAAGGGAACAAAAAGGAACGATACAGACAGAAACAGGGGAAAGATTGGGAAGGGAACCAAAGATACAGAAACAGGGTAAAGAATTGACAGGGGACGGTGTACAGAGACACAGGGAGAGGGTGGAGACAGGAATGGGGAGAGCACAAACAGAAAAGATGAAGATGTTAAAAAATGACAGAAGTTTACGATAACGGATGAAAGTGGGGGCAAGTGGAGAGGTTAGGAGTGGATAAAGGATTGAGGAGGAGGAGGAGGTGGAGGAGGAGGATGAATAGGACCACAGAGAGGATAGAAGTGGAGGTAGGATGGATAAGGAGGGGCACAGAAGCCGTGATTGGGAGAGAGAGAAAAATATTACAAAGTGGAGGAGAGACGATGAGGCCCAAGAGCAGTGTACCAGCAGACGACGATCACGAGGCAGCAGATGAGCAGACGGCCACCCCCAACACCACCACCATCAGGCAGGCAGGTAGGCAGACAGGCAGACGTCCCACCCAGCCACCAGCACACGGTATGGCGGTGAGGGGTAGAGGGGGAGGAGGGGGGAGAAGGGAAAGAGAGAGAACCATGCATTAGTGAGCGTCTGGGCAAATACTACGTCCAACCCACCACCTGTGAACAAGTCGGTCACCTGTGAAGAGAGAGACAATAGCTACATCTCAGAGGAGCCTACCTATCTAAGAGTCCACAAAATACCAAGGATTTTTGCAGACCATGAAATATAAATGAAAGAATACAGAGAATCACGTAAGGCTTTCAAAGACTGTCGAAGAGATCTCGTAAGATGTATAGAGAAGTACGGAAGAAATTTAAAGACAATCGAAGAGGAAAAAATTGGACCAGTTGATTTGCAGACATTCAGTCACAGGCGTAAGGGAAGCGAACTGACAAGAGGTGAGAATTTCAAACATATTCATGATCAATTTCGTATCGTAACTTAGGCTTGGTTTTGCAGGAAGACCTAGATGCGTGTGAAGATTTTGTAACTCCCCCGTCCTTCTTCTTCCTGCAAAACAAATCGTGGTTACGACGGGGAAGCGATCGTAAATACGTTTGTGAATCCCACCCTTGGCAACGTTGTAAAAAAAATCTGCCATTCAAACGCGCGATTTCGCCCGTGTATAATCCGGCAATATCCTGAATTTAGGAGACTTTTTACACATACGATCAGTTGTCCTGCCCTTATACTTGCTAATGTCCGCGAAATAACTGAGCCAACTCTACAGAGAAACACACATGAATGAAGAGGGATAGAGATACGGAAGAGGAATAAATAGCTGACCGACTTGTGTTTGGGGTACTGTGGCAGCGAGATCAGTGGGGCTTTGTTTTCGCTTGGCATGGGAGATTTCGTAGCGATTTATTTTGAGCATTACACCTGAGTATTATCTTGCAAGTTAGCTACATCTTTTTACCATGGATGTAGTTTGCATAGGGAAGGTACAAGAGGGCATCATGGTGTGTACGGGAAAATAAATAGCCGAGGAAAAGACTGCACGAAATCTCCATAGACAAGGAGAGTACGGCCTTAGGTCTCCTCAAGCCGCATTTCCCTCTCACAAGAAGCTTCGTAGTGGTTGTTCCTCAGTGGTTTATTTTGTATATTAAACCTTAAAAATTCCCTTGTATGATAGATGTATATATTTATTTTTTTAGTTTGCACCAGTAACAGACAAAACGGTATCAGGGTGTAAAAGACAAAATGAGTCGCTGTGGAAGAGATGTCACGAAATTTCCCCAGCCAACGTATGGACCCCCAGCGCCACCTTCCCCCCCACACAGGCGATGGGTTGCTGATGCCAGGATGCCCACCAGCCCAGCCCATGCACCCTTAGGCACCCATGCAGCGCCCCAGCACACCCATTACCACCACGCACACGCCATCTTCCTCTCGGCTCCGGTTGTATCTTGGAGCTGAAGGAAGTCGACTATAATTAACCAGAAGGAATAATACAATATCTTTATTCTCGACCACAACGTTAATCGAGATCGGTTTTAACTTTATAGCTGCTCAAGATATCCCTGGTGTCTGGAAAACTGTCTGACATTGGCCGAAATCATGTACAAAGCTGACAAGTTGTAGCTAAAGAGTTAAAAGGTTATTTATCTTTACGTAACAACAAACTGAGCCTCAGGGAGAAATGTGTGCGTGGTGACGTATGTGGTGAAATGCAAAAATAATGCTTATTTAAAAATAATTGTGCATATAAAATACATTATTAGAGAAATAGTTTATACAAAAATACATGTTTATTTAAATGGTGATTATCGTCCGCCGAAAATAAAAATCATATTTATATTTTCAGTTTACAGGGCCAACTCTCATTGACCCCCGTTGTTACATGGACAGCCATGCCCAACAGTTTAATGTCGTCGCTTATTCGTACAGTTCCATCTGTTTAGGTCAGCTGAGCAGTTTTAGTCGTCACAGCCCGACACAAAAGGTTTCTGCGTGGTTGGCTGATTCGTGTATCTGCATCGCACATAACAAAATCGAAAACTATATGGAATTTGAGTTTTTGGACAGATCCAGTTGGGGGGCAGACTCACACAATTCTGACCTCCAACTGTACAGGGTATCGTTACATAACATCCAAATCTATTTCAAGTGCTGTTACATCAATGAAAACTGTAGTGACTAAATAAACAGCCCACAGTAATAGGCTTGTAAGTGTGCCGTGCAGATGGAGAAATACCGAATCAGTCAACTCAGGGTCTGCTTTTGTCTCGAGTGTTGTGGTGTCGTGCGTGCGTGAGTGCTTGCCAAGGAGTCATGCGGTGCCAGTGTCGCCTACACGTTATTGCCGTCAACACGAAGGCGGGGTGACGAAGACGAGGCTCGGGGGACAGGGAGGCTGCTTCTTTCATATGCCAGTAATTAGGTTCTATATATATCAGGTTCCTCTGTTGCTAGTATAATATGGATTGTAGAGAGAAGAGTGAACGTATAAATCTATAAACTTTTGTCAACTGTACAGTAGTCTTGGGAAAACACACACCATATTTCAGTTACTATCCTCCTCATATTTCAGGCACATTTACTCTCAGAAAAATACTTTGGAGAAAGGCAGGTAAAATCTGAATTGTCATGTAGCTCTTCCACAAACCAACCAGCTACTATTTGTCAACCCACAGTGTTTAACTTTCCCATAATCTACCTTCCACTACTGTCAAAATAACGCAACTTGGAGAAAAACACGTGAAAATCTAGAATATATTTGTAGTTTTCGCTCAACTTCTGGCAAGTATAAAGCTTTACACGAACATTAAAAAAACACACTTGAACACCTGTCATGGAAAGAAACAGGTAAGAGTTTGAGTTTTTAAGTACGTTGTGTTGATTCCGTTACACTTGCCAACTATAAAATATTACAAGAATATTAAGACTACAGCTGGCATATTCCTGACTTTACTTACAGTGAAAGGAAGCAGCCCAAACCACCGTATCCCTCAGCCTGCTTTCATGACCCCGACACCAGTTCAGTCCGCGTCAAAGTCCATGGCGAGGGAGGGAAGTCCGAGGTGACAAGGGACCCACACATGACTGACTGACTGACAGATTGACTGAGTGAGTGGACTATGACTGAAAGCTACTGGGGCGGCGTGTGTGTGTGTCAGGCTGGTTTTTTGTGGTTAAGATGCCTACACGTTCCCTACAACTCAGTATAACCAACAAAAACATAACCAGACACACACACACACACAAGCCAAGATGGATCCGTGAAGCGATAACCACAACAGTTTCCTATGAAGCTCTGTATTTTACTTTACCAGCATTAAGTTAATGAAAGCCAGATGGTTTCACCAGTCGAAACAAACCATCTGAGGGTAACTTGGTATCAGAAACAGGCATATATATTTTGTTCAGGAATCATTCATGCAAAAATAGATCTAACTTTTCAACATACAGATTTAGATTACATTTCACTACTTAAATCTATCGTGGACAGTCGCATTTTTTTTTCGCAGTCAGTCATGCCAGCGTCCTCTTTACCCCTCTGCCACCCTTCTCTCGCGGCCCGGCAGTCCAGCCTGGGGCCCGTGCTGTGTTAATGGTGCTACAGGTGTGTTACTACAGTGCAGGGGTGGCGCCACGTGTTCCCTGCGGCACCCAACCCCACCTCACCTCATCGACAACCAACACAACTCTACCTCCTCGCAGTCTTACTTCACCCCCCTGCCACGCACAGGTGTATGTATGTATGTGTATGTGTGTATGTATGTATGTATCATTAAACAGATGTGGTGTCGATCAAATGATGTGTTTTGAGCTGTGGTAGTGGGATCTGTGTGTGTGTGTGTGTGTGTGTGTGTGTGTGTGTGTGTGTGTGTGTGTGTGTGTGTGTGTGTGTGTGTGTGTGTGTGTGTGTGTGTGTGTGTGTGTGTGTGTGTGTGTGTGTGTGTGTGTGTGTGTGTGTGTGTGTGTGTGTGTGTGTGTGTGTGTGTGTGGCAGGGGTACAACCTACACCAAGCGAGGCATCACTATGAGTCTAGGTCTACACATGCGGGGATCACACCACAACAAAGTCAGGGATGGTCTGGGGTTGTGTGTCACCTCCCCCTGCAGCCTCCAGTGCTGAGTGGGGCGCCTCTGCTGCTCCCGGTCTGCCTCTCCTGCTTCTGCTGACCCTAACCTCTCTCTCTCTCTTTGACTGGCCACAATAATAAGCCGTAAACGTGTCCACTGAATTAAGATCAGCAAGGCAAAGGAGATGATGCAAATTTGAGGCACTTGTGACTTGAACTACTTGAACCTACACTTACACTACACCTAATAATCTTGAACCTACACTGGCGCTACACCTAAGAGCGTTTATATTGGGATTATTTTCTCGTGTACTTCAAAGGCTTGATGGCACCTCTTCCTTAGAATTTATTGTTTATTACACCTTATTTCAGTACGAACACGTCCCTCTCTCTTTCTTAGCTCGTTTTCTTAATTCCTTCTTAGTATCTCCAGACGATTTTCTTAAACACTGATAAGACTTCTCAGGGAAAGGGTCAGTGAAGGCTGTCTCTAACCCCTCCTGTTTAAGTCTCTCCCAGGCTCCAGTAAATTGCTAGAAGACAGTGAGAATAGGGCGAAAGATACATAATTCTCAATATTCTCTTCTATGCCTCTTGGGTTGATAATATACATGGGAATATTAAAGAGTAGTATTAGTTGCATTCCAGGTTCCTCTCAAGGTGAACCCCGTGGACTGCAGGCTGAAGATGCACCTTTTTCATCAGTCCACCTTCCTCTTCTCAGTGGACAGGGGGATTGGGGAACGTTTTTATGACCGGGCAGATCCAGCGCCCGGTCATATCAGTGCCACCACGCGAAGGACCCCTCTCCAGCACCACTGAATTGACTCGAAGTAAATAGATTTTGAATTTGGCTGATCTTGCTTTTGTTTTTTTCGTGGAGGGAATAATCTTGCTGCTTCTGGCCTTTGGTTCCTTCTTTCTTGCATAACAAAAAAACAAAACTCGAATTAAGCAGATCTTGAATTGGCTGATTTTGTTTTTGTTTTTCGTGGAGGAAATAGTCTTACTGGTTTCTGGCTTTGGATTCCTTCTTCATCGAAAAAAAAATATATATACTGGCAGGGGAAGGAGATGCCATGAAGCCTCTTTCACGAACGAGAATACAACCCTGATATACTAACACTGAGGGTTGCGGAAATAAAACTGAAAAAAAAGATGCAAAAAAATAAGAAAACTGTGGGAAAAATGAAAAAAATGTGGGAAAAATGAAGAAAATGTGGGAAAATTGAATAAAATGTGGGAAAATTTTTAAAAAAATGTGGGAAAAATGAAAAAAATGTGGGAAAATAAAAAAAAATGTGGGAAGAATGAGAAAAATGTGGGAAAAAAATGTGGGAAAATTTTAAAAAATGTGGGAAAAATGAAAAAAAATGCGGGAAAAATGAAAAAAATGTGGGAAAATGAGAATAAAATGTGGGAAAAATGAAAAAAATGTGGGAAAATGAGAAAAATGTGGGAAAAAGAAAAATGTGGGAAAAAAAATGTGGGAAAATTTAAAAAAATGTGGGAAGAATGAAAAAATGTGGGAAGAACGAGAAAAATGTGGGAAAAATGAAAAAAAAAAATGTGGGAAAATGAGAAAAATGTGGGAAAATAAAAAAAAATGTGGGAAAAAGAAAAATGTGGGGAAAAAAATGTGGGAAAAATGAAAAAAATGTGGGAAAAATGAAAAAAATGTGGGAAAAATGAGAAAAAAGTGGGAAAAATGGAAAAAATGTGGGAAAATGAGAATAAAATGTGGGAAAAATGAAGAAAATGTGGGAAAAACGAGAAAAATGTGGGAAGAACGAGAAAAATGCTGGGAAAAGAAAGAAAAAATACGTGAAAATGAAAAAATGTGGGAAAATGAGAATAAATATGAAAATCAGAAGAAAATGGGGAGAAAACTAGAAAAATATGGGAAAAAATAAAGAAATTAAAAACACGGGGACAATTAGAAAATGTGGAAAAATGAGAAAGATGAGGGAAAACTGAGATAAAATGGGGAAAATAGAAAATATGTGGAAAAATGAGAGAAAAAATAAGGGAATATGAGAAAAGAAATGGGAAAAAATAATGGATAAAATAAGGCAACTGAAAATAAAGACACATTTGTAGAGAAAGAAAGCAAAATTAAAGCAAAAAATAAAGCAGCATTCGTAGAGCAAGGAAGCCAATAATCAAGGTATAATTTTTTGCGCTACATCAGCCTCGATCACTTACGCTAAGTTGTAGAATTATGAAGCCGCTATTTTTTAACTATTTCAGCCCAGTTATGCCTTCTTCCTCTGTTTCTTTCTTTTTCTATATATATATATATTTATATATGATTCTTGCCTCCAGCTGACGAATTTATATAGAAGTGGGGGGTAAAAATTTAGCAGACGCCACCAATGTTTTTAATTTCAAGTTATGGCTTTTTATTCTGTTTCTTTTTTCTTTCCTTTTATATATATATAATTCTTGACACCAGCTGACGAATTTATATAGATTTGGAGGGTAAAAATTTAGCAGATGCCACCATTGTTTTTATTTTGAAGCGTTTTTTGTTTATATCTCACTATTTCCTGACTCTTCTCTTCGATGACACTTCCGTTGTAGATTAACTCTTTCTACCCCCCATCCTTTGAGGTCACTAATCCCCCCTGGAGGTCATTAATCCCCCCTGAAGGTCAATAATCCTCCCTGGGGGTCATTAATCCCCCATGGAGGTCATTAATTCTCCCAGGGGTCATTAATTACCCTTGGAGGTAATTTTGGAGGTCATTAATTCTCCCTGGAGGTCATTAATCCTCCCTGGGGGTCATTACTCCTCCCTGGGGTCATTAATCCCCTCTACAGGTCATGAATCCTCCCGGGGGGTCATTAATCCCCCTTGGAGGTCATTAATTCTCCCTGGGTGTCATCAATCCCCTTTAGAGGTCATAAATCCCCCGAGGGTCATTAATCCTCCCTGGGGGCCATTAATCTCTCCAGGAGGTCACTAATCCCCCCGAGTCATTAATCCTTCCTGGGCGTCATTAATCCTCACTGGGGGCCATTAATCTCCCCAGGAGGTCACTAATCCCCCCGAGTCATTAATCCTTCCTGGGGGTCATTAAAATCCTCCCTGGGGGCCATTAAAATCCTCCCTGGGGGCCATTAATCTCCCCAGGAGGTCACTAATCCCCCCGAGAGTCATTAATCCTTCCTGGGGGTCATTTGAGGCGGTAGTGTCATAGACGAAAAGTGCCACCAAATAATGCGATATGGGGAGAAAAAAATTTAAAATAATTCCAGATGCCGCTTCTGCTAAAAATTATTCGATTTAGGGAGGACTTTCATAGTAGGGCTAAAGAGGAATCATTTATAACCCCAGAATTTCACAACATCTAGAGGTAGAGAATGAAAAAAGAAAAAGAAAGAAGACATACACTTATTTATTTATTTATTTATTTTTTTATTGAGACGAGGATGCACTTGACACGTTGGTCAAGATTAGCTGAATGCAACGTGTCCGAATAATAATTACTAACCCAAATTTCCCCCTCAGATACCATGTTGTCAATTAATAATGCTAACGAGTAAAGAGATTATGAAGTAACGTTGCTTTCAGCCAATCATCACCAACCTGCCAAGTGCATCTTCGCCTCGATAAAAAAAAAAAAAAAAAAAAAAAACTGTGTAGAGCTGAAAGGGTTAAAATAAATTAGTACAGAGCGCAACATTTAAATAAACTAAAATTACAGCTTAAATAATAGTTAATAATAATGGCGGGCATATAAAATAATGAAGTATACGTGTGTGTGAGATTAGTTGCAAAAATCAATAGCTACATATACGTAAGAATCGATTTCTATGGCAGGCAAAATAAAATACCGAAGTTCCCCATAAAGTAATACTTATAAGCGCTTTATCTACACAAATAAATAAATAACAACAGCAACGGCAACAAAAAAAACAACAGTAATAATAATAATAATAATAATAATAATAATAATAATAATAACAAAACACCGTTTTCTATGGCACGCAAACTAAAATACCAAAGTTACCCATAAAATAATACGTAGCGCTTTACTTACAAATAATAATAATAATAATAAACTATCTTCATTATCAGCGTGACCCATTCTCTTTGACCTACAATGACCCTATTTAAACTTTATGGCCCTCTATACCCACCTCCTCTGCCCCTCTGACCTAGCCTGACCCCTGACCCACCACGCCCTCTACCGCCATCCCCCTTCCCTTTCCACTTTTGACCTGGATTGACCTGGATTTGACCTGGATTGACTAGTGCCTCCCTTCCCTTTCCACTTTTGACCTATAATGACCTCGACACCTACCCTCTGTGAAAAATAATCATCCCTGCCTCTCCCACACTGTCCCATGTCCCATTCCCTCCTCCATTCTGTTCCATTTTACCTAAAACCCCTTACAGTGCTCCAGAATGTCCCCAAAATGTCCCAAAATGCTCCAGGATGTCCTAAAATGTCCCTAAATGTTCCAGAATGTTCCAAAATGTCCCAAAATGCTCCAGAATGTCCCAAAATGTCCCAAAATGCTCCAGAATGTCCCAAAATGTCCCAAAATGCTCCAGAATGTCCTAAAATGTCCCAGAATGTTCCAGAATGTCCCAAAATGTCTCATAATGCTCCAGAATGTCCCAAAATGTCTCAAAATGCTCCAGAATGTCCCAAAATGCTGTAAAATGTCCCAAAATGTTCCTGAATGCTTTTAGAATGTCCAAAAATGTCCCAGTATGTTCACAATATTCCAGAATGTTTTAGAATGTCCCAGAAAGTCCCAGAATGTCCTAAAATGTTATTAAATGTCCCAGAATGTCCCAAAATATTCCAGAATGTCCCTAAATATTCCAGAATGTCCCTAAATGTTCCAGAATGTCCTAAAATGCTCCGGAATGTCCCAGGACACCCAAAATATCCCCCCCACGCCCCAGTGCCCTCTCCACCTCTTGTCCCTTCCTTCTATGCCCTAAAATGCCTATGATTCACCTTGCCCTCTATCAAAACCCTTCTGATATGCCCTAAAATGCCTTTAAATGCCCCAAATGCTCCTTCCCCTAGGCCCTAAAATGCCCCCAAATGCCCCTTCCCCTACGCCCTAAAATGCCCCAAATGCCCCTTTCCCTATGCCCTAAAATGCCAAATGCCTCATTTGCTGTCCTAAAATGCTCCCAAATGCCCCTTTCCCTATGTCCTAAAATGCCCCCAAATGACCCTTTCCCTATGCCTAAAATGCCCCCAAATGCCCATTCCCTTATGCCCTAAAATGCCCCCAAATACCCCTTCCCCTATGCCCTAAAATGCCCCCAAATACCCCTTTCCCTATGCCCTAAAATGCCCCCAAATGCCCCTTCCCTATGCCTTAAAATGCCGTCCTGCCCCCACTCCTGTGACCCAGTCTGCTCTCTGATTCACCTTGCCTTAAAATGTCCCTAAATGCCCCTCAATGCCTCTAAATGCCCCAGTGTTCTTAATGCCCCAATGCCCTAAGATGCCCCAGTGTTCCTAAATGCCCCCAGATGCCCCCAGATGTCCCTTCTTTCTATCCCCCAATGCCCCTCAAGGCCTGCGAATGCCCCCCCAGTACTCCCAAATGGCTATAAATGCACCTTCCCTCTATCCCCTTAATGCCCCGAATGCCTCCCAATGCCCCCTAAATGCCCCAGCTCCTATGACCCACCTTGCCCTCGACGGTCCACTCAATGGCTGGCTTGGGCTCCCCCGTAATGTCAATATCGTAGAGGTGCTGCTGGCCGACCTTCAGAGTGATGTCCTTGACGTTGGTCCGGTCGATGCGGGGCTTGCCTGCCGGAGGAGATGAAGGGGAAATGTAGGGGAGATGAAGGAGAAATGTAGGGGAGATGAGAGGGAAATATCGGGGAGATGAAGGGGAAATGTACGGGAGATGAAGGGGAAGCGTAGGGGAGTGGAAGGGGAAATGTGGGAGAGATAGTGAGGAAGTGTGGGGAAAAGAGGAGAAAAGTACAGGCTAGAACGAAAACAGTGGAAATGTACACGAAATGTAGTGCAAATGAGGAGGAAACGTGGTGGAAATGTAGAGGAAATGTGGTGGAGATGTAGAGAAAATACCAAAGAAACAAGAATCATCCCAGTTTGTCTGAAGAAAATTTGAAACTGACGAACGACAATGAAAATCCCGTCTCTATCAAATCGTGTCTCAGGTACTTCGAATTTCCCGCCATATTTTCGTCAACCCTGGAGACAGACTTTTTTTTCTCTCTTTTAATTTTTCGTCAAACACAGGGGACATAGTTATTTTTTCTAACTGTGCAAACGATTTATTTTTCTAACTGTGTAAACGTGAACCCAGGACTCACGGAAGCGGGGCCTGGCAGTGTGAGGCAGTGTGGAATCGGATGGCTCTCCCTTGCCTGCCTTGTTGACGGCCCTCACCCGGAACTCATACTTCTCGCCCTCCTTCAGGCCAGTGATGGGTCCCTCGCAGGTGTTGCCGCGCACCTTGCCCACCTCCTTGAAGTCCTGTGTGTGCGAGTTTGTAGGTTGTAGTTTTGGAGGGGTAATTCTGGTTTGGTGTAATCTCTCTCTCTCTCTCTCTCTCTCTCTCTCTCTCTCTCTCTCACACACACACACACACACACACACACACACACACATTTTAACTACATTTAAACATATTTATTTTATCACGTATCAGAAAACATCCTTCACCTCGAGCAGAGACAAAAATGTGAGTCTTCTCCTTTTTACTCGACAGGCATAAAAAACTAAGTCTGATCCTACTTGGCATAAAATCTAAACCTAATCCATAAAATTTAAGCCTAATCCATAAAATCTAAGCCTGATCCACAAATTCTAAGCCTGATCTATAAACTCTAACCCTGATCCAACTTCCCATAAACTCTAGTCCTGATCCCACTCCATCGCTACACTACGACTCACATCAGCGTCCTTTGGCTTCATCTCGAGGACGTAGCCTTCGATGGGGGCGCCACCGTCCCTGATTGGCGGGTCCCACTTCAGCTTCACGGAGTTCTCGTCAAAGTCCACGATCTCGGGCAGGCCAGGAGGACCAGGCTTGTCTGAGGGGGTGAAGGAACGTTTTAGATTTAGACTGCAGCACAGATTATTATTTTACGCTATATTAACACAGAACAAGAGAGAAGAATGAAGAGTTAGACTGCAGTAGTGATTTATGTTTTACGTTATATTTACACAGGGCAAACGAGAACACTGAAGAACAAGTTGTGGAAATTAGGACACAAGCTGAACAGGAAACTCAACACAGGCAACTGGGAAAAAAAAATAATCGTTTGTCCATCAGATCTGAGAGGGGATGAGGTAGCGAAAAGAACTTGAGAATATTCTTAATAGTAAAATGAGTGGGAGAAAGGGCATGGGGGAGTCTCAAGAAGTAGTTGAAGTGGATGATAGGTGTATAAATCCTTCCTAACTCCCAAGTGGTGCCAAGAAAAAAACAAGATAAAGTAAAAACACATCCTCAGCTTGAAAGACCACGCACCGAACGGATCCTTGGCGACGATGGCCTTGTCTCCGTCGAGTGGATCAGAGTCGCCCTCGTCGTTGTGCGCCTTGACACGGAACTCGTACTTCTTGCCTGGCTCCAGCCCCGTCACCTCCAGCTCGGTCGTGTCTCCGTCGTCAGTGTGGCCGCAGGGAACCCAGCGACCTGACAGAAAAACATCAGAGTCAGATAATATTTTGTACCAAGTGTGTCAGATAATAGTTTGTACTCACTAACAGAAAAACATTGAAATCAGATAATAATTTGTACCAGGCGAGTCAGATATTTTGTACCCATTGACAGAAAACATGAGTCAGATAATATTTTGTACCAACTGACAGAAAACATTAGTCAGATAATATTTTGTACCACCTGATGGAAAACACCATACTACCACCACAATTATCATTTTCACCACGCCACAACCAGACTCTACCACCACGACTAACACAATCAACCAGAGCCACCACATTCACTACTGTTAAAACCATCACCATCGCCACCACCATTATAACCACTATCACCACCACCACTATGGACACCACCACGATCATCACTCCCATTAACATCGCCACAACTACGACAACCAGCATCACCATCACCTCCACAACTGCTACAGCTATCCCTCCACCTAACTTCACACAGCCACCATCAGCACCACCACTACCACAACTACCACAACCACCACAACACTTACCGGTAGTGACATCCATCTTCTCCACCGTATAGCCATCGACAGGGATACCACCGTCATCCTTGGGCTTGTTCCACTTGAGTTTGCAGCCCTCTTTGTGGATGTCTGAGATCTCCAGTGGACCTTCGGGCTTGGATGGGCGGTCTGGAGGAGGAGATAAGTGTTGTGGAGACAGATACTTAAATAGAGATAAAGATAGTGACTTTTAATTTAGAGATAGCTACTTAGATAGATAAAGATGGTGTGTGTGTTCCTGTGAGATGAAAAGGAAGTTAATTACAGAGAAAGAAACCAGTGTTGGGCAAGTACACAGCGATAGGTAGAAAGACAGACAAGTAGAGAGATAAGTAGATAGACGAGGAGGAAGACAAGTGGTTAGTTAATTAGAAAAACAAACCTATCACCGTGACTCACCCAGCACGACAATCTCCAAGTCAGCCTCATCAGAGCCGGAGTCATTCTTGGCGTGCACCTTGTAGACGCCTGTGTGCTTCCTCTCAGCCTCTGTGATGGTGAACTTGGTGAGATAGTCTTCACCTTGGATGATGTAGTTGTCCGCTGTGTCCACCTGTAATAAGAAAAATCGTAATTATACTTCTTTTTTTACCCTAACTTGGCCTAAAACTGCCTGCATATGTGTTCTTTTAAAAACTCTACCTTTCCTCTTAATTTGCCATAGATGTCCATTCTTTCAAAATCCATGAACATCACTAAAATATCTATGCATAATATACTTTCATATAAAACATGCCCATTACTCTATATCCCCAGTGACTGAAATACTTTAAGTTAAAACAAAATCTATTATCAGGAACGCTATTACAGAAGACGATGTAAACATATCCTCCCCCCCATCTCTCTCTCTCTCTCTCTCTTTTTCTCCACTCACCTTCTTGCCCTTCAGCGTCCACCAGATTTCTGGAGGAGGTTCACCCTTAACGTCAACCTCGAGGTGGATTTTCTTGCCTGCTCTCACCGTAATCTTCTTCAACTTCTCTCGGTTGATGGTTGGCTTCACTGTGGGTTGAATATGACGTTGGTGAGATGGGGACTTATGGCAGGAGACACAATGAATGAATGAATGAATGCGTAAATAAAATATAGAAAGTTTTGAATAGAATATGAATTGAAGTGACGCGGGATCTGGCCTTGGCGAGATGCGACTTGGTGAGGTCAGATGAATTACTAGGAAAGAAATAAACGAATAAATGGATAAGTACACGCATAAATATCTCCAAAAATTGATAAAATGAGCAATATGACTTACGGAATCTGGCCTTAGCGACATGAGGCTTGGTAGGGTCGGAAGGATCACCGGGCCCTGCCTTGTTGACGGCCACCACACGGAACTGGTACGTGTTGCCCTCCTTCAGGCCTGGCACGCGGCACTCTGGCTTGGGGCCCTGGTGGCGAAATGGAGAACTATTTGCACTGTTTTTATCTCTCTTTCATCTCCTATATCTAAACTACCCCCTCCCCTTCTGTATCTCACTTTCTTCTTTATCTACGTGCTATCTGAACTCTCTCTTTTTATCTCCTTCAATTCTGGTTCTGGACCCTGGTGGCGAAATGGAGAACTACTAGCACCGTTTTCTTTTAAATGTTTGGTTTGTTTACCCTTTACTATCTAGATTATCTTTCCTTTTTTTAATTATCTGCTTCAGGTCAGGCACATGGCTTCCTCCCTCTACTCTCACCTCTCTTGTTCCCTCCTCCCTTCTCTCACTTCTTCAGTCTCGTCTCACTTCTTTATTCTCTTCCCTCCACGTTCCACTTCTCCAGCTTCTCCTCTTTTCACTTCTCCTTTCTTTACTTCTCCTCTTCTACCCAATTCGCCAGTCTTCTCTTCTTCCCTTTCCATTTTCTCTTCTTCTCACCAACCCAACCTGTCTTCCTCTTATTCCTCTCACCTATACATCCTCTCCTCCTCATCCTCTCATCTATCCATCATCTCTTACTCCTATTCCTCTCACCTAACCATATTCTCTCTCCCCTCTTCTCTTTCTCTCTCCCTCTCATCTGTCCAGCCCACCTTTCCTCCTGTTCCTGTCACCTATCACATTCCCTCCTCCTCCTCCTCTGTTCCTCCTCCGCCTCCTCTGTTCCTCCTCCTCCTGTTCCTCCTCTTCCTCTTCCTCTCTTCCTCCTCTTCCTTCTCCTCCTCCTCCTCCTCCTCACCTCACTCTCATGGATGGGCTCCCAGGTTCCATACTTCTCCTTCTTCTCAATGATATACTTCTGGATGGGGGCGCCTCCCGTGTCCTTAGGAGGATCCCACTTGAGGTCCACCCGGTCCACGTCCCAGTCCACGATTTCCGGTACACCTGGTTTACCTGGGATACCTGAAGACGGAGGAGAGGAGGTGAGTCGGCCAGAAAAATGAGAGAATATGACAAAAATCGACCTATAGTGAAGAGGAAAAGTAGGAAAATATATGACATTAGATGGACAGAGGAAAATATGCAAAACTGAAGGAAAGAGGAACATGTTCAAGAAAATAATAAAATAAAATGACAAAATCTACCTAAAATGAAGAGGGAAAAATAGGAAAATATATGGCAACAGGATGAGAAACGGGAAAATGCGCGAAAAACTGAGGGAAAGATGGAAGAATGTACAAGAACCTGAAAAAAAAGAATGTAAGAGAAAAAAACGAATAGATGCAAATGGATGAGAGAGGGAAAGCTGGACAGATAATACAGCAAATAGTAATTGTATTTGAAACTGAATGAAAATATGGAAGAATTAGAGGACATGAAGTATTGAGAAAAAAAGCAACGTCTGTGAAATTGAAAATAACAGATGAATTAAAGCAGATTCATAAAACGAAGATTTTGGATTTACTGATGATGATGCCGATGGTGTTACTAATACTGATAATGACGACGATGCTGCTGATGCTGCTGATGATGATAAGAATAATGATAACAGTGATAATAATAATAATGATAACAACAACAACAACAATAATAATAATAATAATACAAATAATGATAATAATAATAATAATAAAGGCGATTAAACTTAAAAAAAACGCATTAATTTATTTATTTTAACACTTACTGTACGGGTCCTTGGCCAGAACAGCGTGGTCTGTCTCAAGGGGCTCTGATTCCCCTTCCTCATTGACAGCCTTCACGCGGAACTGGTACTCCTTGCCCTCCTGCAGCCCGGGCACGTCCATCTCCGTGTCCTGCAAGTAGATAGAGGGGTAGATAAATAGGTAGGTAGGCAGGTAGATCAACAAATATATAGGTAGGTAGGCAGGTAGTAAGATCGACGGAGATAAGGCAGGTAGGTAAGTGGGTAGGAAGACAGATCGATATAGATGAAGGTGATATTATCTCCACTGCGTTTCTTTGCGACTAACACCACATCTACTCGTGTTAGTCTATCACAGCTTAGAATTCAGATAGGTTGTAATTTTTGGCCAAGTAAGAATAAAAGTGGAGAGGAATAAGAGAGAGGTGTGTGTGTGTGTGTGCTGGTAGCAGGGCAGTGAAATGGCGGGGGACAGGGCGACATGGAGGCGACTTGTTTGTGGCCACCCCGTATGGGATTAAAGCGTTTGGCAATAGATAGATAGATAGAAGAGTAAAAGGAGTATTGCACAAACCTTGGTTCTGCCCACGGGAACCCAGCGGCCTGTGATGGGGTCCTGCTTCTCCACGAGGTATTCCTGAATGGGTCTGCCGCCATCGTCCTCAGGCTTCTCCCATTTCAGCTTGCAACTCTTCTTGGTCACATCCGACACCTTGAGGGGGCCCTTGGGTTTGCCCGGGGCGGCTGGTGGGGGCAAGAAAAGTGTGAAAATAAAGAGAGAGAAAATAAAGCAAGGTGATAACAAAGAAGGAAGAAAGAGGGAAAGACAAAGACAAGGAGGGGGGGGGGTGTAATGAGGGCTGGGATTAAAAGACAGAAAGAAGACACCGATTGCATGAAACTACTTATAAATGGTGGGGAGAGAGAGAGAGAGAGAGAGAGAGAGAGAGAGAGAGAGAGAGAGAGAGAGAGAGAGAGAGAGAGAGAGAGAGAGAGGCAACTGTGCTTTATGTACTGGAAGGAGATTTACCATTTAATAATTATCTTCTAAAGGGGGTAACTAAAACAGAGTTCAGATACTCACACAGCACGACAATCTCCACCTCAGCCTCGTCCTTGCCGTGCTTGTTGGTGGCGATGATCTTGTAAGTCCCTGTCTGCTTCCTCTTGGCGTCCACGATGTTCAGCTTGGTGTTATAGTCGACGTTCACGATCTCGGTATTGTCCTCCGTCACAACCTACGGGAAAATAACCAGCCATGAGTGTGTGGCCAGTATAGGGTGTTTAAAGACTGAATAAAGGGGTATCTATGTTGTTTATCTGATTTTACTTTATTTTATCGCTATCTACTCACAGTCAGACGCCTTAATCCCGAAAGAAGTGGCCACAAACAAATCACCTCCATGTACTCCTGTCCTCCGTCATCAAGCTGTCTTTTCTCCAACTCACACCCCCTCTCTCTCATATATAACTCTCCACTCCATCCCTCCATCTCATTCCCGGTCTTCCCCTTCCTCTCATCCAGCTCTACCTCACTCACATACACTCTCGTACTCAGTCTCTCATTCTCCATCCTCTGTAAATGACCAGGTACTCTCTCCTTCTGGTCCTCCCTCTAGAGAAAAATAATAAACAACTGTAATATTTTTTTTTGTTTTTGTGTTTACAGACCACTTCAAATTTTGACAAAATTCTCTCTCTCTCTCTCTCTCTCTCTTTTTTTCTCTCTCTCTCTTTCTCTCTCTCTCTCTCTCTCTCTCTCTCTCTCTCTCTCTCTCTCTCTCTCAGTATCTGGGGGCACATGACACTTCACTGGCAGAATCCTCGCTTCCTTCCTAAAACTTACACACGCACGTCTGGCTCTATCATGACCTACACATGTCAAAGATGTGTGTGTGTGTGTGTGTGTGTGTGTGTGTGTGTGTGTGTATCTGCGTGCCTACGTATTTGCGTGCGTATTTGTGTGCGTCCAGACTTACCTCCTTCTCCTTCAGGATCCACTGGATGGTTGGAGGGGGTTCACCTTCCACGTTGACGTCCAGTTTGATGTTGCGACCCGCCTTCACTGTGATGGGCTTCAGGTTGGTGCGGTCGATGCGAGGCTTCACTGTGGAGAGAGGGCTTCACTTAGGAGGGGCTTCACTTAGAGATTTTCTTTTTCATTATGCTTAGGGCTACTTAGAAGGAAAAGAAACAGCCACGATTTTGAGTATAGAGAAAATGATTTTGAGTTTTTTTCCTTTTTTGGCTAATTGAGAGACAGTCATGATTTTGATTCCAGAGATGAAGATGTTGAGATGTTTTTGTGGAATAATTATAAGCTTTGAGAAGGCTTAGAATTGTCTGTTTGAAGTTAGATAGATATATACATAGACAGATAGACAAGGGTGTAATCAGACAAAGAGAAATGGACAGATTATGTAAAGTGGCTTGCATACGTACATATATATATATATATATATATATATATATATATATATATATATATATATTTATTTATATATATAGATATATTGAGTGAGAGAGAGAGAGAGAGAGAGAGAGAGAGGTGTGTGTGTGTGTGTGTGTTTGCTTGTGTATGTGTATGCGTGACAGACAGAGACAGACAGACAGACACACACACACACACACACACACACACACACACACACACACACACACACACACACAAATCTCTGAACACTCACAGGCCTTATGCTTGACCAGGTGATAGTCAGTGGCCTCGGATTCAGGTGAGTTTCCGGCTTTGTTCACGGCGATGACCCTGAACTGGTACTCCGCCCGGTGCTTCAGGCCGCCTACTTTGGTCTCCACGGGCGTACCGGGCTTCAGGGGCGTGACCACATCCTGCTTCAGTTCCGCGGCAGGCTCCCAGTCCGGCATGAACCTGAAGGAGGGATGAAGGAGGGGTGAAGAAGGGGTGCTCTGAACATATATGGGTATTTAATCTGCCACAGCACTGGATCAGCCACAACATTGGATCAGCCACAACTCAGCCACAACACTGGAGCAGCCACAACTCAGCCACAACACTGGATCAGCCACAACTCAGCCACAACACTGGAGCAGCCACAACTCAGCCACAACACTCACTTGTCTTTCTTCTGGATGATGTACTTCTGGATGGGCGCCCCACCATCGGACTCAGGCACCGTCCACTTCAGGTCCACGGATTTGTTGTCGTAATCCGTGATCTCGGGGCGGCCGGGAGCGGTGGGCACGTCTGGGGGCGGGGTAGGTCACGTCAGGTCACACAGTATAGGAAGCAAGTAAGGAAAGTAGAGAAAAACCGAAGAACAACGTCAATAAAAGCTAAGTAAATAAGGAAAATAAAGACTGAACAACGACATCAATAAAACCTAGAACTGGATGTGGACTCCTTGCATTCCCGCCATGAAGAGCCAAGATAGTGCACATATTTAAAGGACATCAATCAAAAGGACATCACTCAGTTTAAAGGACATCAATCAATTTATGGGACATCAATCAATGGAATCAAACGCTCAGTCTGTCAGTCGATGGCATGAGCTAGACCACGATAACTAAAAGACAAAAGTATTCTCTTTCGTGGAGGAAATTATCCAGAGGTCACACACTATGCACAATAAACAAGGACAATTGATCAAAACTATAGCAATCTCTGTCATCACACGGGGAAATAAATGACACGGTAATGTTTAATAAACCTATCGCTATTCAAAAATGAGTGACAAAAGGAGCAGAGAAAACGCAGACACAGAAAAAGGGAATTTAAGGGGAGACTCACCGTAGGGATTCTTGGCCAGGATAGCTTGGTCGGCCTCCAGCGGCTCAGAATCTCCCTCATCGTTGACGGCCGTGACGCGGAACTTGTACTGGTGCCCGGGTTCGAGGCCCTCCACGTTGAAGTACGGGGGAACCACGGCGCCGGGGCACTGTCAGGACGGAGAAGCGTAAAAATAATATAATCCTTTCACCTTAAACTGGCCTAGCTTTTATTCTGTTGCAGCTTAATTCGCATACTTCAGTTGCAGAATAAGATAACTCTGCGGTTCTACGTCCTTTCCATAGCACATCTTCGTGATTAGTAAGATCGTGTTAATCTACTACTGTACTTAAGTAGCACCTATCCTCACCTAGCCACACCTGAGGAACGTAACTTAATCAGGCTATCCTCACCTTGCCACACTTTTGAAAAATTTAATTAGCTTCTATCCTCACCTTGCCACACCTTTGAAGAACTTAATTAGCCTCACCTTGCCACACCTGACCCATTTTCCGGTAGCCAGGTCCATCTTCTCGACCTCGTACTCCTTGATGGGCATGCCACCGTCGTCCTCGGGCGCCTCCCACTTGAGTTTGCACCCGGTGTCGTGTACATTCGATACGTCTAGAGGACCCTTGGGTTTTGAGGGCTTGCCTGGTGGTGGGAGGAGAGGGGAAATTTTTGGTTTTTGAGTCCAGGTGAGGAGGAAAAAATACACAGCTTTTTGATGGAGAGAGGCGAGGGTAAGAATGGAATGAGACGGGAAAGGAAAATGGAAGAAAGTATGGCGGACACTCATGATTTTCTTTTTTTTTTTTTTAAGATCTTGATGGTTGGGGAAGGGGGGAATTTTTGGTTTTTGAGTCCAGGTGAGGAGGGGAAAAAACAGCTTTTTAATGGAGAGGGAAGAGTACAGGAAGGAGAATGTTAAAGTGTATGGCAGAGAATATTTTTTTACTTTGGTTTCATAAGATTTTTGGTTTATGGGTGCACGTGAGAAGGGAAAAATACATAAGTTTATAAGAGAAAAGAAGGGAGGATAAGGAAGGAGTGAGACAGGGAAGGAGAAAGTATGAATGTATGGGAGACAGCCCGAGGAACTTGTCTAGACTTTGATTTCATTACAGTTTTTAACAGAGAACTAGTACCATGGCTAAATTATGTGCAATATATTAACAAGATCCAAAAGCTACCTGAGACACTGGTGGTAGGAATATACACAATTACCTACAAAAACACCCCCTAGTTAAGAATTTCGAGACCATTGGACGAGAACGACTTACCGAGAACGACCAGCCCGACGGTCTCGGTGTCCTTACGAATATACACAAATACCTTTAAAAAAACACCCCCTAGTTAAGAATTTCGAGACCATTGGACGAGAACGACTTACCGAGAACGACCAGCTCGACGGTCTCGGTGTCCTTGCCATTCCTGTTCTCGACCTTGAGGGTGTAGAGACCGGCGTCCTTTCTCTTGGCATTGGTGACTGAGAACTCGGTGTGGTGGTCTGTGTTTTCGATGGTGATCCTGTCCGTGGTTGACAAGACGGTTTCCTTGAATATCCACTCCTTCTCAGGGTCGGGTTCGCCAATCACGTCCACGGCCCACTTATGGCTGCGTCCCACCTTGATCGTCACGGATTTGAAGTTGGTTCGGTCGATGCGGGGCTTTACTGTTGGTGTTGACATGGAGGTGAAGTGTGAGGAAGAGAAATGCAGACTGGTATCAACTTGGCGGGGTTGAACAGTAAGACCAAATGGATATTAAAATTTAAAAGTAGTATTTATCTGTCTATCTGTCTGTCTACCTATCCATCTATCTATCTATCTATTTGTCTATCTATTCATCTATCAAAAACTGGCATTAAACGTAGGAAACATGGACAATAAACCAAAATCGATATGAAATTCAAGCTTCAGTATCAATCTATCAGCCAATATATCTATCTTCTATCCATCTATCTGTCTATCAATCTATCATTAAGACCTGTATTGCACCCATAAGAAGCGTAGAGACCAAGGGCTGAGCTACTTACCACCAAAAAGCACACAAAATATAAGTGAGGGATTAAAGGCGACAGAAACTTCTTTTTAGTGGCATCATTTTCTCCTCAGTTTGTCCTTAATATACCTGATGATTCATAAATATATATTGAAAGGGAATAATGTCACATTGTTGATACTGATAAGAGGAAGTATGCTAAAAACGATCCTGGTACTGATAATGAGACAGTATGCTAAAGGCTGATAAGGGGTAGCATACTAAAAGACTACCCTGATACCGATAAAAGACCCGGTATATCAAACAGAGAACCTTAATCCTGACCAAACACCCAGAGTATTATACACGGCTTCGTACTCACGGTTCTTGTGTTTGCAGAGATGGTTGTCGGTGGGCTCTGAGGCTTCACCAAGACCCGCTTTATTGGCAGCCTTGACCCTGAAGCTATACACCGTCCCCTCCTTCAGGCCCGGGACCGTCGCCTCGCAGTTGGTGTCCTTCGTCGTCACCACTTCTTGCCAGTCGAGGGAGTGCTTGTCCTTCATCTCAATCACGTAGTGGGAGATGGGGCGGCCTCCATCCTTCTCCGGCGGGGTCCACTGCAGCTTCACCATAGTGTTGTCGTAGTCCACGATCTCGGGCTTGCCTGGGCGGCTTGGCTCGTCTGAGAGGGTGAAAAATTAATGTAAGATAGGATTTTACCACCTCTCTCTCTCTCTCTCTCTCTCTCTCTCTCTCTCTCTCTCTCTCTCTCTCTTCAGGGACGCCTTTATTCTCTACCACTCATATCCCCTTCTTAAATTTGCAGTGGATGCTTTTTACGTCCACTGATTATTTGGTGGATTAGTATTCTCATGAAGCAGCTAAAATATCGACTTTCTTCAAACCAGCAAACAGCCGTACCCGCAACACACGAGAACTGAGAAGCGTAATATCTAGACCGCCCTATCATTTTCATTTTCGTTTATCAAGGCTCCAACATGCTTATATGAGCCGGCCTTGGTCACCTACTAGCGGCTCTCCATGGTTCTCGATCTCTGGCAGCCTCCCTATTCAGAGTACTATCTCCACGCTGCTCGATCTCTGGCAGCCTCCCTATTCAAAGTAGTGTAGGAAAAAAAATGTGCCTTACCGTATGGGTTGCGAGCAATGATGGGTTCGTCGTTCTCCAGGGGTTCTGACTCGCCCTCCTTGTTGACAGCCTTCACGCGGAACTTGTACTTCTTCTTCGGTGTCAGTCCGTCCACCGTGAACTCCGTCTTCTCCGGCCCGACCTGGCGACACAACAACACCTTAGACACAGAGGCACAGGCACGCGTCTTTCTTACTCTATTCTTGCTATTCCACACCACCTGATTCAGCTTAGGGGAGACTTTTTGATCTGGGTGGATTAAATTGGATCTTTTGTAACCCCTGCAATGAAATGGCGGGGGACAGTGCGACATGGAGGCGATTTGTTTGTGGCCACCCCTTACGGGATTAAGGCGTCTGGCAATAGATAGATAGATAGTAATCCTTGCCATATACAGGGCCTCTCCTGAGCTGAATACAGTCGATACAAGCAAGTATATTCGTTGCTGTTGTTTAACCCTGGTTTGTATGGCCGAGCAGACCAGTCAACCACAAGTAAGCCACTGCTGCTGTGAGTCCGACCTACAGGTACACAACAGTAAGGAATCGGCATCCCTTGTGGTAGACAGCGCCTAACCTGGGTCGGACCAGGGGCTTTCCCACGGCGGGGTGCAGAGAAATAATGAGGTTTGGTTCCTGGGTGGACGCCACAGATGCTTAACTCCACCCAGGACGCACATCACCGCCACATGCAGGCTCCTCGTCAGCTCCATGAGAAGAATAAAGCTGACGTGTCCACATCACAGGGCACATCGTCAGCCGTAGTGATTTTAAAACAACACCGTGTCGTGTGTGTTAGTGGGTACAAAGAACGTCTAGAAAATATACCATCTGAGGCTTAGCAGTACCATCTGAGGCTTAGCTGTACCATCTGAGGCTTAGCAGTACCGTCTGAGGCTTAGCAGTACCATCTGAGGCTTAGCTGTACCATCTGAGGCTTAGCAGTACCGTCTGAGGCTTAGCTGTACCATCTGAGGCTTAGCTGTAAGGTACCATCGTCACACTCTCCATAAATAACGTACGGAGGATATTAACCAGCCACAACCAAAAATAAATCGCTAAGGAAGCGGTGCTAGGGAGTCTCCAGGTCTTATACTTTGACGCAGAATCTGGTATGCCATTAATTTTCTCTTATAGTATACTGTATAAATATAGAAACAAACTAGTAAGGAGGAAGTGTAAGTATACCTTCTACACCCACATGTATACGAAATAAAGAGAGAGAAAAATAAAGCATATTCTAATTATACATACACTAAATATATCCTTGGCAAGCGTTACTTCTAGGAAATAAGTCAAATAAAGTACAATAAATCTACACTACAGATACGTATATCCTGGGTAAGCGTCACGTCTAGAAAATAAAGTTAAATATATTTACTGAGGAAGTAAAGCGTCACGTCTAGGAAATAAAGGGAATAAAGCCAAATATATATATATACAGTGAGGGTAAGCGTCACCTCCAGGAAATAAAGTTTAATACATATGTGGATAAAGCGTCACCTCTAGGAAATACAGGAAATAAAGCCAAATATACAGTGTGGGTAAGCGTCACCTCTAGGAAATAAGGTAAATGTATACGTGTGGAAAAAGGGTCACCTCTAGGAAATAAAGTAAAATATATATATGTGGGTAAAGCGCCACGTCTATAAAAGGTACCTTGACATCGATACTGGGATTCTGTTTTGCTTTGGCGGAGGGTCCAGAGGGCTTACGGTGCGGAGAGTCCAGAGGCAGGGAGTCTGAGAGGGTGGCACGCTGGGGGGTGGGGAGGAGCTGGGGTGGGGAAGAAGGGATGGGAGGGAATTGGGAGGGGAGAGAGGGAAAGTGAAGAGAAGGGAGAGGGAGGAGGGTGTGGAGCGTAGGAGAGAGGCAGAGGGAAGAGAAGAGAAGGGAAGAGAGAGGAACAGAAAAGGGAAGAGGGTATGGAGTGTGGGTATGGGAAAGGAAGAGAAGATGCGAATGGAAGGGTGTGTAGTGTAAGACAGAGTGAGGAGGAGACGAGGAGAGGGAAAGGGAAAGGGGGGGGAGAGAAGAAGTGAAGAGAGGTGCGTGCGTGGAGTGTGCGAGAGAGACAGGAAGAGAAGAAGTGAAAGTGTATGAGGGAAGGAATGAAGGAGTGACGAAAGGAGAGAGAGAATGAGTGAGGGAGAAAGGTGGAAGGCCAGTGGGAGGGTTATGGGTGTGGGGAACAAATGACATACATCAAACACGAATCATATTTTATGGTGTGTGTGTGTGTGTGTGTGTGTGTGTGTGTGTGTGTGTGTGTGTGTGTGTGTGTGTGTGTGTGTGTGTGTGTGTGTGTGTGTGTGTGTGTGTGGAGAGGCAGTGTAAGGTGTGGTAATGATTTCTATTCCACAGTGATTTTTGCAGTCTGAATACTTATATGTTGCAAAAACAAAAATCACAGTGTAAATGCTAAAAAATAATCTACCTTTATTTGTAAGAATGTATATGTAAGAGATTAAAGTACGATAACACTGGCTGCAAGAACAATCAAGGACACGAAGGTAGACAGACATTAGCACAGAGTAAGTAAGGAAAAACACAACGAAAGATGTCCGTGTTTTATCGAAAGGAATTCCACATTTTCTTCAGAGCTTCTTCCTCGTCGTCATCTTATCAATCAATCTTTTCCCCTCTGCTCCTTATTCCCTTCCTTATCCTCTCTTATCTTTATTCTGCTTCTTCCTCCTCTTGTAACTTCTTTTTCTATACTATTTCTTATATCCTTTCCTATTCTGTGACCATTATTTATTATCTTTCAACAAACTCTCAAACAGTAATCAGGGAAATTCATTCGTTCTTCCCCCCTTTCTGTGCCATTTTCTCCTGTCTTTTTCTTAATCCCTTCCTACTCTGTGTCCTCGAATTTTTATTTTATTATTATTTTTTGAAGTCCAAGCTCTCTGTGTCTTTCTCTGCATTTTTTTTTTTTTCATCCCTACCTACCCTGTTTTTTTTCTGTTTTTTTTTTTTTTCTTTTTTCCTCCCCACCTACTTTGTGTCCACGATTTTTTACTCTTTTTTTTTCAGTCATTTCTCCTTCCGTCAGAAATCGTAAAAATAATATCTGTTTTGCTCACCTCGCCAGCTGGTACCCATGCCCCGGTATCAAGGTCCATCTTCTCGACGATGTAGCCCTCGATGGGCATGCCGCCGTCATCCTTGGGCTTCTTCCACTTGAGCTTGACGTGGTCGGCTCTAATCTCCTCAGGGAAGAGTGGGCCTTCGGGGCGGCTTGGCTTGGCTGCGAGAAACACGAAGGTATGGGCATATATCATCACCATCATCGTTATACTACTACTACTACTACTACCACTACTACTGCTTCCACTACTATGACTACTACTACTACTACTGCTACTACTACTGACACTGTAAAATGTCTATCATTCATTCATCATTCAAGCCTTTAAAACTAATATCATCAACTTAATCCAGTTTTCACTGTTTTCAAAGATACAGGTGGGATAAACACAAAACAAAACAAAACAAAGAAAAAACGAAAACAGCAGAATCCATCACACACCCATTCACGCATCATCCAGGCCTAAGTAGTGATAGCTGTAGCCCCAGGTTCATTTGAAAAGTGAACCCCGTGGACTGCAGACTGAAGCGGCCCTCTCCTGCAGTCCAGCATCCACCTCTCACAAGGGCAGGGGTGGAGTTCAGGGACGTTTGTATAACTGGGCAGGAGAGCTGACCAGTTAATATAGGTACTACCACGCGAAGGCATCCCCAGTACCTCCAGACCTTCAAATACCCACAAATATCCAGGTAGTTGTTGAAGGCTTACCGAGAATGACGACGTCAGCCTCCTCCTCACACTCGCCTACGGAGTTCACCAGACGCAGCCTGTACTTCGCCGTGTCGGAGCGAACCCCCTTCCTAAGAGTCAGGACGGTGTTGCGCTCGAACTGCTCAATCGTGATCCTGTCGTGGCGGGAAAATGCACAGAAGGGCGTCAACGAGGGTAAAGGAAGGGAAAAGAGGAGACTTCGACAAGGTGGGACAGGGGAAGAAGCTAAACGGATATTTTATTCATAATCGAAGTGATAGAATTCGATGATCGCAGAAGAATGGCTTTGAATATGTTGAAGTTCGAGAAAGGCCGGTTGATTTCTTCGTATTCCTAGAAAGGTCGGTTGGATTTTTTGAGTTTTCGGAGAGACTGTTTGAATTTTTAGAGTTTGTGTGAAGACTAATTGAATTTTGAGAGTGTTAATTCTTCCGCTGTGTTGTGGGATGTTGTGGTACAGTGACAGTGGCAGCAGCTCATTGTGTTATCCCATCAACTTGTTTTAAAAAGTCTGGAGAAGAAACGTATTATGCTATTACCTCGGGGACAATATATCAAGTGCTGTGCCAGTATAACACACATCATATTATTATTCACGATAAAAAGGGAGATTGACCTTTCAGAGAGCAATATTTGTTCTGAGTACCGTAAGATAATATCATACACTGAGGGGAAGCTCGTGCCATCTAACGTGTCACTAAATGTCTTGTGTCATTCCTGCAGTGTGTAAGATTTTCCATTCCCACTTCGCAAAACTCCATTACCCTACTGAGCCCGGGGATGTCTTTTTCATTTCGTTCTTGCCACTTCCTGAAGATTATATAAACCTTGGGAGAGATTTCAAACTGGAGGGGTTGGGTACAGCCTAAATAAACCCCTTCAGCATGAGTCCACTTTCCCATGTTGAATAAAATCGTCCAGCAGAAGAAAGAACAGACCAAAATGTACGGCAGTTGGCTTCACGGGGTTAATCGTCTCCACCTAACCTTGACCGTGTCCTTGGTGTGAGAATTGAGGTGTCCAGCGAGCGGGTTAACTTTACACCAACTCACAAGCGTCACATCCAGAAACGACTGACTGACGAGAATGGGTCACGGCTGAATGCGGAGGAATTCAATTGTTACAGAATCAAATTAAAGTGAAAATAGACACATACCAAACATTTTGTCATATTTCCATTTTGAGTGAACTGTTATCCTAGCCCACAGAGGATGGCAAAATTCACTATGTTGATATTTTTGGCATTAAAAAAAAAACGAGGAAGAGGTAAGCCGTGTACAAACTGAAGTACCGGGAACTGAAATCTACCATTCACATTTTTTTTTTTACATTCAGCGATGCCAATTCTCCATAAGCTGAAACGAGCCTGAGACTGACACTGGACACAACTGAACTGAAATATTTCTTGCAATGTACTGAACACATGAGGTACACTGTTGGATTGCACGGAATTTTAGAGCATTTGCAACACCAAACTCTTACACGTGTATGCACTACTGACGTCACTAAAGAATCTAGCACATTAATATCAGCAAACAATAGATTTTATTATACATATATGACAACACTATAAATTTTAACTTATTACATCTCGGTAAAGTCATCAGCATAATTACACAGACATTACTATATGGCCTATATTCTAGATTATTTCATAGCTATCAGTAAACTCATTAGCATTTAATTTTGCACATATAATATTCTAGCAAATTTCATGAACATTCAGACAAAACTAACACCACTATATATATTCTAGTTTCAAGTCTATATCAACAAACTCTATTGCAGTGAATTATACACAAAAACGTCATTATTAATTTCTAGTTTATTAAATACCAGCAAACTCAACATTTAATATTATCAATGGACATGCAGTTTGAGAGTTTACTTGTAGAGCTTGAACATGCACGAATAGTTTAGAGCTACGTGCAGCGATAGAGCATTTAGCCTTGATCTGCAACCTTTAAGTTAATATTGCAGCTTGTTAGTTCGGTCTTCTCACTCGCTTCAGATGAATTGTTGTATTCTATTGAACTTACGATGCTCCAATACACCCTTTCCTTTTTGTTTACTTCTGCATGTCACGTTAATATTTTCTTGCATGATATTTGTGCAAAAATAATAATGGTAACATACATGAAAAGAGTAATGTGTCTCATGCAAAGTAAATCACAGAGGAAGAGGTGTCAAAGAACCTACTAGGCTCAACAGAATACAGACTCAAGATACCACTCATATGTAGTTTGATATATTGTCACGATCCTCCGAGCCAGTATATGCAAACTCACGGTAAATTTAGCTTTTCAACAGACGACCGAGCAGAAACCATATTAATATTCTCTTTAATTCCACTGGTAAAACTTGAAAGCAAACTCATAAACACTGAAACTTACATGAATCCATTTTGCTTCCATTCCTATTACACTTTTGCCTAGGATACAAGAAGGAAGCAAAAGGAACTGATGCAAAGTTTACAGTACTGTAGCTCATGAGTTTTGATTTCAGTTTTCCAGCACTCATACAATACTATGACAACACAAGATTTAAGTTTTCCAGCACTCATACAATGCTAGAACAACACACTGTAATGTTTCAGCTGAGGTGCATTCCAGTTCCTTGTTTGCTAAAATGTTATCTAGTACTTATTTAGTGTGAGTAAATAATCCTCCAGAAGATTTTTTCTTAACAGAAATCTAAAATAAGGGAATTATGAGAAACAAATATTTCTTATGGCTTTAGCCAATACATAAATTCAGCTAAGAGCTGATATCAACAGACAGGGACAAAGCAAAGTATGACTACCAAATGCATCTTGGATCAATCAATTATGGAAGTGGACGAAGGAACAGCTTCCTCTCATCATACTGGAGGGGACTAGATGCATTAGCCAGTCAACTGCAACGAGTAGGACAGTTTTGACTGCAAATTTTAATTGGACTACGTTTTTAACTCTATGACAGCATATCCCTCGATTAGATAACATATTCTCCTTGGGCCTAAATCAAAAGTACTGACAGCATTACACCTTGCAGTGAAGCACTACCGTGTGCGTCACCTGTCCAACGCCATGTCACTCAACAATCGCTTTACGCGACCCAAGATCCATATGCTAAATAGATCTTAGGGAGGCCCGGTTCCTCACACAGCCCGAACCACTCATGCACACGCAGCGCTAACCAAGATGTACTGCTGAGTCAATAGTTCCTCTACATATCTGGGTTTCGAAACTAATGAAGCACGAGAATCGAACCCATTTTGTTATTTAGTTAAACATTTGGGGTCTGATGATAATGATGCACAATTAGAACCGATTCCATTATTATCAACCAACACATACAAGGTTTGAAGATTATCAAGCACGAGATGTATACCAATTTCTTTACTGTTCGTTTACACACTGAGAGTTCTGAAGCAATGAAGCGGCAAGATTCAAACTAACTGTATTTTTAGATTAGCAAGATCTCATTCCATTCTGACACACTACATTTTCTTAGCAAGATTGCTTTAGGTTTTGTCATCTATACACATCCAGGTTCCAAACACACGAAGTCCGACTCGACCACACCATTATTGGTCATTGGTTCAGCAAAAATCTCTTAAGGCTTCAGAACAGTTTAGAAACAGTGTAAAGGAACTACTGACCTCGGCTGTACAATACAAGAAATACGGTATTGTTAACCTTGGCTCTAACCAGCACTAGTTCAGTTCCCCCAGCGGTAAACTCAAGGCAGCTCCTGGATAAAATTAGCATCGGTGTGCCTGAGTAGGATGAGAGGAAAGGTGGTGTCTTGTGGGAGGAGGGATCCTTACTGAATACAGATAGAAAAGACTGGAGATACTTTGATTTATTTTGAGGCCATGTATCACTGACTGGGACATCAGGCAATATGAGGACTGATGGCACAGAAACAAGTTAATCAACACCTTTATGCAACACGGTTGTTTGTGAATTGGAAGTGAAATAGTATATCATCTGGCTGAGATGTTGAGAAGAGGGATCTGGCAGGGTGTGATGCTATTTGCCAGGAGCTGTTTGGTTTTGCCGTGCGGGTACCAGCCACGCTGAACTCTGCTTGAAAATAATACTAGTCAGTTTTATGTTCAGCAGTTACATATTATCTTGTCTAGAACTGCTGGCCACATAACTAGTAACAGCACTCAGCACAAGGTTACTTTGTGCTCTAAACTGAGAGAGATTTACAGATTAGTCATACGGTATTGGAAACTGGGCACTGTTCACTGTTAAAGTTATGTGGCCAAAAGTTGACACCTATCTACTATTTTAGGAGCCAGTGTTTGGGTCGTATTTTAAGTGCATTGGAGACTTCGTGGCACCTCTTCCTCAGCGATTTACTTTGCATATCACACCTTAACATCCTTTTGTGTATTACTTATTTCGTTAATACAATCGACATAGTTAGGATCAATAACACAGAAGAGGTGTTATGTTCAAAGTATATCGCTGAGAAAGAGGTGTTTAGAAATCTCCACAGCCATTTAGAACACGATCCGAATTTAAGAGCCTGAGAGAGCACTAAGATGAAAGGAAACACCAGAAAAATAAGCATAACTATGGCCAAAAACAGCGACAGAAAAACGCGTAAATGATAATTTCGAAAAAGCGGCGATAGACACTCACACCAAGCGGACAAAAATATAAAAAACTAATGGCAGCAAAATTTTTCAGGATGGGGAAAAAAAAGTGGCTGAAAAGAGGCCATGAACCAGGTCACCAGGAAAAATAATTGGGTAAAAATAATGGATAAAAAAGGCAGTGTGAAAATCCAGTAAAATGAAGATGGTGAAAATCGTAATGCTAACTTTCCTCCAAAAACTGAGACAACTCCAAAAAAATACTGCAAGGGGAAAATTGCAGGAAAAGGAAGCGCCTAAGTACATATTAAAAACAGGGTAAGAGTATCACAAAATACACAAAATAACGCTACAAGAGTGACAGAGAGCAGAAGCGTGAATGAAGGTGTGTGAGAGAGTCATTGTGAGTGTTAAACCAAAGTAAAAACAAAGGTGTGAGTTTGGTCATTCTCTCTCTCTTATTTTTTTGTAGTCTCAACCAGGGCAGCGTGGATCACCTGCGACAGTTGTAAGGGTCGGGAAGCCTGTAAGAGAAAGGTGGACCTCTTTCATGAAGCTGTAGGAGGATAATGTATACTGGGAAGGATTTATAGTCAGGATTAAGAGAACCGAGGATTTAAGTTGTAAAAAGAAAATATTAACTGGGAAGGCTCTAGAGTGAGGATGAACTGGATACTTGAGGATTAAATTGTAAGGGGAAATTCTTAACTGGGAAGGATTCTAAAGTCAGGATTAACTGGGGAAAAAGAAAATATTAACTGGGAAGGATCTAGAGTGGGGATTAACTGGATATTTGAGGATTAAACTGTAGGGGGAAATTCTTAACTTGGAAGGATTCTAAAGGCAGGATTAACTGCAGGACTGAGGAGCTGGAAAATAAAAATACTAAGTAGGATGGATTTACAGTCGGGATTAAACACGATTGAGGATTTAAGCTGCAAAAGGGAAATATTACCTGGGAAGGATCTAGAGTAGGGATTTACTGGATATTTTAGGATTTAAGTTGTGGAGATTAAGTAGATAACTGGGGATTTTCACGAAGCTGAAGGAGGAAAATCAGGACAGGTTTCTTCCAAGATCTAGACCACAGGGAAGAAATAAAGTGGGATTTTATTGGATATTCGATTTTTTCATTTTTTTTCTTCTCTTTTTAAGTGGTCCTCCTTCAAAATGCATTAAAAGAAAATATGACTTGGGTGTTGTATATTACTGGAAGGCTCTAACAAGGGTATTTAGGGGGGAATAAAGGTTAGGATGATGATAATGATTAATTGGGATCCGATTTGACGAGGCTGAAAGACGAAGAGAAAGGACAGGATTTATTTAAAGCGTGTGTTAGCGAGAGAATTTTACGTGGAAAGTGATCTGATATGTGAAGAGTTTCATGAAATTATAAAAGTGAACTGGGCTGTTTTAAAGTCTAGGTTTAAGAGAGGATGTAACGTGAGGATAGGCTGCAGGTCTGAGGATATCTGTCTTTGATTGGACGAGGATTCCTTTTGCCCGTCTTGCATTTTTTTTTTTAATGTGACCAACTCTGGGTAAAAGTTTCAGGATCTACTGTATTTCCTGGGCGTATCCCCAGGGCCCAGCAGTCCTCCTACATCTCCACATGTCACCACTTCGGCGCTAACACCCACCGTCCATATTGAATACATGCTAGGGCTGTCTCATACAGGACTGGTTTACCTGAGTTTGGTGACTTTGTCCTTGTGCAGCTTATCCCACGCAGGTAAATGGCAGAAAAAGACAATGCTATGGCTTTACATCAGTTCCATAGCACTTCTTCGTGACTACCATTGTATTTTAGTGTTCGTCTTGTTATTACAACAAAGTATTTAAGACAGAGATGGTAATTTTAGGAGTAAAGTGAAGAGAGTATAGTTGTCAGGAAGGAGCTCAAAGCGTAGCGAGACCAATGGATGCCTGTTTACTGCCTTGATTTATTTAGGTGGAAAGAGGAGCATAAGGTGATGGGAGAAGTACTGAAGGGTGATCTTACTAATAGAGGAGTATTTTAGGGTGATCTTACTAATAACGTATCTCAATATATCCACAAACCAGACAGAGTTGAAGCACGCAGGCTAAAGTAAATGACACTGTTTTCCTAATCTACTGTACAGTCTAGGAAAGATGCATTGCTACCCTGCAGATAAATGGTTATGCCCCTCCACCTCTCCCCCATTTTATCCTTGACTAGTATTCTTCCCCCTCGTGGACCTTTCCCCCTCTCCCTTCACTTCCCACAAGGCCTCGCAGACCCCCCTTCTCTCTCTCTCTCTCTCTCTCTCTCTCTCTCTCTCTCTCCCCCCTATAGTCCCCCAAATGTCCCTTCTATCCCAAATCTTCCCTCATCCTAAAAACACCCCTTCTTCCTCCTCACTTCCCCCCTCTCATAATTCCAAATCCACCCTCCAAGTCTCACCTTTCCTCCTCATGGACCCCTCCCCTCTTTCTCTCCCCTCATTCCCAACAGTCCCCAAAAAGTCCCCTCTGTCCCAAGTCCTCTCTAGTTCTAAAAAATCCCTTCTTCCTCACTTCCCCCCTCTCAAAATTCTATATCCACCCTCTTCTCCTCACCTCTCCTCCTCGTCTGGAATAATCTCCTTATCGTCCTTCTTCCAGATCACCTGAGGCTCGGGTTCGCCTCCGTATTTCACGTCCAGTTTGAACATCTGACTCTTCTTGATCACGATGCTGCGGAATTCGTCCTTGTTGATGATGTAGGGCTTGACTGTGAGAAACGTGAGGTTGATTTAGGGTGAGGGTATATGTACTGGGGATGAGTTTTATTGTTTATCTACTTATCTATCTCTGTCCATCTGTCTATCTATCTATCTGTCTATCTATTTGTCTGTCTGTCTGTCTGTCTATATCTATCTATATCTGTCTATACCTATCTTTTTATCTATCTGTCTATCTATCTATCTCTCTATCTATAACTTCAATAACCACTTGCATTTTAACACTTAAAAGCAAAATACAGTGGTACAAAGATGAGATGTTTGGAACCAACTAAACCTCACGGTGAAAATACAGCCCTCGTAACACCGCTTCCTAAGTGACTTATTCTGCATATTATACCTTTTAACATTGTCTTCTGTGCCCCTTAAATCGTCTTAATATTGATAGATTTTGCATCCGTAACATAACAAAAGGATACTGAGGTACTATGGGCAAAATAAATCGCTAGGGAAGGGGTGTTACGAAATTACCAGAGCCACATAGAACCCAGGA
The DNA here is from genome assembly GCF_032717465.1 of Coenobita brevimanus. NCBI lineage: Eukaryota > Metazoa > Arthropoda > Malacostraca > Decapoda > Coenobitidae > Coenobita > Coenobita brevimanus. The sequence continues at coordinate 1,119,439 of NC_136992.1, read as the reverse complement.
CACTACCCGAAGCGATGTTTGGTGTAGATAAAAGGCTACTGAGGTGCTATGGGCAAAATAAATCGCCAGGGAAGGGGTGTTACGAAATTACCAGAGTCACATAGAACCCAGGACCACTAACCGAAGCGATGTTTGGCGCAGATGGGCTTGGTGGGGTCAGAGGGCTCGCCAGGACCAGCCTTATTCACGGCCCTGACGCGGAACTCATACTGATTCCCCTCCTTCAGGTTGGGGCAGGTCCCCTCAGTCACGTCACCCTGGATCTCAATACCCGTGGCCCAGTCTGAGAAGCGGTCCTGCGGGAGGGGCGGAAAGGGTGGAAGAAGGTGCGTTAGTGACTGTCTGAAGGTGCGGTGTCCGCGAGGTGAGAGTTTGGGAGAGGGAGGGAGAGGGACCATTATCTCAGGTGGGATTTCTAACTGGTGGCTTTAACACGATCACTGCAAGACTGGGAAGATGCAGAGGGATGGAGTGTCTAGTTGGTGGTTGCAACAAAATCAGTGCAAGAGTAGGACGATGCATACGGGTGGAAGATCTAATTCAGGGGACGATGCAACAAGGTCAATGCAAAACTCAGACGATGCATTAGAGCTGGTATATCCAACTGATAACTGCAGCGAGATCAATGCAAGATTTTTGGGATGATGCACTAGGCTGCGAGGAATAACTGATGACTGCAACAAGATCAATGCAGGACTGACAAGATCAATGCAAGACTGACACGATAAACTGGGCTGGCAGATTTAATTGGTGGTTGCAACAAGACTCATGCAGGACTTTTGGAGGGCGATGCAGAGGGCTGGAAGGACTAATTTCTGGTTGGATCAAGACCACTGCAAGACTATTTGGGCTGATGCAAAGGGCTGGGAGGTTTAATGGGTAGTTGCAACAAAATCAGGACAAGATGCTGATGCAGGGGAATGGGGGACTGAATCTGTAGCTGCGACTAACTCCGTGAAAGACTTGGCAGATTTATGTAGATGACAGGAAGAAATATTTGTTGCAGCTACGCAGAGACATATACTTTTTCTTCTTGTCGAGGGGGATTTATACAGTTATTATACTTCTTAATGAGAGTAAGGAATATGAACGTATTTTGCTAACTAGAGGAGGACGGTATTCTTGATGGGGCTGTCTGGATTCTTTCATAATTTTTTTCTCGTGAAGTGAAGCTGGCGGGAAAAATGAACTCTGGAAACTTGATGGTTAAAAGTTAGGCACGATGTAGTTTAATGGCTTTGGGAAAATATATATTCACTGATGATCTCCAATGTATAATGCAAAATGAGAATGATGACAGAGGAAAGAAGGAGGTGTGTGTGGGTAGAAGCGGCAAAAGACTACGGCATCACAGTGGAGATCGGACGAGCACATAGCCACACACCACACCACAGCTCACCAGTCACACCACCACACCGGGAATCTCCTGGTGTTGTGGTGGTGAGGGTGGTGTGGGAGTGAGGCTGGGAGGTGAGTGAGGATTGGGGAGGGCTAAGGAAGACGTGGGGATGGTGGGGAGGGTTGGGAAATCGTGAGGTGGGGGATGTATGGGAAGAGAGGGAGAGATGGGGAAGTGAGGAAGGTGGATGACGGTTGGGGAGGGAATGGGAAGGGAAGACAGGAGGGGAAATGAAGGGATGGAGAGTAAAGGAGTGATGGGGACAGGATAGGGGGAGACGGAGATGAGGCGAGTAAGTGAAAGAGATGGTAGGTGAGGGCGGTAGTGAGGGATGGGCTGGAAGATGAGGGAGTTTGGGTGGGTGAGGGAGTAGAAATGGAAGGGGGGGTTGAGGGGGAGCAGATGAGACTAGTGGTAGGGGTGAGGCAGTGAAAAAGAAAGGCTAAGGAGAGAAGCGGGTGAGGGAAGAGTGAGGAGTTTGCTGGAGGGGTGAGATGGATAGTTTGGGGTGAGGTGAGGGTGGTGGAGGGGTCAGATGGATAGGTAGGGGTGAGGTGAGGGTGGTGGAGGGATGAGATGGATAGGTAGGGGTGAGGTGAGGGTGGTGGAGGGGTGATTGAGGCTGGTAGGTATGTGATAAGGGAAGGGGAAGTAAGGTGCTGCTCATCTCAACTGCGACACATACTGGAATCGTAAAACCGGGCGATTCCCAAAGCATGCGTGTGTGTGTGAAAACCCAGGCAGGTGTTTCAGGAGCTGGGAACTGTGGAAATTATATACGATCGGACTCCACACCACGTCTCAGAGCGTGCCATCCGGAAAAGCTTTTAAAATCTGACGTTACTTTGAATATTAAGTACAGTTTGTTGTCATGATTTCAGGATTTAAATTTTGATATATAAAGCATTAACTCACGAGAACTAAGCTTGTGGGGCACCTTCAGAAGTTAATTAAAGAGAGAACCCTAAAGCTTGTTCCCTTGAGCTTCGTGACTATGAGCTGATAGGCCAAGGACGGTATACAGAGGAGGGTACCATCCTCCCTCCCCCCAAAAAAAAAAAAAAATCCCACGTGTAGCATCTCCAGGCTCTTAGGGATTTAACTGCAAGGGACTCTAGATCATCAACGGCGTGCCTCAGTGACTGTAACGAAGAAAGCTACATGAAGTGAATCTAAGGAGGAGAACATTGCAGCGTGACTAACAAGGAAAACAACCATCCAAGTCAGCTCACGTATCCAGTTCCTGTTTCCACTCTAGGTACGAACAGCTTTTGGATTTACACACAAAATCCTGTCCTGAACACCTTCCCACGGTTTCCCTCAAAAAGATGTATTGAGATCTATATACAGTGTGGATGGTGGCAGTTTGGATGAATGATGTGAGTTACAGTGACACTCTTCACACTCAAGGGCAGCAGTTTAACTTTATATACAGTCCGTCTGGTTTAAGGGATATTTATAAGGATTGAGGATGTGTGCTACTTAAAACATATACCTTTATTTAGCATTCATTTATCATACTTGGTTTATATAGGTTTGCTACTTATAAAAACACTGGGTCTTTTATTTATCGTGTTCCTTTATGGGGTTTATGTTTATAGAGGGGGGAATGTGCTTTTATACGTGTTAAAAGAGGAGGCGGAGGGGAGGGTGGGCGGGAAGAAGGTTAGCAGGACCAAATACATCAAACAAGCTTATTTTTCATTTCTTCCAAAGTCCGTTAAGACAGGAGGATCACCTGCCACTGAAAGGAAAAAGTTTAATTACCGGTACGAGAGAAAAAAATGATCATTGGAAATATTTTACATAGACAGAGAGATAAATTTACGGCCGACACCAGACTGTAAACAAATTGACAAAAACGAGTCAATTTTTTTACCCCCTAGTGCGGCGAGCGGGTGAGCCTACAAAGCACCAACAACAGAGTGCGAGTTTTCTACAGAGGCGGAGACTGTGTGGTGGGGCGATTTTATCTGTGGCAAGATTTAGGGATGAGAGGGGGAGCTGGCCGTCTTCATTCTCTTCAGTTTCACCATTACATCACTAGAAACAGCATGTACTTAGTCTCATCTCCATGTGTTTCATTATGTTACTAAAATGGCGCCTTAATCCCGTCTAGATATGGCGCCTTAAGTATTTCCATGCTCGTTTGTATCACCACGTTATTAGAAAAGACGCCTTATCTCAGTTTAAATCTGGCCTTGGAAATTAGGCTCGAGAAACTATTACTTCGCAGGAACACGAGAGGAACTTAGAATGAATATCGCCAGCCCTAAGATAAAGCACCCTAAATCTTGCGCCTCAGGTAAGATCGGCCCACCTGCCACTCGAAGTACTGTACTGTAGCGCTGCCTTACCACCTGACCGCTGGAGCCGGGCATTGGGCGGGTCTGTTGGGCGATGGTAAGATTGTTAATAGGCTACCATCTTGGGGGTCGTGGTGATGGGGTGCGGGTGTGGATGGGCAGCTCCTCGTGAGTGTGAGTGTGTGTGTGTGTGTGTGTGTGTGTGTGTGTTTTACTGCTTATGTGTGACTGAGTTTGGATGATTGAGATAGTGTGAGGGATTAGTATTAGTGTCTGTTTATGTTAATTCTGACGTACTATGTGTGTACTGAGGAGCTTCCGGTTAAAATAAAATCACACCTGACCATACAAAAGGACTGACACACTAGACCACATCAGACCAACTGGCCTGAGAGTCTTAAGGGGAGGGGAGGGGCATTCCTGACCCTTTGACTGCTAGGATGTCAATTAACAAATTAACTGATAATGAACGAAATGCATGGGCGCACTCATGGCTGTGAAAGGGTTACTGAAGAATTTAACCCTCTAGTTTTCTGGATTTTTCTCAGTAGATCAAAAATTCCATGGCGTTTGCCTAAATGATATACCCTATTGCATCCATAGCAGACAAATGGGTTTTTAAAGAGGGCAGTCCAGGTGAAAACTGAATATTGAAGTATTTTGAATCAGGTCACATTCTTTGGGGGAAAAACATGGACAGACTGAGCAAGTAAACTGCTGTTTGTATTCTGAACAGACAACACACATGCACCACAGACTGTGCACAACATTTTTCGTTTGCAATTTTTGTTGCAAACAGGACATAAATCAAAACAGTGTCAAAACCAATAAATAAGCGAGTCAACTATCCCTTTACAGTGTCTTGAAACTGTGTCAAGGTCTAGAGATATCTCGATGAATTAATGAAAAATAATTACGATTACTTGGGCTTCAACTAGTTCTGAATTCAAGAGGTACAAAGAATGACAGAATCTAAAGAGACATTACTTAGCAACTCACTATTAATTTTCATAAATGAATGTAATTTCACATCATCAAATGGAAAAGATGTCAAACAAAGAGATTTTAATACTCTAATCAGTAATGATCAAGAGTATTCGAATCTGGCTTCATTAGTTCAAGCCCCAAACATATTTATAAACCATGTCACACCAAGATGACAATGATCTATTCAGTAATAATCATGCATATTCGAATCTCGCTTCATTAGTTTTTATCTCCAACATGTCATGTATGTCAAACTATGGGAGATTTTAATGAACTATCCATTCATAATCAAATGTATTCGAATCTTTCTTACACAGTTTCGAACCGAAGACATGTATAGGGATTGTATACCTCGACTGTGCGTCCAATTACAGAGATATAACATGTCTGTACGTCACATACACTTACACAGACACACATATCGGTGGAATCACTTCACTATTGGGCTATGGAATACTAAGTGCGTGACAGCACACATAAAGCCGTATTCTCAATGGCACATGAGACATCACAGCACCTTGCCTTATTGATTTATTTCTCATAATTCATCCTAATACTCTCTTGAATGTTGCTTATAACTTTCAAAAAAAAAAAAAAAAAGGGAACATTTCGAATCATCACATACAAGAGGACATAGATATAAAACACAGCATCACTAAGGGGGTGCTGAGAAATCTCCCATGTTAATGGAGGTACGCTCTACATCTCTAAACACTAACTCCATTAAAAAAATCTATAGGGCAAATGGATAATCAGGTGAGGGAAACCAGACTACCAATGAAGTCAAAGGAAATCAAAGGAAAAAAAATGGAGTCTGGAGATATGAGTAGAGTGTTAGTGGATATTCAGTCAATGATGTCGGCTGGATGACACGGCTTTATGAGCGTGCATCCGAAATGTACAGAATTCTTCCAACACACTGATTTTCAAAACTCTACGCATGTCAGTCACTTGTTGGTTTGGTCTGTTGTTTGAAATATGCCAATAATATCTAATCATTATTCCTGGACCATCAGTTTAAATATTTTGTAGCTTCAAGAAATGAGGATATGATCTGAAACATCAACTTATTCTTCCACCTTCATGTGTTGGAATATTCTTTAAACTCCTTCACTACCACGATGTCGTTAACTTTTCATCTTTCATTTATATTTTATTTATTCTATTAATCATTTATGCTAAAACGGATATCCATTACCGCAACGTCCTTATATTCTTGCTATCGCCAGGCAATTTTATTTAGAGAAGTCTGACAAGGAAAGGGTTAGAATCGATCGTCATTAACTCCTTCAATGATGTCTCTACTTTTGACATTAAATCTGTGTCATAGCCCAAGGGCGAGACTTATATGGGTGACACCTTATTTTTGCTTTTCTCTTTTCATCTTTTTCTTTTTTTCTTATGTTACCGCCACTCGAAATTACTTAACTTTATTTAGACACCAGGTAGTGAAGGGAGCGATGTCTGGTAATGCCTGATACAAGTACCCACCCAGAGAGGAGAGGAGCTACGGGAGAATAGGAGAAATAACTGGCTTACTGGGGACAGAACACAGAAGACTCCGCCGACAATGGGTGCTACCAAGGAACACACTCTACGTTCACTGTCCTACTTGTTACTGTCAAACCTCTTGCCTGGGTTGCATACTTTTATTTTACTTTATTAATCTGAAGTAAAGTAGTGTGACTTTTATGCATGCTAACTTAATTTTTGTGGAATTGAATACTGTGATTTTTATGTGAAATTGAATATAATCTTATTTTCCATTCATGCCAGTGTGAATGGACTGTATCTTTCTGTGATCTTGACTGAAGTGTGATATTACTGTATTAATAAAAGAAGTGAATACTACTACTTTCGTTGATCAACAAAATATCATATGGATTCGATTTGAGTACATCTTGAATAAATTACCATCTGGCATATGGATTTTCTTATTTAATTTGTTTTTCCTTCCTCTGTTTATCTTCTGTAAAAAAAAAAAGAGATTTGCAAGAGGCTTCACAAAACAGAGACATTCACACTCCTTCACATCCCAGTCACACAAGTCCTGTTATAGCACTTCCGTCGTCTCGTCAGTCTCACAGCAAGTGCGTCCTGGCATTGTTCTCAAATCTACATTACCTCTCATTATAATCTGAAATGCTTTAAGTTACCTATGATAATTTATTTTTGTACATTACTCCTTGGGTCGTCTTCTGTTGGGCTAAAGAGACTTACTGGTACCTCTTCCTTACTGGTATATTTCGCATAGGACAGGCCAACGTTTTATTTTGTATGTTATCGACGTAAACTATATCAAGTAAAGAGATATCATTAACCTTCTCAATACGGTGACACGCTTTACTGATCTGTTTTTACCACCTCCGTCAATTTTATTCAGCTTCTGGGACACCTCTTGAAGTGAAGGGGTAAATGAAGGTTCTGTCAAATCTCCCCAGTTCAAGAAGTTGCTCCAGAATTGAAGAATATGGTCTGACAGCGACAATGTAATGAAAATAGACACTGGTTTCACAGATGGCCTACACAGAAATATCAACGTGCCATATACATAAATAAAGAGGTAAGGAAGAGGTGTCATTAAGTCTCTTCAGCTCTACAGAATCAAATAAGCAGGAGAATCAAGAAACGGGGACTTCAGACCTAACTAATCTAACTTAACCTAACTTAGCCTCAGACCTAACTTGGAGACTCAACAAGACTTCAGTGGAGACCTATTTACGGGGGCTTCAGGGTGAACTTCAAGGGCCCTGACTTACCCTCATCTCAATGACGTAGCCGGTGATGGGGGCGCCACCATCGGATTCGGGTCTGGACCAGCGCAGGTCGGCATGGTCGGGGCCCCAATCGGTGACCTCGCAGTGCAGGATCTTACCGGGCTCGTCTGGTCGGGACGGGGAGGAATAAAAGGTCATGTGAAGCAAGGTCAAAGGTTAAGCTACACGGCAGAACCAAGATAAAGGTATTTCAGCTTTCTCAATTAAAGGTAAGTGGGATGAAGAGTGAAAATACAGAAGACATCCCTGTGATCTCGGGGAGGGTCGTTTTCTATCTTACTCAGCTCGTCACTGGGACTGTTCACGAAAGTTTTAAAGGTTTGAAGTTTTAAAAAAGTACACAGAATTCTTTGCCGTGAAAAAGTAGTCCTGGAATACTGACGGGAAAAAAATAATATTAAGATCCTGTCACTCAAATCACATCAATGATTAGGTACCACATCAAACATCTATCACCAAGATCACAGTTTCAGTCGAGAACCCTACCACCACCAAGCTATCATTCTCACTCACTTCGTAAACCACAGTAAGTCAAGAAAACCCACGAACATTCCCCACACCTTCCATCCCAAACCTGGAACTCACAGTCACCACATATGCAATCCAATCCTTCATATATAGGATCCAATTCCATACGATCCAGTCCTTCAGATATAGGATCCAATTCCATACGATCCAGTCCTTCAAAATATAAGATCCAATTCCATCCGATCCAATCCTTCAAAATATAGGATCTAATTCCATACTCACCCCACGGATCCTTTGCCAGAATGACCTTAGGATGGACACATGGATCCGATGCCCCGAGTTTGTTGCTGACTGTCACCTTAAACTTGTACTGCTTCTTGTTCTCCAGGTCCTCACACTTGAAGCGGAGTGGCTCGTCGGCGGGAATCTCTGCTATTTGAGACCATCCGCCTGTCAGGGAAGAGGCAAGGGTTGGGGTGGTGTTAGTGTTGGGGTAAGTTGAGTGAGAAGGATGGTGTGTGTGTGTGTGTGTGTGTGTGTGTGTGTGTGTGTGTGTGTGTGTGTGTGTGTGTGTGTGTGTGTGTGTGTGTGTGTGTGTGTGTGTGTGTGTGTGTGTGTGTGTGTGTGTGTGTGTGTGTGTGTGTGCAACTTCAGTGACCTGTATCATTCTCTGTAGCTATCAGAAGACTAATGTATTTCGTAAAGTGTTTTGGCTGAAGCGAAGATGTAGCCAATTTCTGCAGCTGAAGAAAGGTACATGGTAAGAGTTTTTGCGTGTAGATAAGAACCAGCAATGAATCTGATGTTGCTGTGATATGTACCGGGTATTGGCAATCGAATCTGATGTTGCGGTGATGTGTCTAGTTTTCCCGAAATTTAGAAGGAACTAGGTTGTCATTTCCAGTATACTGAAGATGAATTATTTCCCGGACATGTGAGCAAATGTTGGCCTGTCGCTTAAGTCATGTCTTTAGAGGAGTCAGTATATGCAATGTCTGGAGTCTGTGGTGAGGAAATATGCTTCAGGTCTTGGTTTTATCCGTCGCTACAGAGATGTCTTATAAAATTCAGAAACGGAGTCGAAGATACTCAAAATACTCCGAAGTCAGTGAGAAATGCGGAAACATCAGTAAAACAGAGATGACCAAGACATTAGTCATTTTTGAATTCCAACTTTGAAACTTCGCGGATGGAGGGGCCGTGGTTTCGTCGACCAAGGAGGCTTCAGTACACATTTTCCTTCACAGTTCATTCTGCTTATTATTATTAATATTATTTTTTTGACATTGGTGATAAGAGCACTATTTGGAATTTTGATAAGCTCACTGTTTTGGGTGTTGGTAGGCTCACTGTCTGGAATTCTGGTGCTTCATTGTTCGGAATCTTGGTGTTTTGGGATTTCTTTTATTGCTTGGTATCCGTGCAAGTGATTCAGGTGTCACTGCTCGGCGTCATAATTTTTCTATTGGCGTTTCCATTATGGGACTTAATCTGAATGGCTGCTATATCCCGAACTGTGATATAAAAAGACGGGGTGGAGTTAGCGGGGAGCCAATAATCGATAAAGACCAATAATAGTACTTAAAGAACGAGAACTATCAGCTGTAGAGCGCCACCAATAACCAGAAGTGGGGCGCCATCTCCACCTCACTTGTGCCACACCCCACCCACACCTACCACAGCCACCATACCTACTGCTGCATCGTAGAGTGTGCATTTGTACTTGGAGCTCTGGCTGGGCGATTTCTCCGGCAGTAGAGGTGGCTGCTAGTGACCATGTAGCCGAGGATGAGAGACGTGACTACTATAAGGCACTGCGACAGACCGTGATTGTGAAGTTTAGGGAGTATCCAGCGAACACAAATGCGGCTGACAGAGATCGTGATTTGGCGGGGACGTGTTCCAGGAAAGCGGCAACTGGAACTGACGAGGCGCTGAGGGAACGTCTAGGGCAGCAGCGACTGGTGGTGATTAAAATGACTAAGTTCTGTGGCTATCAAGGTGTGGAAACTTTAATAATTGTATATGTAAAGATCCCAGTTACGTAGTAGAGCTGGTTGCTGTCGAATTCAATATACGAGAAGCTTGTTTATCTGCTTTCCCCCTGGTTATGCATGGGGTACAGAGTCGCAAAGTTCATGGGCTGTCCAACTCTGGGGGTCCGTAGTGCACCATGCCACATTCTAGTATTCTCTTCATTGACACGAATGGTATCTATCTTTTTTATTACACTTACGCTTTTTCTCGCTTGTATTGTCATTTCCACACTTTATTCAGCTTCGGAAAGACCTCATTGAAGGGATGAAAGAAATTTTGTAATCCCTCCTCAATCAAATGCCCATCAAATTTGCATATGTAATCGGCAAGTGGCTCAAATCAAAACACGCAATAATGACGTGACATGTGCAGAAATAATGTGACATGTGCAGAAATAATGTGACATGTGCAGAGATGAACTGGTAAACAGGACGTGATGCTGACGCCTTGGTCGACGCAAACTAAGGTAGTGTAAAGCTAGGGACAAATGTTGGCCTAAAACTTCACTCTCATACTTGCCACTTCACCTTACGTCACCGTCGTTTTTCCCGGCAGCTAATACGTCTTATAATGCCCTAAACCGTCTCCTCTGGGTGACACTGAGCTATTGAGAAGTAGCTGAGAGATGCTGGGTATAATTCTCAGCCCATAGATGAGTCTCTGTGATACGATGCGTCAAGGAAGAGAGTGAAAGACAAGCCATAAGTGTGATGCAGACGATGAGAATGAGCAGGCCAACTTTTCTCCCTACCTGTATCAATACCTGAGGCCCTGAAGAGTGTGGCGACATTCTTCTTGACTTGGGAAATTCCTCAGCACCCCTTCTTTAGCGATTTATTCCACGTGTTACACCTTTATACCGTCTTGCATGCTATTTACCTGTTACCGATCCCTGCATCAGTAGCATACAAGAGAATGTCAAGGTGTACAAGGCAAAATATACAATCGCTGAAGAAAAGGCGTTACGAAGCATCCCAAGCCAAATAGAAAACGGATGATGGAGAATATTTTGGGGTTACTGAAGCCCGTCACAAGCAAACTAACCCTTTCAGAAGATGACATCCTGTTTTCGTTTTTTCCATATCAACAGACGATTTTCTTCAGCTTAGGAGAGGCCTCTGTTGGTGAAGGGGTTGGGGGAGGCCACACCAACCCCTTCAGGTCGGAAAATCTCTCCTAACCCTGACTAAAGTAACCGTCTGACCTCAAAACCGTCTGACTTAATAAAAACAAATGACGCCATCTTAGTGAAAGGGAGTTAAGGTGTAGCGAACACAGGTCAACAGTTTAAGTGAAGCGGAACACATGAGCAGTTTAAGATAAGCGGCACAAAGTCAAGCAGTTTAAGCGAAGCAGAATAAAGCGCTCGACTGACTACAAAGAAAACGTTTTAGGAGAGAGAATTCCACAAACGTAGAAGAGAACGTTTTAGGACAGAGAAATCCACAAACGTTATAGGGAACGTTTCAAGAGCGTGAATTCCACAAACGTTCCCTCTCTGTTCAGGGACTTGGGTTCAAAATTTGGGACTAAAAAAACTAAGTAAAATGAACAACTTTGGTACGATGGGAGGTGTTCTGGTACGATTAGGAAACTTACTAACACCTCTTCCTTACCGATTTATTTCCGATTCTGCTCCGTTACTGTAATGTTGTGTGCTATTCGTGCATTCTATATCGATATCTAAAAGACGTAAGGAGCAAACCAGGTGATATGAATGAGGAGTTTGGAAATTAAATCGCTAAAGAAGAGGTGTTAAGGAGATTCTTCACCTGACGAAAATACCGCTTTATGTGATGAATGGATAGGTTAAGGAATATGTAAGCACGAGTAAAATAAAACGCCAGTGATATATATGATGAGAGGATGGAGAGCGAGAGACTAACAAGGAGAGTGTATGTGAGTGAGGTGCAGGGGGGGAGAGGGAAGGGGAGGATGAGATGGAGGAGTGGGGTGGAGAGGTATATGAGAAAGGGGTGTGTGAGCTCGGGGGAGGGCAGTGAAACGGCGGGGGACAAGGCGACATGGAGGCGATTTGTTGGTAGCCACCCCTTGAGGGATCGAGGCGTCTGGCAATAGATAGATAGATATAGTGAGGGAAAAGTAGTTGCAGAGTGATATAGTGAAGGAAAAGCAATTGCAACCCAAGCATTATCAAGACGTGAAGTTGCAGGAAATGAAGAAACACCAAGGAACAGGGAATGGGAAGTGGAATGAAATGCTGACCAAGGAACAGAGAATGAGTGGAATGAAATGTGGACCAACGGAACAAACAATGACGAGTGGAATGAAATATGAACCAAAGGAACAGAGAATAGTGAGTGGAATGAATTAAGGACCAACGGAACAGACAATGACGAGTGGAATCCATGCCCTTGAAACCTTAAAAATCCATATAAATTAACAAGCAATTACTAAAAAGCGCAATTCCATATATACACAGCGGCACACTCTTTCAAAATACCTTATACAAATTTTTCAAAAGTCTCCATCGCGCCAAAAAAAAAAAAAAAGTTTAAATATTATAAAAATCTATGGATACTGCTGGGTACTATTCGCTTTAGGGAAGGGTGATGTGGGGTTCTAGGGTGGAGAGGCCAAGGGTGTGTTCCTGTGGGCCTAGGAGCCTCCCTGACACCTTTTCGCTAGTGACTTATTTTGGGTCAATCACGTATATCATTCTCTTGTATGTCAAATCAGTGTCTATCTATCTGTCTATCTATCTACCGTATGTCTATGTTTTTCTATCTATATATCTATCTGTGTCTATCTATCTATATTTTTCTATCTATCTATGTCTATCTATTTCTCTATCCATCTACCTGTGACTATCTATCCGTATTTTTCTATCTATCTATCTGTATATCTATCTCTACCTATAATATCCTGCCTATCTATCTATCTATCTATCTATTGTATATCTTTTAAATGCCAGTTTGAATGAAAAGCATACAAGAGAATATTAACGTGACATAATAATAATAATAATAATAATAATAATATAGAAGTGATGTCAGATACTCTCCAGAAGCCTCACAGAAGGCCATATATCATGTTAGTGTTTTGTGAAAGTGTGAAAGAGAGTGTGAAAGTGTGAAAGAGTGTGAAAGTGTGAAAGTGTGAAAGAGAGTGTGAAAGTGTGAAAGACAGTGAAAGTGTGAGAGAGTGTGAAAGCGTGAAAGAGTGTGAAAGTGTGAGAGAGTGTGAAAGTGTGAAAGACAGTGAAAGTGTGAGAGAGTGTGAAAGTGTGAAAGAGAGTGAAAGTGTGAAAGAGAGTGTGAAAGTGTGAAAGAGAGTGTGAAAGTGTGAAAGAGAGTGTGAAAGTGTGAAAGAGTGTGTGAAAGTGTGAAAGAGAGTGTGAAAGTGTGAAAGAGAGTGTGAAAGTGTGAAAGAGAGTGTGAAAGTGTGAAAGAGTTAGTGAAAGTGTGAAAGAGTGTGAAAGTGTGAAAGAGTGTGAAAGTGTGAAAGAGTGTGAAAGTGTGAAAGAGAGTGTGAAAGTGTGAAAGTGTGAAAGAGAGTGTGAAAGTGTGAAAGAGTGTGAAAGTGTGAAAGACAGTGAAAGTGTGACAGAGTGTGAAAGTGTGAAAGAGAGTGTGAAAGTGTGAAAGAGAGTGTGAAAGTGTGAAAGAGTTAGTGAAAGTGTGACAGAGTGTGAAAGTGTGAAAGAGAGTGTGAAAGTGTGAAAGAGAGTGTGAAAGTGTGAAAGAGAGTGTGAAAGTGTGAAAGAGAGTGTGAAAGTGTGAAAGAGAGTGTGAAAGTGTGAAAGACAGTGAAAGTGTGAAAGAGAGTGTGAAAGTGTGAAAGAGAGTGTGAAAGTGTGAAAGACAGTGAAAGTGTGAAAGAGAGTGTGAAAGTGTGAAAGAGAGTGTGAAAGTGTGAACGAGTGTGAAAGTGTGAAAGATATTGAAAGTGTGAAAGAGAGTGTGAAAGTGTGAAAGAGAGTGTGAAAGTGTGAAAGAAAGTGTGAAAGTGTGAAAGAGTGTGAAAGTGTGAGATAGTGCAGGTATGAAAGTGTGAAAGAAATTGCATAAGTGTGAGAAAGTGTGAAAGATAGTGAAGGTGTGAAAGTGTGAAATAGGCAGGTATTCTCATCATTTAAGGAAGCTCCCTAACACCTCCTCCTAAGCGATTTATTTTGCTGGATATTCCTTATAATCCTCCTCTGTATCATTTAAATCATTCGAATACCACCACACACGGGATAAATTGCATACACACTGATATTAACCAGTCGTACCCAAAAATAAATCGCTAAGGAAGAGGTGTTACGGAGCTTCTTGAAACACCGATAGTGAAAGTGTGAAATGTGACAGTAAAGAGGAAGGAAAATAATTACAATACCTTATAAGAGAAAGAAGTACGACGAAGAATCAGCAATTAAAGAGAGAGAGAGAGAGAGAGAGAGAGAGAGAGAGAGAGAGAGAGAGAGAGAGATTCAGACAGGTAAATGAAGGTAGTGTCAGTCCTTTATCAACATTCCGTCACATTATTTCAGGAATTTTATATCCTACAGGCTTTACAAAAAGGAGATTTATTTTCCAACCTCGGAGGGAAGGAATAAAAAATAAAATAGTTTCGGCCACGAAAATACACCAGCCTTCAAAAATACTCCATGAAAGAAAACGGGGAAATGCGTAACCCATGCATTTCTTGGTCAAAAAAAAAAAAAAAAACTAACATCTATTCGAAAACTATGGATCTATTGAGCATTAAAAAAAAATCATGCTAATCACATTCACTGGCAACAATGGGAAAAAATGGGTTCTTATGGCTTTATTTGTATTTATTTTTAGTTTAGTTTAGCGTCCTACACGGCAGACTCGAATGCTCTACCCGTATTGCCAGACACTTCTAGAAGCTGTGTTTTCGCGGGCTTTGGAGGCTTCGTGGGACCTTTTCCTCGGCGATTTAGTTAGCGCCTTCCACTTTGATATTCCCCTTTGTGTTATTATATCTTACTATCGACAGAATTTAAAAAGAAGGAGAATATTCTGTGCCAGGAGCGGAAATTAACAGAGGAAGGACGAGTTGCCACCAAGCCTCGAAAGCACACAAAAACACGGGCCTAATTCTAATTCCAGAGACAAATATTTAAAAATGAAACAGATGCTCTAGTGACAAAATTCTAAAGTTCTATGAGATCTAGAGCGATATAGACGATTCAGTAGCTTTCTAGAGTAATTTAGACGATCTAGTAACACATTCTAGTGATATGGGCGATCTAGTAATATTCTAAACTATGCTCTTGCAGCCGCGTTCACTAGCACAAGAATATTTAGAGATTGTCCAGAGTAAAGCCTTTCAGATCGAGGACGCCATATTTATTCTAGTTGTCACCAGACTATTTTGTTCTCTCTCTCTCTCTCTCTCTCTCACACACACACACACACACACACACACACACACACACACACACACACACACACACACACACACACACACACACGACATCCTTAAATCGTCCGTAGCTAGCAAGAATTTAAAAAAAAAGGAATGACGTCCTCGTGCTGAATGTGTACGGTCAGCGAGAAATAATATATCGATTTACTAAACAACTTATATATTTCACCCTCGTAACTAAAGTCGCTTCCATACCGAATGCTTGCTGGTGCGGGCGGGTGCGGGAGTACTGTATCACCGTAACCCGTACAAGTGACCCTAGTGGACGCGGGCGGGTGAGGACAGGAACTTATACAGGTTAAAGTGATGCTGAATTCCCGCCCACACCAGCAGGCGTGTGGTATGGACGAACTCTAATATTTCTCTCTCTCTCTCTCTCTCTCTCTCTCTCTCTCTCTCTCTCTCTCTCTCTCGGGTGCACAAAAATCTTAGCTACGAGGGGAAAAATATCGCAAGACATTTTTCGTATCTGTGCTAACATTCATCTAACTTTCTCTTTGGTCAAAATTTTTCTCTATCAAAACCTCTAATCAGCCACAAATAGAGAAGTTCTTTATATCTGGCGCTCGTTTGTAATTTAATATGAAAAAAGAAAAAAAAGATGTTTATTTAAGTCATTTGGTAAACCTGTTGAATACTTGACAAACAAACTTACGGTCAATTCCCCTACCACTGCTATCGTCCGTTTTAGGATGAAGAACACGGGGCTGGGGAGATTCTGTGTTCCCTTGTTCTTGTTCTTCATGCCAGAACTGTTCTTAGTTATGGTAGGAGGTTGATCGTGCAGTCGTTCGTGCATCCGGATATTTGGTTATTTAAAAAAAGCGAGGTGTCCGTTGAGTTAACGCCGCACAGCCGAGATTTTCCTTAGTTACCCCTTTCACAACGCAGACACAGAAAACGGTAGTCAATAATAATAATAATAATAATAATAATAATAGTAATAAAAATCATCATCATCATCATCATCACTGAAGTTTTATTTGAAGACCGATCATTCTTTTTTTTGTTTTTGTTTTTTTAAGGAAGATCGAAGTTCTTTTTAAGGAGGATGAATCTTTTTTTTTTTTTTTTTTAAGACCAATCGATTTTAATTGGATAACCGATCATTTTTTTTTTTTTAGGATGACCAATCGATTTTTTTTTTAAGGAAGACCGATCGAGTTTTTTTTTTTTTAAGACTGATTTTTTTTTTTTTTTAAGACAGATCGAAGCTCTTTTTAAAGAAGGCCGATCGATTTTTTTTGAAGACCTATCAATTTTTTTTTTTTTTTTTTTTAAGGAAGACCAAAGCTTTTTTTTTTTTTAGGAAGACCAAAGTTCTTTTTTTTAGGAAGACCAAAGTTTTTTTTTAGGAAGACCAAAGTTCTTTTTTTTAGGAAGACCAAAGTTCTTTTTTTTAGGAAGACCAAAGTTCTTTTTTTTAGGAAGACCAAAGTTCTTTTTTTTAGGAAGACCAAAGTTCTTTTTTTTAGGAAGACCAAAGTTCTTTTTTTTAGGGAGACCAAAGTTCTTTTTTTTAGGAAGACCAAAGTTTTTTTTTTAGGAAGACCAAAGTTTTTTTTTAGGAAGACCAAAGTTTTTTTTTAGGAAGACCAAAGTTTTTTTTTAGGAAGACCAAAGTTCTTTTTTTTAGGAAGACCAAAGTTTTTTTTTAGGAAGACCAACCAAAGTTTTTTTTTAGACCAAAGTTTTTTTTTAGGAAGACCAAAGTTCTTTTTTTTAGGGAGACCAACCAAAGTTTTTTTTTAGACCAAAGTTTTTTTTTTTTTTTAGGAAGACCGATCGAAATTTTGTTTTTAGGAAGACCAAATTTTTTTTTTTGGGGGAGACCAATCAAAGTTTTTTTTTTAGGAAGACCAAAGTTTTTTTTTTTTTTTTTAGGAAGACCGATCGAAGCCCTTTTATTTTTTAAGAAGACCGATCAAATTTTTGTTTTTAGGAAGAACGATTGATTTTTTTTTTCTTTTAGGAAAACCAATCGATTTTTTTTTTTTTTTAGACGACAGATCGAAATTTCGTTTTCAGGAGGACCAGTCGAAGTTTTTTAAAAGACAGATCAATTTTTTTTTCTTTTTTTAAAGGAAGACCGATCGAAGTTTTTTTTTTTTTTTAGAAGACCAATCGGAATTTTGTTTTTAGGGCGACAGATCAATTTTTTTTTTTTTTTAAGGAAGACCGATCGAAGTTTTTTTTTTTTTTTTTAAGACCGATCGAAATTTTGTTTTTAGGAAGACAGATCATTTTTTTTTTTTTTAGGAAGACATATTTTTTTTTTTTTTTTTTTTTTTTTTTTTTTTTTTGCTGCTGCGTTGTGAAAGGGTAGCCAACACTCAGAATTATTTACAAACAGAGGCGCGTGTTCCATTATTATTCCGTTATTCTTTGGTTATATATATATTTTTTCTGGAATTTATATTGAGATTCCTCATTGATCTGTGCTTCTTACTGCAAGACATGGAAACCAGGTCTTTCACACGAGCCTAAGATTAATTAGAGGGGTGTTGTTCTTAGTCGTAACCCCAGTCTAATTGAGCATGATCCTAGAGGTGATAAGGAACACTAAGAAATTATCAAGAATTATGTATGATATTAAAAGGATATTATAGAGGACCATTTTAAAGTTGGTAGATAATTTTACGAAAGAATATGATATAAACACGAAAATTATAAAAGACCATTTCTAAAGTTATGTAAAAAAATCGTAAATTTATAAGAAGTGGTTAAAGAAAGCTGTATAATCCACTGAGAAAATTAATGAGCTTAAAATCTTCCTCTACTCGCAGTAAGAAAAAAATATAATACACAGATCTATGGAGAATCTCTTTTTTTTTTTCTGTGATTTTTTTTTATGAGCATGAGAGGCAGACACAAAAATAAAAATAAAAAAGGTAAATAGGGGTTAGTTAAAATTCTCTACCTGTCCGTTCCCAGATTCGCGGGTGTGACTCTGTTGGGAGAGGAAGGAAAAAACACACATTTAACAGGGTGTACTCATCTGCGCCTGGGACCTGCGCAGTGGGTACTTTTTTTTGGGGGGGACTCACATATTCAGTTTTTCTCTTTAATGGCAGGGGAATATGTTTATCTAAATATTTACTGAAGGCTTTATATATAGTTTTTAGTCAGTGGGTTCTTGTGGCAGCGAGGATAGAGGACTTTTATCATTATTATTATTAACATTTTCTTCATCATCATCATTATCATCATCATCATCATCATTATTATTATCATCTACTTCTTCATCATCATAAGACTTCATTTTATTCATCATCATCATCATTATCATCATCATCATCATCATCGTCATCATCATCATCATCATCATCGGAAGTATCATCATCATCTTCATCATTATCATTAATATCATCATCATCATCATCATCATCACCATCAGCATCGTAAGTATTATCATCACCACCATCGTCATCATCATTATCATTATTATTATTATCTACTTCATCATCATCATTAACAGTTTTACAGAGCTGATGAAAAACCCTGACAATTAGCGGGTTAACAGTGCAAATTATCGATGACCTTAATTATCAATAAAGCAAAAATATAAATACTAACTTTACACCCACATTTCATAACCAGGATGAAAATTACAAAATAATTCCAGATCAACTTAGGTCAAGGTACTTTGCCCTGCCACAAAAACCCATTGATATCTACACTACAAAAAGACGCCTGTATTATACGAATCTTTGTGTATTCTCGTCAGTGTCGTAAGCTCCCTAACACCTCTTCCTTAGCAAATTATTCTTGGATATGGCTGGTTAATATCCTTCTGTACGTTACTTAAGTAGAGTATGGCGATACTGGAAGGATTTATATAGACAGAAGAGGACAGTAAGGTGTAATAAGCAAAATAAGTCGCTTAGGAAAAGGAGTCAGGGAGCTTCCTTTAACGACGAAAATATGGACCTTTGAAGCATCATCCCTTTATCACCAGTCAGTTTCTTCTAAGGCCGCGTCCAGACCATATTCTTGCTGGTGCTGGCGGGAATTTTGAATCACTGTAACCCAAACAAATGATCTCACTGGACGCGGGCGCGTGCAGGCGAGAACCTTTATGGGTTGCTATAATCCAGAACTCCCGCCAGCACCAGAATGTATTCGGTGCGGACGCCACCTAATGGTTATCTCTCTGTGCCGTATCTACCCACTCGAGGAGATAACAGATCACGTACACTCGCCAGCTAAAGTTCTGTCTAATCTCTTGCTTTTCTGTCTACGGTCTTTCAAACTTGGCCTCTTAAACAAAAGCAAATGACACGGATGACACAGATCAATGGCCAAAGATCTATGACCAAATAAAGTAATCGGTGTCAGATGCTGTGGAATCGCCAGACTTATTTTCAAAGCCCATAGGGAGAGGGAAAGGAGACAGGAGACAGGACTTTTGCTGGAGCCTGTACGCTACTGATTTTGGACACTTGAAGCATTGACCATCAGCAAGTTGTCTTCTTTTTTCTTTTTTTCTTACTTTTTTTTTGTCTCTCAGTGACAGGGTGTAGACTCAAGGCTCCATGAGACTTTTTTGACTCATGACTGGCTCAGAAGAACTCGAAGTACTGTTAAAACTATGGGCATCTTATTGGTGTAAAAGGACCTCATTATTAAACATCCTTCCATCAACACTCTATTTGTCAGTTTCTTTTTGTTCCAGTTGCTGATTCAAGATGGTGTCACGCGAGTTTTTTTTTTTTAATTGCAATTATTCCACTAGGCAACTGTTTTGATGGCATTTTTTTTTTTTTAATGAGTTTTTATCTGTTTTCTGATGCCCTGGTTGTTGATTCAAAATGGTGTCACACAGGCTTTTCTATGCATTTTTTTTTCCTAGCAACTTAATTTTGGTGGCGACTTTTTCGGGGCTGATGGTGACTTCTCCTGGCGAATGCAACATAGTTCTTTTTTTCTTATATATCTTTTTTAATAGATAACAGATTGTTGCAAAGATAGAGTTGCCAAAAAAAAAGTTGTCAGATTAGTTGCCAAGAAAAAAGTTGCCTGAATAGAGTTGCCAAAAAAAGTTGCCAGGATAGTTGCCACAAAAAAGTTGCCAGGATAGAGTTGCCAAGAAAAAAGTTGTCAGGATAGTTACAAAAAAAAAAAAAAGTTGCCAAGATAGTTGCCACGAGAAAAGTTGCCAGTATTGAGTTCCCAAGAAAAAAGTTGTCAGGATAGTTACAAAAAAATAAATAAATAAAAAATTAAAAAAAGTTGCCAGGACAGAGTTGCCAAAGAAGTTACCAGGAACTCAATCGTGTGTCGTCGACTGTAGGAGCTGCCTAGCATGGGTGAACTGGCCTACTGCAGGTACCCTCCCTCCTTGTGTTCTTATGTTTTAATCAACAACCCTGACTGACTTCACAGGGGGATGACTTCAAATGCACTCGGATAATACAGACGTCTTATTTATAACAGCACTTCCCTCGACATACTAAGGGAAGGAATAATATACTTTAGCCATTAAAAAAAAAAGTTAAAAAAAAAGGTAAAGCAAGCTAAATATATCTTACATTATAAAAAACTGTATGTATTGGCCCCGCTGAAGGAGGCAATGGTTTATGACACAAGTGAGGGCAGTGTTAAAGGTAGTAAAGGAGAGTCCGTAACTCCTCTCCCTGGGCGATTTAGTCTGAATAGGACACCTTTTATATCCCCTTGCATATCACTGAGGCAAACTATATCTGTACTAAAAATATAAAAGAGAATATCAAGGTATAATACACAGACTAAATCGCCAGGGAAAAAGTACTTCGAACCCCCCAGTGCCATCTTGAACACAGCCCAAAATCTCATAAAAAATACACATATAGAAGCCCTAATACAAACTTGAGTCACTGTCCTGTAGTGATATAAAACTTTAATGGCTATGTTCTTCGCCCCTTCTGTACGATATTGTCATTTTTTAATATATTTTTACTTTTGTCAGATGATTTTTTATTTTGAATTTTGAGACCTGTTATAATGGAGGATATTTTGATGTTTCCATTTACTCCCCAAAAATTATATATATACCTTTTTTCGTTATGATGTTTTATGGTCAAATTCTGGTGCCGTGTTTACGTGAGGCGGTGAAGTCCAGGTTGGGCTGAAACTACTTTACTCTCTCTCTCTCTCCCTCTCTCTCTCTCTGCTCTCTCTCTCTCTCTCTCCCTCTCTCTCTCTCTGCTCTCGCTCTCTCTCTCTCTCTCTCTCTCTCTCTCTCTCTCACACACACACACACACACACACACACAATTTATTTATGTGGGCACAATAATCATTCACGCAAAGATTTTCGGAACTGTGAAAAAAGATATCGATTTATATTTCAATTATTTTTCTAATAGGTGTCTTTTTTCTTTTCTTTTTCTTTTTCTGTCTTTCTTTTCTTTATCTTTCTCTCCTTTCTTTTTTTTTCTGTTTTGCTTTTTTGGGAGACCTCTCGTATTGAAGGGGTTGAGAACACGGCCGTAAGATCCTGTCACATATTGCATACCCTCTGTTGCAAATGACGAAAAGAAAAACTAAAAAAAAAAGAAGAAACAAAATAAGCACATACTTCTCACAACTATTGGTCAAAAAACGACAAATATACCACAAGAAAAACCAAAAACATGAACAACGAACGTGAAAAAAACACAGGTACAAAAAACAATAAAATAAAATGACACATAAGGTAATTTTCAGGTGTCTATATTTACCTTTTGGGGGGGAGGAAGAAGCGAGGGAATAAATAGGTAAATAAAACGTAAATACTGAGACAAAACCACTCACTTACACTCGTCACGAATCACCGTTTGTGGGACGTATAAGGGAAATAAAGGCAGGGATGACAGACAAATGAGCATCACTTTGAACTGGCGACGTAGGGGGAAGCCGAGTCAACGTAGAGTCAGATGGGGTCAACGTAGAGTCAGCTACAAAGCCCTTTCAACTCTCCTTCCTCACTAACTTACAGGAATTATAGACGAAAGAACGAAAGACAGAGGACAAAGATGAATATTATCACTCACAGATGATGATAATGTTCACCTTTTTCCTCTACTTCACGTTTCAAGCGTTTATAAATCCAGTCACGAATGAGAGGGAAGAGAGACCAGACTTTTGTATGTGACTGTCAAAGCTCACTCAGTCCTCAGAACAACAGATAAAATAAAGCTCACTGAATCCTAAAGCTCATTGAATATCAAGCTCCAGAAAACCATTTTAATATGAACGTCATGTAATTTTGCTCCTCATAATAAAGTTTCATGTCATCTAAGAGTTAAAAAAATGGCTTGCTTAACTCCCAAACGACAGCTGTGTTCTTGTGATTTCTACTTTGATAATTTTTCTAGCAAGATAATTTTACTAACAAGGCGATTTTACTAGCCAGAGGACTGTACTAGCCTCGGGGATTTACTAGGCAGGGCATTTTACTAGCCAGAATATTTACTAGCCAAATTATTTACTCAGTCTTTCAAGGATTCAGGTGAGCTTCTAAATGAGGGCTGAGTCACAGGTAAGACGGGGCGTGGAAAATAAAGAACTGGGAGAGACAGACGATAGGGTACAGTGCATCCAGTTAGCCCTGACCCTTATAAATAAAAAAATAAATAAATAAATAAATAAATAAACAGGAAAGAAGCAGGGAATACAAAAACAAGAACCCTGGATTTTTGCTAAGTGCTCCCCCCTTTTGGCCCCCTCCCCCCTGTTCAAATTGCCCCCCTTCCCTCCCTACTCCAAGTCCCCCCCTTCCCCCTGTCCCTCCAACTCACCTTTCACAGCGTAGTCGCAGCGTTCGATGTGGTAGTAGGTCAAGGGCAGGCCACCGTCGTCCTTGGGAGGGGCGAAGGTGAGGAGACACGAGGTTGAGAAGATTTCCGACACCTGTGAGACGGGGGGAGAGAGGGAGTGTTAGATTAAGAAGAGAGAGAGAGAGAGAGAGAGAGAGAGAGAGAGAGAGACAGACAGACAGACAGACAGACAGACAGACAGAGACAGAGACAGAGAGAGAGAGAAAAAAAAAAATAACATACTTTCCCACTCTTAAACACACCAGAATAAGGTAACCCAACAAAACAAACCACTGCATCCTGTACCTCAAGATTGGTAGGCGGGCTGGGTTTGTCTTGCATGTTGATCTTGACGTCTTTCGTGCTCTCGCCTGCCTTGTTAGACATCTTAATCGTGTACTTGCCACTCTGGTCTCGGCTGGGCTTCTTGATCGTATACACCACCTTCTTATCCAGCACGTTCACCTCTACCTCCTTCATGCTCATCGGCTTCCCACCTTTAAGAAGTTTAGCCTCCACCTTCGAGATCCTGGCGCCGGGGACTGTGGTAAAGGAGATAGTGGGTGAGGAAGAGCGACCAGGTGTAGTCAGCATGGAAGATTTCGTGGCCCCTTTTCCTCAGTGGTTTATTTTGCTTTGTACAGCTTTTTTTTGGTGGTGTGTGTGGGAGGATTTGTGTGTGTGTGGGGGGGGGTTTTGTGGAGTGGGTTTGTGTGTGTGTGTGTGTGTGTGTGTGTGTGTGTGTGTGTGTGTGTGTGTGTGTGTGTGTGTGTGTAAATAAATCACTAAGACAAAGGCTTTACGAAGGGTCCAGTGCCAACAAGACGCGATCCAGAATGCTATACGTCGTTTTTCTCAACTTGGCAAAATCCCTAAAAATCCCTAATCCCTTAGCAAAATCCCTAATCCCTCTCTTCTCAGCTGATGGCCAAGTGTAGTCAGATTGGAAAGTCGATTTAAAGAGAAACCAAGGAGACACATTCCAGAACTCACGCTCACTGACTTACGTGCAACCAGGAGTATTACAATTTAATATTATGGGAAACGGCAAAATTAATCAGGAAAAACAAACCAACTACGAGTATATTAATCTACACTCTACGAACACTTGGACGTTTACATGACCCTGAGACCATAACAAGAAGAACAAGAACAATAATTACAGGAACAATGAACGTCAGATTTCATTAGCATGCTGTTCTTCACGACACTGAATACGGATCACTTGTTGACGTCGAGAGAAAGAACATAACTTGCCTGGCACAATCTATAACATGTGAACAGTGAACACCCAGGAAACCGGTCAGAATATGTTGGGTGGAAGAGAGACAAAATAGTGGTTGAATTAACTTCTTCTTTGAGGTTTTGGCCTATACAGAACCTAATTTGGGAGAGTTTGAGCAGAAGAGGTGAGAGCCGGGAAGGGAGAGGGAATTTCCAGATTTATAATTGTCTCAACTTCTTTCACTTTTTGCACAAACTCTGATGTTTCGCGATACACAAAATTCATCTTTAGAGTTTGAAGAGAAAGTGAAAGAAATGAGACCCAAGAAGGACGAGGGAATTTCCAGGGGTATAAACGTCTCAACTCCTTTCGTAGTTTATTCCAACTCTCTGAAGATAGGAAATAAAGGGAAAATAAGGACTTCAAACCCTTAACCTGCGTCTCTCTCCCACCCAACCTTTCCACATATCACGGTTCATCTACAACCCGGTACATAATCCACTCCTTCTGGACCCTCTCATCCCTGGGACAACTCTAGTGTGCTATTCCAGACATCGCTAAACAAGTAAAAAATAAATGCGTTTCAATAACGTATAATGAACGAACGGATGTATTTACCAGATACGTTCTCTAATCTATGACACGAACAGCCACGTACTATAGTCCTTTTACCTTAACCTGGCCCAGAATTTCTCCTTTTGCAGTTGATTTCACGTAGCTCAGTGGCAGAATAACCCAATACCTCAGCATCCATTCCATTGCACTTCTTCATGACTAGCACCATATTCTAGTGTTAATCTCTTGCTACAACTCAGCAGTGAAGATGGAGAGATGGTAATTTTAGGCCAAGTTAGAGTAAAATGGGTATAATACCACATCTTAACAGCCCTCTAATGGTCGGGAGAAGTCAAAAATTTTATACCATTTAACACCAGACGATTTCATTCACCTGAGAGACTGACAAAAATTTAGGAGAGTTTTAGAGGTACCATCAACCCCCTCACTGTTGGCAGAACTCCTTTATTTTACTTACTGGAAGACGATTTTATTCAGCTGAGAGTAAGTTCCTTGTTCTCCCTGGCTAAGGAAGCTCCCTAGCACCTCTCCCTTAGCGATTTATTTGGGATACGGCTGGTTGATATCAATCTGCGTGTTTTTTTTGCTTCGTATGGTGGTAATTGATTAACGTGACAGTGAAGGATCGTGAGTAATAAGAAGAATAAATCGCTTAGGAGGAGGCGTTAGGAAGCTTCCATAACCGTACTGTCGTCGGTTGAGGATGCTCCCTAACACATTTTCCTAAGCGATTTATTTTGTCTATTACACCTTACAGGCCTATTCTGCGTTACATAAATCCTTCCAATTTCGCCTTACTTTGCATAAAAAAAACTAAAGAATATCAACCAATCCTATCCAAAAATAAATCGCTAAGGAAGAGGTGATAGGGATTGGATCATGGGGAGAGTGTTGCTGGTACCCTTAACCCTCTCACGAACGGAACAGCTCAACTAATCTATTCCAAGTAACGAAAGACGAATGAATCACGGAATAATTGTTTCTAATGCACTCCTTTCTAATCTAACAGCATAGGACAAGTTAGAAAAGACGAATGAATCACGGAATATTCTCAGTTAATCACGGAATATTTTCTCTATAATACTCTCTTCGTCACACCACAGGACAGGTAACGAAAGACGAAATGAATCACGGAAATACTCTCTCTCTAATGCACTCTTTTCTAATCTAACAGCATAGGAGACTCCAGTGCACTCCTCTCTAAACAGCCTAGGAGACTCACGCGCGTTGGGGTCCTTGGAGATGGCCATGGGGTCTGTGGCAGGGGAGAGAGTGGTTTAGAGAAAGTGAGAGAGAGAGACAGAAAAAAGAGGGTATATAAGGTGACAGAGAGAAAAAAAGAGGGCATACAGAAAGACAGAACCAAAGAAATTAGGCATAAAAGGTGATACAGCCAAAAAATATACGGCATATAAAGTGACAGAGCTAAAAAAATAGGGCATATAAAGTGACAGAGCTAAAAAAATAGGGCATATAAAGTGATAGAGATAAAAACAGGGCATATAAAGTGATAGAGATAAAAATAGGGCATATAAAGTGACAGAGCTAAAAAAAATAGGGCATATAAAGTGACAGAGCTAAAAAAATAGGGCATATAAAGTGATAGAGATAAAAATAGGGCATATAAAGTGAGAGTGCAAAAAAAGGGGGGGGGGATATAATGTGATAAGGGGTAAAAAAAAAGAGAGCGTATCTAAAACGGCCTTCATTTTCATCCAAAAGACGAGACAGGTGAAGAAGACTCATTAGACAGGTAGAGACAGGTGGAGAAGGCTCGTTAGAGATGATTATAGAGTATTGGATGGGCGTCAAGGGATGTGCAGTCGAGACAAAGAGAAATGAAAATGGAAGAGGAAAAGGAAACAGAAAAAAAAACTTCATTGTTAAGGGATGTGTAGTCAAAAAAAGGAAAAGGAAAAAAAATATTAAGGGATGTGCATTAAAAAAAAAAAATACAGAAAGAACAAAACAAAAGACAAAAAATTTCATTGTTACGGGATGTGCAGCCAAAAAAATAAATAAAAGAAAAATTAAGCAGATTATAAAAAAACAAACTCATTGTCTTAAAATATGGCGGTGAATAAAAAATCTGAACATTGCTCTGAAAAGTCTGGAGATTTGGCAAATTGTGGCATTAACAGGAAACTTTCAGCTGGGGTAAAAGAGGAGGGGGAGGGGGTTCCGGGAAGAGGGAAATGGAAGGAGAAGGAAGGGAGAATATTATAGAGAGGGACAGGAAGAGGGAAGAGGAAGGAAGAAGGAAGGAAGGAAGGGAGAATAAGGAGATATAGAGAGGAGGTTACACAGAAGAGGATTGACTTCACACACTCTGGTTTTGACTCCAGTGCTACAAGACGTATTGTTAAAACTGCTCACATCTCTGTGGGGAGTTTTTTTGTTTATGTCAATATTATTGTTATTATTCTAGGGAAACTCTAAATCGCCACCACTGGTTTACTGTCGGAGGTACAGCCTTCACTCTTTGCCATATCATAGTCCTTTGACCGCATTATCTGACCAAATATCCTCCTGATCCGATTACTGGAACCCGGAGAGGATCCGGAGCAGAAAGTTGACGTAAAAGCTCAAGAACCACTTACGTTAGAGGAATGACGCTGTTATGGCGTACACTTCGGACATGACCAGAATTCCCCTTGGAGCTAAGATACGAATAACTGTGTATGTTTGGAACAGAAAATTGCGAGTGTGTCGTTCTGTCTCGGCTACCTCCCTTTCTTTGCGGGAAGGAGCCTAGATATAATAATAATAATAATAATAATAATAATAATAATAATAATAATAATAATGACTAGTGACTTACTGGTGTAGGGAACCTCAAACACAAGTGGCTTGGTGACGGGTCCTTCAATAGGCTCCTCAGGCTTGATGCTGGGTGGCTTCTCTCCTTCACCCACACTCAGCTGACACGAGGTCTCCAAGTTGCCACACACAGCCTGGCGGAGGGCAAAGGCTGGGTTAGGCCAGGCCAGGGTATGGAAGAGCTGTGTCCAAAGTCAGTTACAGACAAAAGGAAACAGGGAAAGTAAGTGAGAAAGAAGATACGTAATTGTAAAGATGTTTGATACTCACTTTGAGCTCGCCCTCGTGTGCCATGGCGGCTTCCTTAATAATCAGCTTGTGCACGGGTCCCTGCTTAATGATCTCGAAGTTGTCGCCTGGCACCACCTCCTCGCCCTTCAGAATCCAGGTGAGCGGGGCATCGGGGTCGACCAGCTCCACCTCGAACTTGGCAGGCTCACGCTCGAAGGTCTGGACATCCTGAAGCTTCTTCTTGAACTTGTTTTCGTCTGTGTTAAGTCAAGAGGTAAGATGAAGGTAAGAGTACATTATTTTTTATCAAGTTTCCAAAGTAACTTGTGTGTGTGTGTGTGTGTGTGTGTGTGTGTGTGTGTGTGTGTGTGTGTGTGTGTGTGTGTGTGTGTGTGTGTGTGTGTGTGTGTGTGTGTGTGTGTGTGTGTGTGTGTGTGTGTGTGTGTGTGTGTGTGTGTGTGTGTGTGTGTGTGTGTGTGTGTGTGTGTGTGTGTGAAGTCAGGGAACAGTATAAAGAACAAGGCTTATATTTTTTACTATTCTCCCTAAGTAATCAATTTTCATCTGTGGAAGTCAAGAGGCCGAACACATATATAACACGTAAAAATAACTGCACATCTTTCCCATTAACCCCGTCAATACGAAAACGTCTATTGTATTCTATGCCGTTCTCAGACGATTACATTCGGATTAGGAGAGAGTTTTTATCATGAAGGCTTATATATGGCCTTTATTAATCCCTTTAGCACCAGAGACCTTCCCTAATTTTAAGACTGTCTGGAAGTAGGAAGGATAAGCAAATAAATAAATAAATAAATAAAACTGAATCAAGCCTTAAATGCTGTTCAATATATGCCAAAAACTTAGTACCAAACATCTCCTTCACACATCTAAAACATCCTATCATCGATTTTACCCTCCTACTTATCTTCTATCCGTTTAGATTGAGTTCCCATCCACGCATCTTATCTCCTATGCACATACACCTCTTTCTGACACAATATCCCATCTACATCTTCGTCCCCTCCTCTCATATCCACCTGTCATTACCTGTAGCTCGCTGTTAACACTCCTCCTTCTCATTGTCATCCCACGTCTACTCCTCTGTGATGATCTCCCTATACCATGTGCCTCTTCTCATCAGCCCTCTTTCCGCCTAACTATGACCTCCACTCAGCAGTCACATGACCCATTCTCCCATATTCATCCCTCTGTCATATTAATTCTCCCATCTATCCAACAATCCCCTCTCTCCCTGACTCCGACCTCCACTTATCACCCACGTACCCCTTCACCCACATTCATCCCTGTCATATCACTCCTCCGGTCTATCCAACAGTCCTCTTTCCCCCTGACTCCGACCTCCACTTATCACTCACATCACCCCTTCTCCCACATTCATCTCTATCATATCACTCCTCCAATCTGTCCAGCAATCCTCTTTCCCCCTGACTACGAACTCCATCAGGCACTCACACTGAACGATGACCTCGCACATGGTCTCATCGGCGTTGGTCTTGCAGGTGTAGTGGCCGCCGTCATCCATGGTGATGCTCTTGAACACCAGCTGTCTCTTCTTGCCATCCTTCATGATCTTGATGCTGTGGAGGGGGAGGAGGAGGAAGGAAAGAAGAAGGATTAGAGCGGCTTTTTCGCGGTGGTGTGTGGCGAGGGAAAGCAAGCAACAGGAGAAGGTAAGCAGGTTCAAGGTTCGCGCGCTCTGGCTCTCATCTTCAGCGCCTATGCTACGTAATGGCTTTGAAACGACCCTTACTAACACCCCAACTGAGATTTAAGTATAACATTAATTTTCCTTACGATCATCCTTGACAGAAATACAACAGAACCAATTTAAGACGATATATTGACCTTTACCGAGAATTAGATTTCGTGATAAGCATATTTCAGCCTCACTGTCATTCCTTGGCTGAAAAAAATAGTCAACTAAAGCCAAGGACATATTTTATCACCATCATTAAACTACATCTCACAAATAAATGGGGTGATTGAGGTCCAGGGAAGGAAGTCAATTATCATCATTATAACCCCAACCCTGTTCCCCATTATTACACGGACTGGGTAGGATTCTGAAGAACAAAAATCAAGAAATTTTCATAATGATCACATGGTCCAATTGTTCGCACATCAAGTACAAAGCAGCTGAAGTGAGGGTAGTTGTCTCCAGCGACTCTATACCACAGTGGCCGTGGGATGAACTCAACAGGCGTCCAGAATGTCAACTGGTCTAGCATCTAAGAACCACCACGATGACACCGTGAGGTGATCCAGCTGCTGCAGCTATGGGTTAGGTGTGAACTCTCTAAGGTTATAGTCTTAGTAGTGCAGCACGTCTGTATGGAAGCAAACCACCACCACCTCTCTGTGGACGAAGATGGGGATCTGTGGCCCTTCCATAACATGAGAATAAAAGGGATAGTTTATAATATTTGAAGTTATTCAACAGTAGCACTGTTTCGCGGTAAAGTTGGTGCATTAGGTTAGGCTTAGATGGCTCATCTCTTCTCGTATTGGAGACTGGTGGACATAACCCTAAACCTGCCCATATCCAAAATGTGAAGAGATAAGACACGGAAACCCAACCTAAACAGACCCAACCTGACAATAAACTAATTCAATTAAGGCTAATATTTATGGAGTTACTTCCTCGTGTTATGGATGGTTGGCAGGGAAGTGGTGGTGATATTCTTCCATACGTCTAGTCCTCCCTCCGGCTGGGCCAGAGGTCGCAGGAGACACCACCATTGCCAGAGCCGCGGGTGTGGTGGCTTGTAGGGTGTCATGTCGGAGTTCATAGTTAATATGATATGACATGTCATGTGGGTCTAGCCTAGGATACCATGTCTCTTGTAGACCATCTGAGTCTCAGAGGTGACTAAGTCATTAACTTTTGGCTAACCTTGATGAACATTATACGTAGTGTACAGAGCCGTCATGTACTAGATACGGCGAGTAATGTGTAGTATATTAAGCAGTACCGACTGAAAGTCGATGCATTAAGAGATAAGAATGAATAGATCATAAAGCTGAAGCTCGTGCTTGTTTAGAATATTGCATTGCTGACTGAGTGGCCTCAGGAGCAACATCAGAGAGAGATAGAGGCATCATCCATGGCCTCGTGGGGACAGGGGTAGTGGTTGCCCCAAAGCATGGGAGCTGGGGGAGGTCACAGGCCCCAGGGACAGTGGGAGGAAGGAGGTGGGAGGTTATGGGTTTCCCAGGGGCGTGAGGCCCCAGACGCGTCTGCGGTCTGCTGTGCTGCACAACTGGTCCACCTCTCTACCCGCTCTCACACTTCAGGCACAAAAATATTGGGAACAAGAGATCACTCTGAAGCAAAACAGCTGCAGGTGTGAAAAAAACAAAAACAAAAATTCAGTTGGGCAGAAAGAAAAACATCTATAGGGGTAAAGGCACACCGGGTAGAGAAGTCAGAGATTGGTATAAGTTCCTTTGGTAAAAACGGACTGTATGCAAAGTCTACATATTTAGCTTACATACTGACATATCGACTCCTGTGCAATGAAATAGCTGGATACTTAAAACAAGATATTAAAATTTTGTTGTTGTGAAGCACAGCATCAGTGCAGAGGGCAGAAGAGTGGACAGGACCTCTCGACACTGGTCCTACCGCTGGGCAGCTCTACTATCTCGCTCTTGTACGTATTCAAGCATGTCCTCTGTGCTCAGTGAGGTTTCAGTGGTAATTACGGCTAAATCTTAGGCTTTCTGAGCTACCATAATACCATCATCATCAAATGACAGGTTCCTGTAAGAAGCACTCAGTGAGACAGAGCTCAACATGCTATTCCCTCCGTGTAGGGGCGAAGACAGCGGTCACTGCTGCCACCAGCGACCAGACAAAGTGACGTGGGTGTCACTGTCACACACAGACAGGATCGCCAACATATATTCGGCCACGACAGCACTAGCAAACCCGAGAGCAGGTAGGAAGGGGGGGAAGTAGACGTCTTGGTTTAGAGGAGCACAGGTTTTGTCTCCCAAATTATATTATCAGGTTTAATTCCGGTACCGGTTTAAATGTTGGTTTATGGTATTCGCGCCGCATTTTAAAGTTCATTTTCAGCTGTTATGAATGACATTATGTGGTGTCTTCCTTATCTGATTCTTAGTAGTGGGGCCCAAGTCATGTCAACAAGTCTGGTCCCAGTGGACGACGTCAAGTAAGTCTTGTCGTGGGAGAAAAGGATATTTGTCGTAAACCTCCTTGACTGTCACGAAATATTGTGAAGCAACACAGTGGTTCACTCAGCCCTTCCTGGTTCCACAGTCTGGAGTTAAATGTGCACGCTGGGGTTAGACTTACTCCTATAAGCAGTCTCATAACCAACATAAGCCTAACTCCAGCGCAAAATATATCCCAAACTCTGAAGTAGTTGTGAGGGTACAGTTGACCCCACTTCGAAGCTTCACCACAGTTTCGAAACAGCTTTCGGAGTTTAAGAAGAATTTAATGGAGTTGATAGTAAACGGAAAGTTTATTAAAGAAGTCGATAACAAGGCAAAAAAAAAAAAGAAAAAATAAAATACCCAGTCCACCTTTGACCTTTGTTGGCGGAATTACCTGTCAGCGCGAAGTGACGATGAACCTTGGGATCTGTGAGAGGGCAACACCGTATCAACATAAAGTGTGATAAAGCTAGACACTTTATCTTCCTTCTGATTTTAGTTCGTGCTTGACAAAATGTAGCCCGGTGTTGAAAATGCTTGCCAAACAAAGCCAAGTCAGACTTACTAGAGTGTGACTGATGTATCGTAGCAAAAGGATAAAATGAGTGGAAGGAATACTCAAGAAATGCAGAACTTAATCTTTCCTGTGATTTCCTTCTCACCTATTTTATCAGGGCATATTATGGCTATGATTCAGTTGGTCAAGCACGAATGGTTTTCGAGAGAAGTTTATCTTTACACAAGAAAGAAAAGAAAGAGACAGACGACAGTGGAAAGAAGAAGTAACATTTCATTATCAAGACAGACGAACACAAGAAAGAAAATGATAGCACAGGAAGAGGAGTGATAAACAGTACAATTATCATAATGCAAATAATAAGCATATGACAACACGTCAATAAACGAAAATATCAATTTCAAAATCTTATGCACACACTAGAATGATCAATTAAGAAAATGATATAAAACGGATGCCCATTAATATTAACTTTCAGACAACACAGTGACATATAATGGGAAGTTCCAAAAATTTCTTTACCCTTCATGGATGTAACGCATTGTCCATATGAAGTTCTCTGTCTATCTGTCTATCCAGCTACCTGTCCATCTCCCTTTTTCTTTGTCTTTCCATCCATCTATTCATCAATTGCCTGGCACCATATTCTTTGAGAGGTGGCATCTACAAATGGACCACTCTATCTCTCCTCACTAATGACCCTATGAGTGACAATGTTCCCAAAATAAATTATAGATATCAACCAGGCTCACATCACCTCCACTGAGCCATAGGGTGCCGAGGCTAGGCTGTCGTGATCTAACATTCATAGTTAAGTGACTAGCCTAGGATCATAGTGGTCTTATGTGATCAAAAAGGAAAACACTCAGACCAGCTCGCACCAAATGCACACAACTAAACTAAAGCAAATTGCATTAAAGGTTCATTGAGATAACGCATTTTATATCTTATTCTTGCTACCTCCAGACGATTTCATTCAGCTAAGAGAAGGCTTCACGTGGTTACGGGGCTTAAAAAGGATATATTGACCACTCCAGTTAATATTATCTCCTTAGCTCAATTAAATCGTTAGATGGTAGCAACGACAAAAAAATGCGGGGAGGGCACTGAAGCGAAGTGACTGATAATTCCCTCTCTCTTAAAACAGGGATGGTAATAGTCAATCCTCATTACCCCCTTTATCTTCCAGAGGGCACTAGGCGTTGCAGGGCCCGAGGGTAGGTTAATGTAGTCCAGAAAATTTAAGTTGTGGAAGAACACCCTGCGTCTCTAGGATCATTTCACAGACGGAGAGACGGAAAAATCCCCAGTCTCTACTTGAATTTGAACCGCGGTGTTAGTACATGTTTCCTCCAACCAGAATTTTACCAGCGTATTGCCGAAGCGCCCTCTCTCGTAAATATTCCGTGTCTATAAACAATGCCTTAGGTCCAAGCAGTGAAGGGATGGGGAAGAAGCATAGAGAAATTTTTAAGGAACTCCACTAAAGCTGAACCAGGTGAGATCCATATAAAACAAAGTCAGATCCATGTAAAAACCACAAGGACAAAATGTAGCCAATATCAAAAAGTCTGAGGGAGAAACAGTGTGGGATGCCCGACTTGCGGTTCCCTACCCTTTGGCGTCCGGCGTGAGTTTCTTGTCGCCGTAGAACCACTCAACCTCGGCCTCGGGTTCGTCCACTTCACACTCGAGCACGACTTTGTGGTTCTCAGTCACGGTCCTGGACTTGAGCTGCTTGGTGAACTTGAAGGGTTGGTCTGTGCGGAGAAGTGCGGAGGACTATCTGGTATGCTATCTTTCACTATCATCCTTATCATAGTTTTCCCAACCCTCTAGGGGCGGCCACATCCCTTAAAACATGTGACTGACGGGATGAAACGATGCACAGGGTTAACACTACTCCCTTAACAGAATATGAACCTTGGATGGAACCCTGTCCCTCGTTTCCTCTTGCCGATCACATGCCCCAGGAAAGTGTGGCCACGCCCTACGAAATGAGATGTGTCAGAATCTAGAATCAAAGAAGGAGAAACCACAAGAGCAAAAGAAGAGTCGAAGGTACTGTATTTTGGTAAAGAAATCAAGGAATGAAGAAGTAAAGCACGTATTTGTGTAAAGGAAATGGATTATGTACTTGTAAAGGCAATAGTCGTGTTCGAGTTTTGTATGGACTCAAAGGAGGTACCATCAGGGATATGTAGATGGAGAGCTCATATATATACCAACAGGGATATGTAGATGAAGAGCTTCTATATGTACCATCAGGGATATGTAGATGGAGCGCTCATATATGTACCAACAGGGATATGTAGATGGAAAGCTTCTATATTTACGGGCTTACTATGAAGGGCGGGAACTTACCAACGATTGAGACGATACACTCAGTCACCTCCTTCTCACAGCGGAAGATCCTGGCTATGTACTTGCCCTTGTCCTTCTTCGTGGCGTTCTTGATGGTCAGACGAACAGTTCCGGTCATGTCCTTGTACGTCTCATACTTGTCGTCGTCCTGAAGGAGTAGAGAGATGGGGGTGAGAGAGATGGAGGGAGAGAGAGATGGAGATAGCGAGTGAGAGAGATTGAGAGGGAAGGAGATGGACGGGGAAAGAGATGGAGATAGGGGGTGATAGGGATGGAGGGAGCGATGGAGGGAAAAAAGAGACAGAGAAGGATGGAACACAGGAAGGAATGGAGAGATGGAGAAAGGAAAAGACAAACAGGGAAAAGGGAAATAGGGATAAAAGTGAAGATGGAGGACGAGTAAATGAAAACGTAAGGCAACATGGAAGGTGTGTGCGCCGTCTACTACTTCCTCTTGGACCTCAGGTAAAGCACTGACTAATGTACATCTAGACCTGGGTTTATATTAAAAAAATAAAAAATAAATGGGGTTCAGACTATGATCTGCTGTAGGTCAGAAACTAGGATGGATGTCAAATTCAGTTCAAGGAAGGACACGAAGAGTTCAAAAGGGGTTCACAATCACTGGGAGTGCAAGAGGAATTCAAAGGGAATTCAGAGGAAGTCAAATAGAAGTCAAAGGGAGTTCAGAAAGAGTTCAAAGGAAGTCAAACTTAAGCCAAGGGGAGTACAAAATGAGTTCAAAATCAAAGGGAGTTCTAAAGGAGTTCAAAGGAAGTGAAACCGGTCAAAGGGAGTTCAAAAAGAATTCAAAATCAAAAGAAGCTAAACGGATGTAAAACCGAAGTCAAAGCGGGTTAAAATGGAGTTCAAAATAAGTCAAACCGATGTCAAAGGGAGTTCAAAGGAATTCAAACCGAAGTCAACGAGAGTTCAAATGGAGTTCAAACAGATGTCAAAGGGAGTTCAAAGGAATTCAAATCGAAAGTCAAATGGAGTTCAAACTGAAGTCAAAGGGAGTTCAAAGGAATTCAAACCGAAGTCAACGAGAGTTCAAAGGGAGTCCAAACCGATGTCAAAGGGAGTTCAAAGGAATTCAAATCGAAAGTCAAATGGAGTTCAAACTGAAGTCAAACGGAGTTCAAAGGAATTCAAACCGAAGTCAAAGGGAGTTCAAAATCCTTAGTAGGACTCACCTCCAGCTTGGTCTCGCCCTTGAACCAGTGGACGACGGCCTTGTGGGAGTTGACCTGGGCCTCGAGGGTGCAGTCCTTGGTGGTGTAGGAGGAGGTCTTCTTGGGCAGCTGTTTCACGAATTTGTAGTCTGGGTCGGGCTCTGAAGGGATAGATAGATAGATAGATAGATAGACTGGTGGATGGATAGATGGAAGGATGGATGGATGAATGGATAGATAGATAGATAGATGGATGGATGGATGGATAGATAAATAGATTGATAAAGTAGATAGTTAGATGGATGGATGGATGGATAGATAGATAGATAGATAGATAGATAGATAGATAGATAGATGGATGGATGATGGATGGATAGATAGATAGATAGATAGATAGATAGACTGGTGGATGGTTGGATGGATGGATGGATGGATGAATGGATAGATAGATAGATAGACAGATTGATTGATTGATGGATGGATGGGTGGATGGATAGATAGGTAGACAAGTAGACTGATAGATAGATAGGTGGAAAGATGAATAATTACATAACGGATGAACAGACAGATAGATAGATGGATCGCAAAATCACCAACAATACGCAAAACACCCATTAATGCGCAAAACACCCAATAACGCGGAAAATACCCAATAACGCGGAAAACACCCAATAACGCGGAAAATACCCAATAACGCGGAAAACACCCAATAACGCGGAAAATACCCAATAACGCGGAAAATACCCAATAACGCGGAAAATAGCCAATAACGCGGAAAATACCCAATAACGCGGGAAACACCCAATGACACGAACCCTGAACGGTGAGGACGGCGGAACAGGAGATGCCCATACACTCGACGGTATATCTGCCCATGTCGTCCATCGTGGGTTTGTTGATGATGAGGCTGTGCACGCAGCCCTCACTCTTGAACTTGTACTTGGAGCCCGGGAAGAGTTCCTGGGGGGGAGGGGAACAAAGAAGTCAGAAAAGAGCAATAAAGAGGGAATGGTATGTCTGAAAAGCGCAACAGAGTAAGTAAATTGTGTCAGAAAAGAGCATGAGAGAGAGAGTATAGTCTATCAGAAAAGAGCAATAGAGAAGGAATGATGAGTCAGAAAAGAGCAATAGAGTGAGTAAATTGTGTCAGAAAAGAGTATGAAAGAGAGTATGGTCTATCAGAAAAGAGCAATAAAGAGGGAATGGTATGTCTGAAAAGAGCAACAGAGAGTAAATTGTGTCAGAAAAAACCATGAGAGAGAGTATGGTCTATCAGAAAAGAGCAATAGAGAAGGAATGATATGTCAGAAAAGAGCAATAGAGTGAGTAAATTGTGTCAGAAAAGAGCATGAGAGAGAGTATGGTGTATCAGAAAAGAGGAATAGAGAGGGAATGATATGTCAGAAAAGAGCAATAGAGAGGGAATGGTGTGTCAGAAAAGGGCATGAGAGAGAGTGTACGCTGTGTCAGAAAAGAGCAATAGAGAGGGAATGCTGTGTCAGAAAACAGCATGAGAGATATTAAACTGCGTCAGAAAAAAGCATGAGAGAATGTTGTGTCAGAAAAAAGCAATATAATTTATTTTTACAAAAGTTTTCATTTTGAAGCTTAAGACGAACGAGGATACACAAAAGAGGGGAAAAAAGTTAACTACCATACAATTTTTAAGACACTAAGGCAGACGAATATGAGAGAGAGAGAGAGAGAGAGAGAGAGAGAGAGAGAGAGAGAGAGAGAGAGCAAACAATAAAACAGATAGGAAGAAACAGAAAGAGAGAGAGACAAATCAACACTACTCACATCCTTCCTGCAGAACCACTTGGGTTTGGAGTCCTTCTTGGAGAACTCGCCCTCGAACTTGGCTGACTTCTCTTTGCCCTCCTTCACCGTCAGATCCACCAGGGGCTTGATCCAGGACTCTTGTTTCTGCACGCCAGAAGGTGGTGGGGTGTGGGGGGGAGGGGGGGCAAGAGGGACAGGTTAATGAGGGCAGTGGACAGGTGTGGAGGGGGGAGGCGACCTTGGCTTCTCTCTCTTTTTACTGATTTTTTTTTTTTTTTAAAGAAAATATTGATTTTTTTATGCAAAGAAGAAGGAACCAAAGGCTAAAATTCCGCAAGATTGTTCCCTCCAAGAAAAAAATAAAAAGGTAATAGAGACAAAATCAAGTAGTGAGATTAAACACCAGATTAAGATTTTCTAGTTGAAAAAAAAAATAATAATGAGAACTGGGAATATATTTTCGAGGTTGCATTGATGACAGTGAAATGAAAACGTGCACTAGGAATTTTAAAATGAGAATTTAAAAATTAAGAATAAAACCTTAATCATCCAAGACATACTGATAATAGGGAAAGAATGTGGTATACAGAAAAATCTACATTAATAATAAAAAAATACATTAAGGATTCTCGGTCCAGAACACTAGATTGTTATTTTTCGAAAGGAGAAATTTTATTATCAATATTCTGGCTTTAATATTCTTCATTCTGACAATATCACGTGTATTATTAGCTCTAAAATGTGTCTCAAATTTATGTTTATAATTTGGATAAGGAGGAACACTGAGGATGAGAGAGAAGCCAGAGAGTCAGCCTAAGTGAACACAACAGGAAACTCAAGAATGATGCTAGAACTCAAGAATGATTTAACACTTTAATTTCTTTACCTTGATAAATTTAGATAAGGACTTATGCTTATGCTCTCCATTAGAATAAACATCTTTAATTATTAATGTTAGCATGTACAAAAATCTTAGAATATGACATCAAGTTGACAACATAGATGCTTACCCAACGGAAATGGAAACTGGTGATCCTGAGAAGCCACATTAAATTGAGAAAAGTGAAAATCAATTAAGCTCCAGGTAACATCACAACAGGAAAAGAATATACTAACTTAAAATATTGTGTTCCTAGAGTATGAGACAATGTAAACAACAGGGCGACATAAAATAACTTTCCTGCCCGTACAACATCAAGGTCTAGCCAAGATCAGTTCGCCCTCTACACTCTTTTTGAAAACAGTATGCAATTGAGATCAACGCAAGGCAAAAATTTAATGGAGAGATTTCGTTTCGTGGATCCAAATTACATTAAAAAGAAATAGATAGATAATTAGATAATGTTTTGTGTGTGTGTAGAGAGCGACTGATCCCGACTGGCGCCAACAACGACTAGGACTGTGGTGGATTATTGCGGCCACATCTAGAGAATGGACATGCGGACGTGCGTATGAATAGTTCTGCGCGGGATGGCGAGGCGGCGCAGCACCAGCGTCG
Source organism: Coenobita brevimanus (assembly GCF_032717465.1). NCBI lineage: Eukaryota > Metazoa > Arthropoda > Malacostraca > Decapoda > Coenobitidae > Coenobita > Coenobita brevimanus. Next base: position 1,079,890 of record NC_136992.1, on the reverse strand, counting down.
CTCAGTGGTGGGAGGGAAACATCATGGAATACGATCACAAGGCAAAGTCACAGGGGAAAAAGATACAAATATGCAAATCTTGGTATTACTTTAGCAGCCACGACAAAATTGGCAACTTCCACGTCCCATTACTCAGATTTGGCGCTGTTTACATTTGTCTTTAGGTCTGTAGTAACGATGCAGTGTTGGTTTAATAATTAATGATGCAAACGAAGAAATTTTGGTTGCCGTAACGCTGTAATGAAGGACTGGGAGGCAAATTCTTCATTCCTTTTGATAACTTTTAACATTATAGTAATGGAAAGCTATAATTTTCCTTCCCTTTTCATTTTTTCTTTTTCATTTTTCCACCTGTGACCTTACCGCGACTCAACTTGGCCACCCTCATAAAGGACGAGGGCGTGACGAGATTTATACACGTAAATATTAAATGCTTGGATAGAGGCCCATGCACTCATGCCTTACGCTACTTCATGCCTGCATCCTGCCACATCTAGAGAATGGAGAAACTGCAAAATGGAAATGAGTATCTTCAAGTGCGAATTTCCACCCTTCTCTCAGAAATTCCAAGACATTTTTAAAAACTAATGAAATAAAATGTTCTTCAAATAGATAAATTGATGGATAGATAGCCAAATAAACAGATAGATAGATAAAAAGATATGTGCCTAATAACAAGGGTTAATCGATTATCATTTGGAAAAGTGTATGGATAATGCTTGATAATGTAATAAATGTGATACTTAATAACCGATAAATATCTAAAATACTTAAATCATGAATGTGGCACTTTAATAAATCATAAGTGCCTAAAAATACATACTTAGATAAATATTAATTGTGGTATTGAAGAACTGATAAAGAGTGAGAATGGAAAAGGGTGAAAATTCATGAAGAGGAGATGGCGCGGTACTTCTTACTTGATAAAAATAAATAATACATGCATAATAAATAGTAAAGGTACACATGATTATAATAACAAAATGGGGGCTTAATGGGGGAGTTTAATTGGCTTCTTAATTGGCTTAACTTCCTTTTTTTTATTTATTTAGAAATCAATTGGTACTTTTAAAAATTTGGCAATAGGTTTTATTTAATCTGAAGTTTATTATTATTATTATTATTATTTTTTTTACGGTTTGGTTTACACTACTGGCGTTCATGTTTGTTATTATCCCCTTCAGGACGAGAACTTTTTTATTCTTGCTGCCTCTAGACGATTTTATTGTTGTTGTTGTTGTTGGTGGTGTTGTGGTGGTGGTGGTGGTCCAAGATTTATGTGGCTGTGAACCCAGTGGACTGCTGGTTGAAACTCCCTTTACATATGTTCTGCCTTTCTCCTTGTAAGGGATTGGGAGGCAGCTGAGGGACGTTTGTATGACCGGGCAGTGGAGGTGGCTAGTTCTAACAGCGCTACCACGTGAAGGCGTCCCTTTCCTTTCCAGCAACTTAGGAATAAGTTGAGGGAAGTTCGTATAACGGGCAGTGGAGAGGCGTGGTTATCTCAGTGCCACCACGTGAAGGCGTCTCTCTCCCTTTCAGCACCACAGGAATAAGTTGAGGGACGTTCGTATAACTTGGCAGTGGAGAGGCCTGGTTATCTCAGCGCCGCCACGTGAAGGCGTCCCTCTCCAGTACCTTATCCAGCTTAAAGACAGACTTCTAGTAAAGGGGTCGATGGAGATGGCTTCTGACCCCCTTACTACTAGAAATCCCTCCCAAGCTGAATAAAATCGTCTGAAGCGACCATGAGCAGAATAAAAAATAAATCCTCACAGCCCTGAAGGAATTAAAATATTTATCATCTTACTCTAGTCTTGTTTAATGGTGGCATTTTTATCACGTGCCGATTCCCAGACACACTTACAACCAAATCCTCTCATAAGTTAAGATTAGGGCAGGACGGACGAGGAAGGAAGACCGTAAAGCCTTCCCACGTCTCTCGTTCCTCCTACGTAAAATTAATCTTAAGTTACAAGCGTCACTTTGGTCGTAAGTCCATCTGGAAATCTTGAGAACCCAAAAAAGAAAATTCACTCCTTTACAAATACACTCTACCTCAATGGACATGTCTCAAAAAAAGGTATATACATTTTTTGATAACTAAAAAGAGTGATGAAAATACATATCAAAATTCAAATAGCCAGTCGGTGCTTCTCGAATTCTCATACTAGAGTCAATGTACTTTTTTTTTTTTTTTTCAAGCGTGCCAAACCTCGGTCCAATGTTGCCAAACCTCGTTCCAATGTTGGAGTTTGGGCCAATCGGGGATAAGATCAGCGAGTGACTGCCTGCGTAGCTCGTCACTCTCCTGCTTCCATGAGAGAAACAGGGGGGTCTTAGTGTGCTGAGGGGGGCGAGGCTTGGGGGTCTTAGTGTGCTGGGGAGGGGGGAGCGAAGAGCAAAGGTTGAGGTGTTAGCGTGCTGGAGGAGGGGAGGCAGCGAAGAGGAAGGGTTGGATTCATGCCACTTCCTGCTTCCTTGAGAGAAACAGGGGGGTCTTAGTGTGCTGGGGGGAGGGGAGGGGGCTAAGCAAAGGCTGGGTTGGGGTCTTAGTGTGCTGGGGGAGGGGAGGGGGCTAAGCAAGGGTTGGGTTGGGGTCCTTGTGTGCTGAGGGAGGAGGGGTGACGAAGAGCAAGTGTTGGATTCGTGCCTGTCGACCTCACGTGAGTAACTGAGGCAGATATTCAGCATTTACAGTGTTCAGTGAGGGTGAATTGTGGTCTGAGGTCAGTATTAGTGGTCTGAAGTTAGCATTTGTGGTCTGAAGTCAGCATTTGTGGTCTGAAGTTAGCATTTGTGGTCTGAACTCAGCATTTGTGGTCTGGACAAAAAAAATTCTAATCTGCACTGTTTATATGCAATGTTTTTTTTTCATCAGTTTGTGTATACAGTGACAGGTGTAAAATTTCTGAAGGTGAGCCACTCTTTCTCCTCACAGCAGGGGGTCGGAGTTGCACAACAGGGGGTAGGAATTACACAGCAGGGGGGGTAGGAGTTGCACAGCAGGGGGGTCGGAATTACACAGCAGGGCAAAGATGGCGGGGGAGAAGCCAAATCGGGTGAAGCAGCATTTTTTCTTTTTCTTTTTCTTTGGACATTACAGCTCAGAAAAAATAGTAATGTCTTTTCCACTTTACTACGACCTCCAGCACATGTCCCTAACCCAGAGAGTCTTAGTAAATTCTGATTTTACTTTATCTTCATTATTTTACGATTTTATTCAATTTAAGGTCCATATTCTCACTGGTTAAACTCCCTAACACCTCTTCCTTAGCGATTTATCTTTGGATATGGCTAAATAATATCTTTTTGGGCGATACTAGAATAGTTTAAGAGACGTGGAGAAGAGTAAGGTGTGATGAACAAAATAAATCGCCTAGAAAATGTGTTAGGGAGCTTCCTTAACTGACGAGAATACGGACAGACATCGTACTTATGGAATTAGAAAAAAAAAGAACCAAAGGCATTCTGAGGGGTGAGTTGTTCGAAGGTACCTACGATCGAGTCCCTGCCGCCTGATTGAGTGACTGATTGATTGATTGATTGGTTGACTGATTGATTGATTGATTGGTTGATTGATTGATTGATTGATTGGTTGACTGATTGATTGATTGATTGGTTGACTGATTGATTGATTGATTGATTGATTGATTGGTTGACTGATTGATTGATTGATTGATTGGTTGACTGATTGATTGATTGATTGATTGGTTGACTGATTGACTGATTGATTGATTGACTGATTGACTGATTGACTGATTGATTGATTGATTGACTGATTGGTTGACTGACTGACTGACTGATTGATTGGTTGACTGATTGATTGGATGATTGATTGATTAGGTGATTGGTTGGTTGATTGGTTAATTGAATGACTGATTGATTGATTGATTGATTGGTTGAATGATTGATTGATTGATTGATTTGTTGATTGACTGACTAAATGATTGGCTGACTGACTGGTTGATTGACTGATTGACAGGAAGAACTGGAAAATTTCTCTTTTCTTTCCTTGTACTTCCAGCCTAACCAGAAAATACCTATAACAATTTTCCTCTCGTCATAGGAATTGTTAATAATAATAATAATAATAATAATAATAATAATAAACAACCTGAACTATGACAGGGAGCCCAATGTAAATACCTTTGAAAATCCCACCCAGTCAAGATAACAGAGAAAATATTTACTTATGATAATCAGTAAAGAGTAATAACGACAGAATCTGACACTATAACGATATGATCAGAAACACGAGCGATATATTTTGAAGGCTTCGATTCTCCTTGGCTTCTCGTATAAGCTGAACGAAGACAAGAGAGAATGTCCACATATACACATCTATTTAACTTTCAGCACATTGTTTAATTAGGGAAAAATGGAAGACTGATTTAAAAAGATCGATGGAGAGTAGAATTATTAAAAAAAAGATGGAATTATTGAACTTTCCCCTTTTCTCTGACTCTCCCTCCGTTTTCTATGGCTGAAAGGGGTGTGGGGTTTGGGGTAGGGGGGGGGAGGACCAAATATTTCGGGAAAAAAAACGAAACGAAAAGGGAAAAAAATAAACTAAGCCATTTGCCACATCTAGAAAATTGCAAACCATATGAAAAAGATGAGCAAAAATTGGTTAAAAATATATGCATAAAAAAAAAAGCTTCAAGTAGTAGTCATGATCATACAAAATAGTGGTTGGTTGGTGTGGTGGTAGTTGTGGTAGTGGTGGTAGTAGAAGGTATTAACCCTCTACAGTGCTCTGACGTCCCTTTATTATTATTATTATTATTATCATTATCATAATTATTTTTATTGAGCATAGGAAAGCACCCACTAATTCCTTCACGTTAACTTGGCAAATATTTTCATCCTTTTTCAGCTCATTTCAGGTAGCACTTCTTCGTGACTAGCGCTAGAGTTCTTGTGTTAATATATTACATCTCAGAATTACAAATGGAGAGATAATTGTAGGGCAAGTAAAAAAAAAAAAATAGTGATGTCTCTCCCGGGCTTAATAAAATCGCTGAGAGAGAGAGAGAGAGAGAGAGAGAGAGAGAGAGAGAGAGAGAGAGAGAGAGAGAGAGAGGATGAAAAATGGACATCGTACTGAAGGAATTAACTCTCCCACTACAATGATATCTTTGATAACTTTTTCCTCTTCTTTCTTTTTTCATTCTCTAGACGATTTCCTTCATCTGGGGCAAGCCTCCAGCAGTGAAGGGGGTTGAAAGAGTCCCCCTTCAACCCCTCCACCATGAAAGCCTCCCCCAAACTCAAAAAACCGTCCGAAAATCGTCAAAAAATACAGTTCACTCAATTTAGGCTTAGATTTTTCGTCCTTTTGCAGCTTATTTCCTGTAGCTCAGTGGAAGATGCTCTGGCTCTACGTCTTTCCCACAGCACTTCTTCGTGACTAGTACCGTATTATAGCTTTAATCTCTTGCTATGTCTCAGTATTCAAGACGGAGAGATAGTTATTTTTCGCCTACACCCTTCTTACTCTAACTTGGCCTAAAAATTGCCATCTCTCCATCTTGAATGCTGAGGTTTAAGAAGAGCTTGACACTATGATGCTAGTCACGAAGAAGAGCCATGGAAAGGCGGTACAGGTGTAATACTGTCTCATTTTCTCCGCTGAGCTACGTGAAATAAGCTGCCAAGGTAAGAAAATTAAGGCCAAGGTGAAAGAAATAGAATAGATAGATAAATAGTTAAAGAGAAAATGGTAGATGACGTCAGGGCACCGTAATAGGCTAAGGATAGTGGACTATTTTGGGCCAGGTGGGTAGGATGGCCGTATTGAGGGCGGCATGGGAGGCTTCGTAATGCCATCTCCTTTGCGACTTATTTATTCATATTACACATGGATTTTTTTCGTTATGTCTTCTGTTTTGGCGAATTCGTTAATGCATTTCACACCTTGATTTTTTTTTCCCGTCATGTCTGTCTTTCTGCGACTTATGCATATTAGGCCCTGATATTTTTTTTCATAATGCCATCGCCTTTGTGGTTTACTTTATTTTACTCGTTAAATTTCTCCTTTTTTAACTTACATATTTCCTGAATCAACATCACTTTCTCTACTAACGCTCAGTAGGAGGAAGACACACTGATAGTCTCTTTTTTGTAAATTTTAGGTAGCACCTCTCCCTTAGCGATTTATTCTGTGCACTATATTTCAGTACTTTCACATGTAACCGGCGAAAAATATACAGTGAAATCAATAGCACAGAAAACGACGTTAAGGTATAATATGGCTCCTTTTTATTTATTTATTTAAAAGGGGAAAATTATTGCCTTTGATTACCTCCTCCTTGCATTAAAAAAATAAATAAATAAACCACTTAAGAAATAGCGTTACGTAGCCTCTCATGCCACTGGAATTAAATGGGGAATGTGTTTACAGCCACAGGAATAATGAATGAAAATATAAACATTGGTAAGGGATCGACCATTTGTCTTTACCCTAGGAGATCGCTTCACCGCCTGCAGCGTTGGCCAGTCAGGGATTATCTCGGCCAGGGATGCTTTACGGCTCCCAGGCTGCGGGGGCTTTAGGTTCATAGGCGATTTCTCCTGTGAGGCACGCGTGTGTGTGGTGGGGTGAGAGGCGGTGGTAGGGGAAGAGCGTGGGTTAGCGGATGACTTGCGCGCTCACACATTTGCTCTTGCGTTCTTACGGTCACGCGGTTTCCCTTACACTTACACATTCAGAGTCACTCACACACTCCTAGTCATCCACTCTTGCAGTCACACACACTCATTTACACTCACACACTCTCACGGTCACACAGTCTTTTTTTTACACTCACACACTTACTGCTCCTCACCCTTGCACACACTCTCGTTTACACTTACACATTCTCACAGTCACTGCTCTCATTTTCACACACTCTTACTTACAGTCACACCCACATACTCTCATAGTCACTTATTCTCACACACTCTCATTTATACTCACACCCACACACTCTCATAGTCACTCATTCTCACACGCACGCACTCAGTTATGCTCACACTCACACTCATTCGTGGTAAGAGTTGTGGTGGCGGTGGTGGAAGGAAATATAGAGGATTTGCGTGTACTTTCTCGCTTATAAACTCACTCTTGTGTTCATTCACACCTACACACACAAACACACTCACCCTCACTCTTACTCACACCCATATTCACACACTTCAAAACCCACTCACACACCCAGTCACTCACTTTCACTTCTCTCTCTCTCTCTCTCTCTCTCTCTCTCTGACTCACACCAAGCGGCTCCAGGGTTCATACTTACTCCCTTCTCAGATGTTAAGTCACAGAAAAAAATGAGTTACGTACGAGAAACAGAAATTTTTGGTTTTTCTACTACAAACAGAAAAAAAACTGAGTCCAAAGTCAACAAAACCAAAGGAAAAAATTCTATGTTATTTATCATATCATTTAAAAAGAATATTTTTGTTTTTCTTAACTTATAATAAAGAAATATTTAAAGTATTTTTTAGTTTAGCTGCTGAGTTTTAAGAAATGACTATAGTTTCTAGTTAAAGGAAATCTTAGATCTATTTTTAAAAACTTAAATTAAGAGTTATATATACTAGGAAAAAATATCACCAATACTGCATCTAAATGGGGGAAATTTTGGACAACTGCGGACATAAATAACAATCCACCTCATTATTTTAAACAGTGTATTTCAAAACCCAGTGAACTGATCTCTGGAACCATCACACGTCTCAAAATATTGTCTAAGGGCACGTCCACACCGAATGTTTGCTGGCGCGGCTGGTAGAGCTGCTTCACCGTAACCCAGAGAAGCTCCCGCCCGCAGCATATTAGCCATTTGTTGTCGAATATGGAACCGACCAATCAGCGCACAGCTTCGTAAAAAAAACTGCTTCTACTACTACCACTGCTACTACTGCAACTACTACTGCTACTACTGCATTGTATATTAACTGACTATGGAGACAGATGGACAGACAGGCAGACAGTCATGACCTTTATAAGACACGTCATTTGTCGCGTAGGACGAGTAGAGACTTCAACGGGACAGTAAATAATGATCCTATGCTGGACGATGGAATTTCTGCCGTAAGAGCTATGATAAGATCTCGACAGGACAGTAAGTAATAATCAGAGAGAGAGAGAGAGAGAGAGAGAGAGAGAGAGAGAGAGAGAGAGAGAGAGAGAGAGAGAGAGAGAGAGAGAGGAATAAAGATGCATTATGTAATTTTTTCAAGTAAATGACAGTAGGTGGTTAAAAATGAGAAGCAGCTATACCAGGAACGCAAGCATTTAGTGTGGACGCGCCTTAAGAGTTCCATAATTGTTCAGCCATAGAGTGTATCGTTATTTTTGTCCGCAGCTGTACCCTAACCATGCAGCACCAGCGGTCCTCCTGGCCAGTGACGCAACTCTGCAACTGGGCAATCGTTAGCTAGGAAGCCAAGGAGTAAGGGGGGGCAGGTACTCGTGGGCCTGGGAGACTCCTTAGCACCTCTTCCTTAGCGATTTATTTCGTAGGTTACACCCAAATATTCTCTTATATGGTTTATATATACACACATATATATATAGATACATATATATACGTAGACGTAGAGTGTATAAATGTCATACAAGAGGATATTAATGTGTCATACGGAGAAATGAAGAACTAAGGAGGTACCGGGAGTCTCCTTGGCCCACGAGAGTAAGGCTCAAGGTGTTCAAGGAGGGGGATGGCTGGCATAAGACGCCTAGGGTGGAATCAACTCTCTCACAGCTGGGATTTCCGACTCCAAAACCGTCTGGGGCAAAAAAATCGTCTGCTGGAGGCCTAAATTATAATATACTTAGTGATTCTTGGCCATTTTTGAACATAATTACATCCTCTCAAAATCAAAAACAGAAAAATAAATCAAAAATAGAAAATAATAAGGTAGTTTTTATCCTCCAAAATTCGTCACGTATTTTTTCATCTTTTTTTAGCTCCACTTTTTTTTTTTTTTTTTGCAATATCTAGACGATTTCATTCAACTTACAGGATGGATTTTTCGACCTGGAGGGGTTAGGTAAAGCCTCCATGAACCCCTTCAGAACGAGGCCTTTCCCTAGCTGACTAAAATCGTCCGGAAAGAACAAGAGTGAACTAAGAAGGACCCCCACCTGGATTCAGAACTTTAACCCCTCTGGCTGCCACGATTTCCCTCAATTGAACAAGAAAATCGTCTGAAGTTAGTCTGAATGAAGGATTTTAAATTTTTCCACAGCAGTGAAAGAGCTGAGGGGAAAAAAGGGGGGGGGACTGTTGGAAAAAGGATGAGGGAAACAAGTGGAGTTCATTGATGAGGAGGGAGAAAAGGTTGTAGCGCTTCCTCGTCGCCTGCTTCTGAAAATAATGGTGTCCTGAAATGAAAATAAATATATGAGTATGTAGCTTAACCCCTTCAGGACGACGAGGCCTTGTTTGATTCAGTCTATTTCCTTCCAGACGATTTTATTCAGCTTTGGGGAGACTTTACTGGTCTTTACTACAAAATGGTTCCCCTGCGCTGAGTAAAACCGTCTCCTTTGTTGCTAGTCAAAGTAAATAAATAGGTAAATATATAAATAAATACCGGCGTCGTCGTTCTGAATAGGTTAAGAAATAATAGAGGCTTGGAGAGGAAAAACATTGAAAAATAAAACCGTCGAAGATCAAACTGCTTTCTTCTGCCTCTGTCTTGAGAGAATCATTAGAATTGGAGGGAACGGAGAATCAGGGAAACGGAGATGGGTGGAATCTGCTGGAGAGAAAGAGGAGAGACTTAAGGGAGAGATGGGGAGACCGAGAGAGGGATGGAGAGAGCCTGAGGAGAGACTGAGGGGAATTAGAATGCTTGGTGAGAGAGTATGAAATGAGCGACAAGGTTTGAGGGAGAATGTGAACGGGAGATGAAGTGACCAGAGGGAGGGATGTAGAGCCTTAAGGACATATACAGAGCTGGTGAGAGATACACAGACCCCGAGGGAGTGATATGGAGGCCGAGGGAGAGACAGAAGATCAATTATCAAGTTCTGGGGATAAATTGGATAGTCCGGAGGGGAGATGTGGAGTCCGGGGGGAAAGACGAAGAACCGAAGGGAGAAATGAGGGCCCGATAGTGAGTCCCAGGGAGAAATTGGACATCTCGAAGGAGAGGTATAGAGCCTTAGGGATACACAGGAGAGCCCGAAGGAGAAGTAATGGGTCCTACGGTGAGTCCGAAGGTGAAATTGGACAAACCGAAGGAGAGACGTCGAGTTGAGGGGAGAGATGCGGAGTCCTTGGGAGACACCGGACTGCCTGAAGGAGGGATGGGGGTAAGAGTGCATCCTAACTCAGTCCCTCCCGCAGAAGGACTCACTGTCACTCACACACTCACCCTCTCGACCTTCCGGAGTTGAGGCTTGGGGTCCTTCTCTGTCTCCTTCAGGTCGCCCCAGTCAGGATCTTCGTTATCCTTCTTCCACTTGGCGTACTTCTTTTTCTTCAACATGGCTCGGAAGTCCATACCGGAGGCGTCTGTGGAGGGGGAGTTGATTGAATGATGGAAAAGTGAAAGACAGCTTCAAGAAAATTAAACACACTATTATTTACCCACAAAAACCTCTTAATCACACATAAAGACCACAGAAGAAAAACTAACAGGAGACGTAGAAGTCCCTCTCGAATAATTACGTAGAAACAGCTGCTAACAGACCATAAAAGTAAACAAATAAAGTAAAAATAAAATGAAAATAAAAGGGAAAAAAACTAACCAGAAACGTAGAAATCCATCTCAGCCGAATCTTCACCGTGTATATTGGATACCACCACCTTGTATCGGCCTTCATCGTTGGCCTTGGTCTTCCTGATGCAGAGGGTGATGCAGTTGGTCTCCCCGTCTGTGTGGATCTTGTACCTGCCGCTCTCCACGATCTCAGTAATGCCCTTGAAGAACTTGATCTTTGGCACCGGGTTACTCTCCACAATAAGGTCGATGTACCCGTTCTGGTCTGTTGGGGGAAGGAGATGATGATTTGGGATCGAGGACTATTGGGTACACGAGAGTTATTAAGATAGAAAGACGGGTTTATTTTTAAATTCCAATCTTCTCCTGGAATCGTACCCGTCCTGATCAGGTTTAGACACACCCTCAACACCTTGCACACGTACCCTCAACAAACACACGTACCCTCAACAAGTTACACACGTACCTTCAACACCTTACACACGTACCTTCAACACCTTACATACGTACCCTCAACAACTTACACACGTACCCTCAACAACTTACACACGTACCCTCAACACCTTACACACGTACTTTCAACACCTTACACACGTACCTTCAACAACCCACACACATACCATCAACAACTTACACACGTACCTTCAACACCTTACACACGTACCTTCAACACCTTACACACGTACCCTCAACACCTTACACACGTACCTTCAACAAACACACGTACCCTCAACACCTTACACACGTACCTTCAACAAACACACGTACCCTCAACAACTCAGACACGTACCCTCAACAAACACACGTACCCTCGACACGCACACGTACCTTCAACACCTTACACACGTACCTTCAACACCTGACACATCTATCCTTGACACCTTCAGCACGTATTCCAAGTAACTTCAGCACGAACTCCCACTAACTTCACACGTACTCTGGACAATTTTAGCACGTAAAGCCAACCATTCCAGCACGAACCACTTCAGCACGTACCCTCAACGGCCGTGTACTTCTGCTGCACGTCCACGATGACAGGGGCGCCAGCTGCTCCAACAGGCTTGAGGGGCGTGCCCGGTTTGTCCATCTTCTCGTCATCCTGCACCGACGGTCTGCGCACGTCGGCACTTGGTCGGCGGCGCTATTGGTCGGGTTGGTCGGGGCGTCGGTGGAGAGGGGTAGAGGCAGGATGATGTGTGGGGAAGGTGTGTGTGGGGTGTGGGGTTACGTGTGTGTGTGTGTGTGTGTGTGTGTGTGTTGGGAGGATGTGTGGGTTGGAAGGGAGGTATGGGTGGTTCGAGAAGCGGTGTCAGACGGGTAGATGACACAGATGATGGTGTCAGACGGCGTAGATGGCACGGCAGAGGGTGTCAGACGGCGTAGATGGCACGGCAGAGGGTGTCAGACGGCGTAGTTGGTGGCAGGAGTCGGCATTCAGGGGCCAGACAAGAGTGGAACGCGAAATAGGGAAGGAAAACACCGAAAATGCATTAGACATGTTCTATGGTGGAATTTTTAGAAGGGGGACTGAGAGAGAAAGAGATCGATAAGGCAAGGTATACTTATTGAAGAAAAAAATGATAAAAAAAAAAGGAGAAAGATAATAAAAAAGAGAAAAATTATGATGGGGAAATAGGGAGAATCGATATATAAAAAAATGGTAACTAAAAGAGTAAGGGATTTGAGAAAAGGATAGATTTCTTACTACAGATGGTGGAGCGAAAATGGAGGTTAAGATTACAGGGGAGACTCAAAGTAACCTTCCAGATCGATCCCAAACTCTGGTGTTGTGAGTGGGAAGTACATACAACTTACCGTGGGTCAATTATGGACAAAGACGACGATAATTATTAAAGATTGAGTCAAAACATTACTAAGTCAGGAAAACACACCAGTAACGTCTTAAAGTGAGGCAGTAGCACAAATCAGCGTCTTAATATTGTCAGAAATTAATACACAGTGTCAGGAATTAATAAACATGTAAACATTCTTAAACAGACGCGATTACTAACAAGTCCTTATATATATATTCAAGTTCAGTAATCAGTAAACACAGTATTTTGACAATATATCTTCAATTAATTCACGTAAAGTCACAGAACAGGGAAGAGTAGCTAAGCAGTTCAGAAAAAAATTTATTCCCTAAGTAAATATAATACTAGACACAAAATTTACAGTCTAAATTATTGTCACACCACTACTTACTCAGTCCACTAATGTCAGAACCAAATCTACTTCAAGACAGTTTAGCGGGCGCCTCTTCGCTAAACTCAGGCTTGTTTTGGCAGGGGAACAAACAGACTGCGAATATCTTGACTTACTGTTGACATCTGGTAACTTTTTTTTTCGAGAATTTAACAGAAACAGAGAAACAGCAGATTACGCTTTTCTTGGCTGATGTTTGACGTTTGCAATCCTTCTCACGAGCTTAGCAAAAACAGCAGTCACTAAGAATACATATACTTATCTGATTTATTTTTTGCTTTTTTTAAAACAAGAACTGGACAAAATCAGCAGATATACTAACCATTTCTTGATCCAGTTTTAGGAATCTTGTTAACTTTTTAACGTCAATGAAAAATAAAAGAACGATTTCTTATAAATATTTACATTCTGAATTTTTGGTATCCTTCCAAGTGAAATTGATAAAGAATAGTCTGTTTTCTTTCTCTCGAACATCCTGCCTGCTCACCAAATCTGAGTTGAACGATGGCGACCCGTAGCAGTAGCCTATTTATATGTAGTACAGTACATTCCACAGTTAACGTCTATAGTACAGCAACAACTGCAGACATGTAACACAGAGAAACAGAGAGACAGATTGTGCAAGGCTGTGTTTACGTTTAGAACAGCACAGAGGGTCATAGGTCGTTAAAATGTCTGCCGGCCGTGGGGGTGAGCTCTACTCGCACGGGACTTATTTTCCAACCTCATTTCGGGGCACCATTTTAAATCAGAAATATACATGGAAAGAGAAGTATATATAAGCTTGATTCTGACCCCCGAATAGCTGGTTGGGAAAAAAGTCTGCCAGGCACATTTTAAACAAGGAAGTCACTGGTTTGGTTTGGTCGTCTGCTGGGTGGGTGGCTCGGAACTCATGACATATTTTCAAGTTACGTCAAAAGTTGCGTGACTCATTTTCCAGGTTTGTCAACAGTATCGTAAAATGTCTGAAGTGTTTATCCACCCTTATTAGACGTCACCAGTACTGTTATTTGTCCCTGATGTCTCTTTTGCTCATCCACCCAGCAAGTGGTAATGTGGATGATGGTAATGATGGAGAACAACTGTACAGCAGTGAGAGAGATGTGGAGGCTCTTGGGGTTACCTGCCAGTGTCGAAGTGGTGGGGTTGGGGAGGGGAGGAGGGGTGATGGGGGGCGAGGAGAGGTATGGGAAGAGGAGAGGATGAGAGGAGAGGTAAGAGATGCAGAGAGAGGGAGACTGAGAGGAGGCAAGAGCAGAGGTCAGGCCAGGTGAGGTCAGGTAAGGTCAATCACCACCACTACGACACCAGGTCAGCTACAAAGGGCGTGAAGGTGATAGCAACATGATGAGTCGTAACCCCGGTGATATGAGAGACCGTTGCACATCTTCCTAGGCGATTTATTTTGCATATTACACCTTCAGTATTCTCTTGCATGTTTTTTATTTCTAACATCGACACAGTTTGCTTCAGAAACATACAAGAGGACAAGGAAAGTGTAATAGCCAGACAAATCGCCTACAAAGAGATGCCACGACACCTCCCAACACAACGAAATCACGGCTCATACGGAAGCCTACAAATTATCGCTTCGACTGAGGGGAGTTTCACGATCCAAAGGCTAGTGATTCCTCGATTAACAGGGCACCAAGTCGGAAAAAAAGAAGTACAAACACGGAAAGATTGACAAAATGGCCAATAATTTCTCTTATATAAACCAGAAAAAAAAAAAATCCCTTGAAAGAAATTTGCATAAGTGAGAGTCAAAAAATCACTTCCATGTTCCTTTTAGAAGAATTCCGGTATACGTAAATTTTGCCCAGATTTTGACACAACTATTTTTGTTGTTGTTTTCCTTTTTGGGTTCCTAAAATTTTGAGTGGACTTTGAGACAGTTTTTTTTTTTCCATTTTGGGGCCCTATAATTCTGAGTGTACTTTGAGACAATTGATTTTTATTTTTCTCTGAAGTCCATAAAATTTCCGGTGGCATAATGAGACAGTTATTTCTTGGTTTTCTTTTTTCGGTGCCCTGTGCGAGGCTAGCCAGTGAACGCGACACCCATACTGGAATACAACAACTTTTACAGGATGAGGAAGCATGAGGGAGTTGCGTGAGAGGGTGTGAGGGGGATTTTGCGTGCAGGCCTTGAGTGCGCGACAGGCCAACGCAACAGAAAAAAGACAAAATGATTCAATGTTCGAACCTGATCTTCGTCAAGTATCTCTCCTGGTCTCAAGCGACTCTGTGTTAGCAAAAATAAGACAGAGAATGATTGGGTGGAGAACCGGTAGTAAAGATGCTTGTTCTTTTAAAATAACAAAATATAATAACGTTCTAGTTTAAAGGAAGACGTTAAAAGGAAGATTTTTCGGTTAGTAACGTTAGAAAATGGTTGCCTGGAGTACCGGTAACTATTCTGTTCCTTTATAATAAGAAAATAACGTTCTAGTTTATGCAGAACTTTTTAAATAATGTTCTTCTCGGTTAGTATCGTTTATATTTACACAGTGAGGAAGGCAGTAACTACGAAGAGTTGATGACAGAGTGGAGAAGGAGTGAAAGAAGAAGCATAACGTCCCGCAAATTTCTTAACAAAAACAAAGGCCATGAAACGCAACGAAAAAAAGAGAAAATGATCCCAAAACGAAATGTACAAGCTAACATCGTCTAGGAAAAGTTCAGATTGTTTTTTAAAAGTCGGCGGGTTTTTATACGAATATTTTAAAACACAAACATCTTAGGCTTAAACTAGTCAGCAATATATGTCGCCCTGAGAACTGGTTGGAGTCTAGGTGTAGCCACTGCCAGCGACGGGTTCCTCGGACGCTGAAAAAAGTTCCTTAAGTCTGTTTCTCTATAATTAATTTATTCTTTACTCAGCTTGACCATTTAGGAGAGATTTATGACATCGAGTGAAAGTTGATTTAGGTTTTCAATTATGCGCTTATTTAACTATTGTATAATGTTTATTTGGGCTAGACCTAAAATTCTTGCCTTGATTGTACCGACTTGACATGAAATATCAGCAAAAATAAGTGCAGAAATATTATATACAGTAGATGCGGGACCATGAGGGCAATAATATGGGGCGTCACTAAAGCCTCTAGTAAAGAAGATATTTGTGTCCGAAAATCATAAGAGTGTCACTGACTGACTGAGCCGCACATAGAGATAGTTCCAAGGCTAAAAACTTTAAATTTAGATTCAGAGATACTGTTTCAGCAAGAATCTTAGGTCAACTCATCAACAGGAACTCGAAATCCCTGGCTGTGTTAGCAAATGCCGCTCACTTCTAGCATTCGGGAATTTATTAACACTGCTCGCTACCCACATTACATTTTAAATACTTTCATTCTCAACATGGAAGAATTTACAGAAGTTAATAAAAAATACTGGGAATTTATTTACTTTCCTAGAATTTGTTTTACTTAACTTCCTCTGATCATGACAACTTTTGCTAACACATACAGGTTAAAAAATGGAAGAGAATTTTTGGAAATCACGATAGACACGGAAGAAGAGACTAAAACTTTCTATCCTACTTTCAGACAGGGCGGAAACTGGTCGCGATATGAAGAGAGAATAAAAAAAAGAAGAAAGGTTGTAAAGGAAAAGATAGGAGACATCTAAGGAAACGAGGAACACAGATAAAAGATAAAGAAGACAGAGGAACAGAAGTAAAGGCGACAACAGCGGGTCTCACCTTCGCGGGCTACGCTAGGGACACTAATCTATGTGGAAGACGATTATCACTAATTCCGTGAAAAAAAAAAAAAATAGAATAAAGAAAACAGAAGAGGACAAATAAACAAGAATAACAGAGATGAGAGAGAGAGAAAACGGAAGGAAGAACGTCAGGAAAGAGCAATCAATCGCTGCATCAAAAAACTTCACTTTCGACTCTGAACACATATAAAAAAAAATGGCTTCAAAGTACATGAACCTGAGGCGCTTCTTCACCAAGCTCTCACCTGTTTGACTGACTGCTCCCCGGGTTTTAGTTTGCCCTATTGGAGAGACGCAGAGGGAGAGACAAAGAAGCATTACTGAGAGATATCGAGAAAAAGAGATGGGCTAACTGCTTCACCTACACAATCTTCTAGTGCTACCTCGGCCTCTCTTCACACCGTCGTTGTTGGCCTAACCTTAAACTCCGACGGTGATCGTGATGATAACTTAAAAAAAAAACACACATCAGTAAACGTAATGAGGCTGAAATGATCAAAGCAACAGAAAAGGGAAATAATTTACAAAGTTAGGTGAATACAGTTAAAGGAAGGAAATTAAAGTTTCATAACACTGACGATCAAAATAAAAGAATACTTAATAAAGAGATGAATAAATACAGTTAAAGGAAGAAAAATGAAAGTTATAGAACCACTGACATCGAAATAAAATAAAAAAGTGATAAATATAGACCTGTGGAGAACATTTTAGGTGGTGTTGAACATGTAGTACTGGGACAAGGTGTTACAGTGGCCGGACAGACATGAGTGAGCTGTATTAGTCCATTAGCTTTTGACGCCATCAGCTCTACGCTCAAGTACCCTGCCAGAAGCTCTATTACGTTCAATTACCCTGCCAGAAGCTCTATTACGCTCAAATATCCTGCCAGAAGCTCTATTACGCTCAAGTACCCTGCCAGAAGCTCTATAAAACGAGTGTGCATGTGGTCATTGGCTGGCGGGTCAACTACTTTTGGCGCGGAGTGTGCGGGTTAGGTCCGATGATCTAGCAAGCACTTGACAGCCAGACATGTGTTTTGTTGACAAGGACAAGACATGTGCTGAAGGGGAGGGGGGGGTGCTGATTTAACCCTCTCAGTCCAATGCGGTGTTTTATTGACAATCTTGCTATAACCAGACGATTTTTGCTACATTCAGACAATTATTGCTACTCCCAGACGATTTCTTTCAGTTCTGGGGGACCTCTTGTAGCACTGAGGTTAATGGCGTATATATCTAACCCCTCCAGGTCTCAAAGTCTAACTGAAGGTGAATAAAATCGTCTGGATAACAAGAATCAGTATAAAGTACGTCATCAGACTGAAGGGGCTAAGTTCAGGTGGGACTGGGGACTCGAAAACACTGATAGGGCCCATTCTTGAAAATTTTCAAAAGCAATATATATATATACGAGTACTGAACACGTAATTAAATGTACAACTGAACAGGATGAATAAGAGTTTCCAGTGCACATGGGGAGAAAGTGTGAGGGGTGTACAGGTGATGAAACCTGGCCATTATCAAGTAACCTTCTAGTTGCTCGTGATACAAAATACTAAACACGCTTCTAAGGTAACAATATTTCACTTCGTATGCCTTTGATACATTACGGGAGAACTGCTGAAAATAACTGTTAATCTCTACTCATGAATCACTGTCACCACTGCCACAAAATGCAACACATAAAATCAGTCATTATACAAGTGACAGTCTCATGGGCAGGGAAGTGAAGTGCTGGCTCTGAACCTCTTTGTCTCATCCTGTTGAAAGAGTTCCTGCAGTTCAGTTGCATTAATTCTGTTCCGTAATCAAATACTATCCCATATTTTGAGAAGTTCTGTTGTAAGAGATCTTATTAGTGATTGCAGAAGCAGTACATTGATATCAGTGACTGCAGGAGTAATACAACAAAGCCCAGAGCTACTTCTCCAGCTTCCTGTCTTGACGTTTGCCACCCGACTACTGATGATATTAAGCTGTGGTCAGTGCTGCATTACTGGTGGATGTTGATTTATATATGGAATCTGATGTTAGTCCAATTCCAGCAGCTATTTCCTTAACGCATCCTTCAGTAAAGCAGCAACATATGGTCACTCTGAAATGTCTACTTAATTTACACAGCAACCAAAGCTTTACTTGACACTGGCCAGGTGACACAGCCCAGCCCTCTACACAATCACAGGTGTGCTGGAGACCTTTATCTTTCCTTCACTCAGGTATTACTTATAGTCCAAGAGGCTCTGGGGCTTTCGTAACATATCTTCCTTAGCCATTTATTCTGAAGATCATACCACAATATCCTCTTTTTATGTTACTGAAACGTATAAATAACATACAAAGAGATATCAAAGCATGCGATGCAAAATAAGTTGCATAGGAAAAAATGTTACGAAGCCTCTCATGCCATCTAGAATACAAGTCCTAAGATTGTCAAGATATTACAATGGCATGACTGATTAACTTTATGTGTAGCAGGAACAATTATTTTCAATTATCAAAACTGGAGATAATTTGCCTATGGTCTAGTCAAAGTTTAAGCCAAAAATTATTCTTGTAAAATGTAAATATGAGAAAAAACATGGATCTCTGCAAAATTCCTCAAACTTCATAATCCAAGGCTGAAACTGACAGACATATAATCATCCCTCTCGTAAGTATAGTCCGTTTGAGCGTACCTGACAAATCTGCATCCCTCTCTTAGCTGATTACCTGCTGTTCAGTGGCAGAATAAGACCATACAACACCCATACATAATTTCCTTAACATTTCCTCATAGTTAGAGGCATATTTTCCGACCCTACAACAGCTAAAAATTTAACATGGAGAGGTAGCAGATTTTTGGCAGGTGGGGGTAACCAACTATATTTGTTTTTTAAAGGAAGGGCGAGAGACGTGGGAGGATTCTGTGCTCTCCTTTTCTTGTCCTTCCTGTATTAAAAAATTAGAATTACGACAGGGAGGTGATTGTAAGTCTGTGAATATTAGCCCTGGACAAAAGAACAAATTTTCGTTGATGTGGGGAAAATTTCGAAGCGCCTCTTTCTCAGTAATTTATTTTCCACAATATGTTTTGATATCCCCGAGTATATTACTGTTGCAAAAATATATATAAGAGGCACTGAAGTGAATACCAATGTGTAAAATAAATAGCTGAGGAAGAGGTGTTAAGTAGTCTCCCACACTAACGAAAACGAGGCTCTTAACCCCTTCACTCCAGTAATGTAGTTCCAATTCTATTCTTGCCATTTCTAGGCGACTATATTCATGTTAGAAGAGGCTATCTGATGTGGAGGGGTTAGATACAGACTTCATTAACCCCTTCACTGACAGGGGGCTCTTCTAAGCTGAATATCATCCATTAAGAGCAAGAAGAAAATTACATTATACGTCACTCGGCTGGAAGGAGTTAAAGGAGATAGTCAATACACAGTCTGGTCTGCAAGCCACATATTACACCTGTGCACATGCCTACACACCGCATCTTTCACATGATTGGACAGTATCTGCTTTAAATGATGCTGGAACGTGGTGCTCATTAAAGAAAACGAAACATAATGAGTGTGGGGGTTTGAGATGGGGGGCAGGAACAGGCAGTAACAACAACCACTGTACTGAGACAAAGAAACGGGCGCCAAATTTGAGTGTTACCATGGAGACAAATTACCCGGGTTACCTTGTTTTCCTCTAACATCTCTCCAGGCCGTAATTTTCGCTGTCCCTACGAAATAAGAGGCATAATATTCAATACACCTAGTCTCTGATTTTTGAGAGAGGCTGAGAGTAAGGGAGAGTGAGGAAATTTGTGAAACTGTGTAAGAGAATCTAGCGGGTTAGAGAAAGACGATGGGGGCGTATCCTTGCTGACAGAGAATCCATAACATTTTTTCTTTAGCGATTTATTTTCCATTCTGAACCTAAACACTCTTTTGTATGTTATTTATGCCTTGAGAGATTTTCATTAGTAACCTACAAAAGGATGTCAATGTGTATTCGAAGGATTTCTAAGTGTTAAGGCAAAATAAATCGCTAAGAAACAGGGGTTTGGATCCCACGTCAGCAAACATACAGCCGGGTGTTGACAAGGTGGCTGTGTAAGGCTTGGGGGAGAATACTATTGAGTGTTTACGTATTCCAGTCTTCATTTAGAGGCGAGAGAGGCAAGACATGTGAAGATGGACGGAGGCGAGACAAAGTGAGAGAGTAGTCTTTTTTTCTGTTTGGGTGGGTGTGTGGTGTTTGATTTTGATGTGTGTGTGTGTGTGTGTGTGTGTGTGTGTGTGTGTGTGTGTGTGTGTGTGAAATGGTTCCTACTCTTTATATCTCGTTCGCACATGACACTTCACAGCACTTCTTCCTTGACTCTATACTTTGGCACCTTTTAATATCCCCCCGTGTGTTACCAATGCAAAATAGACCAATATGATAAAAATATGAATAGCATACGAGGGAATAATAAAATCTAATGTGCAAAGTAAATAGCTAAGGAAGAGGTGCTACGAAATCTCTAAAACCAACGAGAATATTGTCCTACATCTGAACGAAAAAAAAAAAAATATTATACATTTTACTGATTAGAAATGAAATAAGGAGAAATTAATGACACAGAAATAAAAATAAAGTAACAAAATTCATACTCGTAATGATAAGTAAATAATGATATACACCTTAACTGGAGAAAGAAATGTATAGAAGAGATAACCCTAACGAAAATGGAATCGAAACCTTTAAAAGAGAGTTGAGACGGTTCAAGATGACACTGAAACGCTTTGAAGTGGAAATGAAACGCTCTAGACATCCGGATCCTTGCACGAACGAGCGAAATTCCAAGATCCCGAAATGATGAAACACCGAAGTCGATTTGTGGTGGAAGGAGAGTCAATACCGAATGAATATATTGTTTTTTGAATGGTGGGTACTACTGGTTGATGGTATTTAGTGTTTGGATGATGGCTGGAGCTCGCGGATGAATATTACAGCAGTGGACGACGACATTAGTAATTATGCTGCCAAAGTTATACGTTATTTATGACGAACAGCCGATGTGGACAAGTTACAGGACGACAGGTATGGGCTGGTGGCGGGAAGGAGGAGGAGGAGGGGGGACGAGGCTGTTCACAAATTTAGTTATCAGTATTCCACAGGACAAGGATTATTACAGTATGAATTATTTTTATTATTATGAGGCCTAGGGTGATATTTGGACGTGGACAGATTTGCGACGCCTTGAAAGGAACTCAAACATGGCCTAGTTCTTCAGCGGGCCTTGGGTACCTGTAGGAAGATGGACCATTTCCCGCGCATCTAAAGGCCTGAGTTGTCGTGAGAGTAGGAACCTCATCAACATCTCTTCCTTGATAATTTTTCTGTTCCTCTGACACCTTGATATTCTTATGTACGTTATTTATACCTTTTTCTTATCGACACTGTTTGTATAAATATCGTACAAGAGAATATTATTGTGTCTTATGCAGAAAAATAAATCAAGGAAGAGTTCTTAGAGAGTCTTACAACACACGAGAACACAGACTTCAGATGCCAAGAACTAGGCAAATGTTCTCTTTCCCAGACACTGTTGGGGAGTGGAAGGAGGGGTGAATAACGAATGGGGAGACGACAAGGGGGTAGGTGAATGACATAAACACCAAAACGCAGGATGATAGTGCCAGACGGGTGTGAATAGGTGACAATGGGGCGCGGGGGGGCTACGGGTGTGAATAGGAAATACGAGTGTGAATAGGAGGCACAGCTTTGAGCGCGGGGTGTGTGAGGGTGGCTAGGGGTGGTGGCGGGTTGACGGGAAAACATAGAGGCATCACGTGGAGTACATATATAGATGGAGGGTCCTTTGGTTACCTTGGTCTCAACCAGTTCTTCTCCTGGTCGTAATTTTCGCACCGCCTACGAAACAAAGATAAGTTTTAAAGTAAGGAAGGTGAAGGTAAAGATTGAGGTGTTCAGAGACTGCAGGTGCTGTCCCTAAAGGCTAATTAAGAACAGGTGTGGCTCGTATGTTCGTGGGATTCAAAGAACACTACCTCTTCTTCGTTACTGGCTCCATACGACACCTTAATACATTTTACTAGGTGACTTATTTTTGTTCTACTCCTATTTCTGTTTTTCACAGCAACAGAAAATTTTATTCAGCTCAGAAGACTTTGTCCAGCTGGTGAGACTTTTCCAGCTGGTGAGACTTTTCCAGCTGGTCAGACTTTTCCAGCTGGTCAGACTTTTCCAGCTGGTCAGACTTTTCCAGCTGGTCAGACTTTTCCAGCTGGTCAGACTTTTCCAGCTGGTCAGACTTTTCCAGCTGGTCAGACTTTTCCAGCTGGTCACATTTTTCCAGCTGGTCAGACTTTTCCAGCTGGTCAGACTTTTCCAGCTGGTGAGACTTTTCCAGCTGGTCAGACTTTTCCAGTTAAATCAAAAGGGTTAACCTCTTTACTACGGTGACGTCATCTATACCCTACAGTGACGTCATTAAGCTCTACTACGGTGACGTCACTATATTCTTTATCACGGTGCCCATTTATACTCTACGGTGACGTCAATAGGTGCTTCAGTACGGTGACGTCATTGATATCTTTACTACGGTGACGTCGTTTACACTACAATGACGTCATGAAGTTCTACCACGATGACGTCATTGATGCTCAAGTGACGTCATTAAGCTCTACTACGGTGACGTCATTAAGCTCTTCTACGGTGACGCCATTTATGCTCAACAGTGACGTCATTAAGCTCTACTACCGTGACGTCATTAAGCTTTCTCGCGTTACTCTCAGACGATTTCATTCAGCTTTCGGGAGGCCTGTCAAAGCGAAGACAAATTCCTAAGATTAAAAAAACCGTCTTACGCCCACAAGATCTTACAAGAAAATCTTAATAATCTTGAAGTAGTAATTAGCCTCGTGTGTGTCATTAAGGTCTATGCAATATTGATATCTGTTGCATAATTAGCAGAGGGGAGAATGCAACTGTGTCATAAAGAGAATCCAGTGTTATAGAAGAGGTGCTAAAAATGCTCAAAATCCCACGAAAATATTGCCGAGAGAGAGAGAGAGAGGGAGAGAGAGAGAGAGAGAGAGAGAGAGAGAGAGAGAGAAAGAGAGAGAGAGAGAGAGCTACACAGTCTTACAGTGGTAGATGAAGGGAACAGTCTAGAGTCTGTCATTTCTTACAATAATCCCTGAAAAATATTTACGATTACATGTTAATGTATATTCTGTAATAACATCAATGACAGAAAAGAATAAACTAACTTTGATGCATTAAGGGAAAAGAATCCTTTGAAATTTACTAATATATATGAAGAAAAACTACTGAAAATAAACAAAGTGTAATACGTAACCAAAAATTCTGTCTGTAAATTAAATTCTGATAAAATATGGCACGTGTGAGAACTAAATCAAAATAATGCATGAATAAAACAAACTTGGAATATGAACCAAAAAAAATTAATTGCTATAAATAAAAGGTCATTATGTTAAAAAAAAAGTTACGTTATGCAATCAGTTACTGGATCAAAAAAAAAGGTATTAATGTAGTCAATCACAATAAATACCATTACTTTAGTTACTTTACTCAGTTACTTTGCCTCTTTCACTTTAACTTGGCCCAAATTTCCATCCTTTTACAGCTTATTTCATGTAGGTCATTGGCAGAAAGACAGTACTATGACCCTACAACCTTTCCTTAGCACTTCATAGCACTTCGAGGCAGGCACCATATTCCTGAGTCAATCTATTGTTACAACTCTGCATCCAAGATGGAGAGACGGCAATTCTAGGCCAAGCTAAAGTAAAAAGAGTATAGGTTAGGACACGAAAAATTTTTAACTCTTTATTCCCAGGGCTCTGCTCTGCTTTTTCTCTTTCGTTTTTCTTCTCTTTCCCTTTTTCTAGTTCTTTTTTTTTTTCTTTTTACTCTGGCCAACATCAGCCGATCTCATTCAACACTGGTATATTACTCTGGTGTTATTCATCTGAGAAAAGGCCCTGGTGTTTACATGACTAACTCTATGATCGAGAATTATCTGTTTGGCATTGTATTCTGGCCAACATAAGTCAATTTTGCTAAGCTCAAGAAGAACTTAGACCATTGAGAATAAAAACTATACTGATTAACGATTTTGGTAAAGACTTATGAACTTCGTATATTATTCCATGTGAGGATTGGCCCAGAGTGACACCTGCTAGAGGTAACTGTGGTAACCTGGATGATGGTGTACGAATAACCCATCACAAATTCAAAGGCCTAAGTGAGGGAGCTAAGCACTGCAGATAAGAGGCTCATGGCAATTGCTCCCACCTTCAGATTTTTTCCAGGTTCCCGTTCTGGTTAATTTGCAAAAAGCTGATTCGGCTGAGGAGAGCCCGTGGGAATCGAAGGGTTAACATATTCCTTGCACAGTTTCGGTCCATAATACTTTTACCCGAAGCGGAACTGAAGCTCTTATACCTGGCTTCAGACTTACAGATTAGTGTCGTAGGATCTCAATTAGGTTTTGGTACGGCTTCGAGGCAGTATAAAGGTACTATTGACCGTCACTGTGGGTACTGTACGCAGGCGGTGGGCGCGGAAGGGGTTCAAGGATTCAGATGCTTCACGACGGGACGAGGCGGGTGAGACGGTACCTCGAAACGCAACACACGACACTGAACCATTTTTTCGTTGGCCTGGGGAACTTCATAGCATTTTCGATTTTCACTTTGCATACCGCGCCTTAAAACTGTCTTGCATGTCTCTCTTTTTAAACACGATTAAATATATACACAGAAAACATACAAGAGAATATTAAGGTGTCAGAGGCAAAATAAACTGGAGAAAAATTGTTACAGAATCCCCCAGACTAACTAAAAATACTGTCCATTGGGTGGGGGACAAGTGGGGCGATGTTTGGGATGGGTTTTGGGTATGGTGGATGGAGGTATGGAGGTTCATATCCAGTGCATTTATTTCTGAAGTAAAAATAAGGGAATTCAATCGTTGGGGTGAAAATCCAGTGCCAAAATTTGAGGAAAAAAGGGTATTGGATTTTTTTTAGGATATTTTCCAGTGCAATAATTAAGGGAAAAATAGGGGAATCGGATCCTAAGTTAATTCTCCATTGCAAAATCTGGAGATGCATATAAGGTGTTGGACTCGAGCAAGGCGGCATTATTAGGAGTGTGTTGGAGACGTTAAGCTGAGGACTGACCGGATCGATGCAAGGGGGAAGATGTGAAAAAAGAGGGCCAACAACTAGGATGGAAGGCAAAAGGACAAAAAATGTGAAAAAAGACCAAAAATGTGACAAAAAACGAGATAAGAAAAAGGTAGACAAATAAAAACAAGGGCTAAACGTGACAAAAATAAGGAATGCAAAAATGTATCAAAAAAAGGACTGTAAAAACAAAAAAAAAGTGCTCAAAAAGTGTTTACCAGTTCTTTCGACTTTGGAATTTAGAAAAGTCTGAGAAAATGGGAGGAAGGGCAAAATGAAAAAAAAAAAAATGGTGTTTTCGATACATTCCGCTTTTACCTTGAACTCCATTTTCTCTGTCTTTGTTTCCTGTACCACTACGCGTTGTTGCTTTGTCTTTGCCTAGGAAACAAAATTCGTGATAATGAAGCTTGGGGTGAGGGTGGGTGCACGGGTGGGGTGTCAGTGTAGGGGTATGTGTGTGTGTACTGTGTGGTGGGAAGGGTCAGTTTATTGATCGAAGGGAAGATGAAATGTCATGACGTCTGTTTTTGCTTAGTCTTGCTACCTCTAAGCTATTTTATTCAGCTTAGGAGACCCCACTGGTTATAAAGGGGTTAATGAAGAGTGTATCTAACCCCTCTAGTTTGATAAAGTCTCCTAAGCTTCATAAAGTAGCCAGGATAAGGCAGGAAAAACATTTAAACAAGACATCATCGGGGTGGAAGGGTTAACGTTTACTCGATGTTTATTTAGGGTAACTCGTCGCTAAATTTTACTCATACAATACTCAAGAGCATTATCGATACTGCGTGTATTTTCGGCAGGGTGTAATCAGCTTTGTGTATTTATATTAGAGTAAGAGGGCAGTATACACACGCTGGAGCAACTACGAGAGCACAGAAAAGACGCCCCTGCGGCATAACATAAAGCTCGTTTTCTTTGATTATCTAATTGTGGTTTGCATCCACTGGTTTTCCTTCTTAATGTTTTGAAAATATATGTAAAAAAAAAATGTAAACTCAATGAACAGTTGTTATTAAGTGCAATGGTTCTCTAATAATAATAATAATAATAAAGAAAAAAAAAGACTGGTCTTTTCTTAGCCAGGATTTACTCAGATGAAGATTTTCTTTGGTATAATTTTTCCACCAAATTCAATAAATGATAATCAAGGAAAACAAGCATTCTCTCTGACACGTCGGGCCAGATGTGTCTAAAGTATCATCAGCTAAAGCTAATTATCATATCATTTGCTAATTATCGTACAGCCTTCTGAATTATCGCGCGTATGCTCGAGAAATTATTTAAGGTAATATTTGGCATTTTCCTTGTCTAATTAAGAAGAAAGTGAAATTAAGAATGTAAAGACTGAGTACAGTCAAGATCAGTTATTCCTTTGCTTGGCTGGAGATCTAAACTAATGAAACTGAACTGATGAAACAAGAATCCGAACCACCAGAGTATTACTGATTAGCAAAATCTCTGAAGGGTCCCGGAACAGAAGAGCGAGATTTCACTCTGCTTCACTGTTTCTGTTCGTTTAACAGCTCTTCATGGGTTTTGACATCTTTTACAGATTTGGTGTTTCGAACCAGCAAAGGGATATTAACACACACTTGAGCATTAGTGATTCTTTTCGTGAGATCTCTAATAATTTTGAAACCATTTACCGATCCGAATTCTGAACCATTCCGAACAAACGAAGCCAGAGTCAAACCCGCTTCGACATTATTCATTCGCTTTGCAAGACCTCTTAAGATTTTGACACAGTTTCGAGACGGGGTAAAGGAATGACTGACCACGACTGTACATTCACGTCCATAGGTGTCAAAGTAAGAAGTAGGACACAAAGTAAGATTATTTAAGTTTCTGTCGACCGCCGCTGGAAGAAAACGCTTGTCAGTCTAATTATAGTTATGCTGTAAAGTAAACTTGATTATTATGAACTTAAAATAGCATGCACATCTGAAAAGAAAAATACATGGACATTATTTACACACAAACACCCAAGTTAATTAGCCGCGCTGTACTTAACTTATTTATTATTGTTTTATTTAAGCATGAGTTATATTTATTGACCGAATGTTCCCGCGATAACGAAAAAGCCAAGGTGTTGAGAGGAGAGGACCCAGTTCCTATGGGGTCTGGGTATTAGGTGGTACTGGTGGTAGTTGTGGCTACTGGTATCTCGAGCAGTCAAATCAAACAGTCCTAGATAAGATGCTTGATTTGACGGCAGGTTATCAGTATGCCTGTTTAAGGAAGAGCAATGTCACACCTTTCCACAAACCGGTAAGACTGTTAGATCAAGTTTGTTCACCTTCGCTCCAGTACAATTAGGGACCTGGGTATAATTCAGACTGTTGTGGTCGTCTTACAAAAGGTAGAATTGTACTGAGGAAGACTTCTTAATTTCAGTACTATTATTTTATCAAAGTACTTAACTAATACTGACTGGCTGAGTGGGTATATCATTGGTAGTATTTTTCCCCTTATTATTATTATTATTATTATTATTATTATTATCATTATGCAGTGCTAAGTTGGTACTGAGAAGTGAGACAAATATATACTTTCTACTGTTCTTGTGTATAATTAAAAGGCACTGAATTTCTACCGACGAAAGCTCGTTAGTGCCAGTTTTTTCTTTCTTTTTTCTTTTTAATGTAAGGAAGAAGGAACCAAAGGCTGGACGTCCTCAAGATTTTTCCCTCCAAGAAAAAATAAAAACAAGATAACAGAGAGCCAAATTCAAGATCTCTACGACTTCACTTGATGCTTTAGAGATACTGTGACATTACTGAGGAAAGTGTGACATTGACCTCCTGTGTTTGCTAGCTAGATCAGAAAAGATAAGCTTAGTGTTGTAAGGAGAACTGTGTTAGGAAAAATAGAGATAAATACAGAGAGATAAAAGCTATGAAATAAAGCTTCAGTTAACAGAAAAATTAAACCTGATGGAGGCAAAAGAGAGACAGAAAAATATTTAATGAAAATCAACTAAATATATTTCATGAAAAGGGATAAAATATGGTCTTTTGAAATATTACAAAAAATTGAAAAGATATATACATGAGATTTATAAGTCTCTGAAGAAAACAATAATTTTTTTTAACAAGTTTAAAGGTTGATAATGTTTAAATAATTGAAAAAAAAAAATATCGTAAGGAATATGAGAGATGAGAAGTGTGACAGTGAGATACGAGTGAAGATGAATGAAACAAAAATCACCGCTAGTGGAAAATATATATATACTGTACTTTAAAACTAGTGCAAATGCAAGAAAAATACAGATCCTTTAATAAAATAAATGTGATTGGTGAAATAATCTTTGTAAACGTAAGAAAAAGTATGAGATGAAAATAAAAATAAATCCTGTTTAATGAAATAAATACGGATGGCAAAAAATGTAAATAAAAAAAAAATAAGATGAATGCCCAAAACAGCTTCGTCAGCGAAATTAATGTCAATGGTGAAAAAAGAACCTGGCCAACGTGAAATCTGAGGTGCTCTTAAAAAATGAAATGAAAATCTTTAAAAAATCGTCTGTGATACGTGAACGGTGAAAAGAACAAAAATATGATCAAAAATGAATGTCACCCCCCGAAAAAAAAAATGAAATGGAAATCAATGGCAAAAATAAAAATTAAAAAAGTGATGAATGTCCCCCTAAAAAAAAAAAAGTGAATAATAATGTTAAAAAAGATAGAGAAAGAGATGAATGTCCCCCCCCAAAAAGAAAAAAATTGAAGTGTAAATGAAAAGTCAAAAAAATCATATATTTAGAAAATAAAGAGATGAATATCCCTCCCCCCCCAAAAAAAAATTTATGAAGTGGAAATGAATGGCGAAAAAAAGAGGGGGAAATCAGACTTAACCCTCTGGCGCTCACCTCGTCAGCAATGAGTAGGGAGGGTCGGCGCCCCCCAGCACCGTCTTCAGGAGGGATAAGAGACCCCCTCCTGCTGGGCGGACCGGAGCCTGGGGCGAAGGAACCACGGCGCTCAGGTGACTTCTCCTTAATTACCTCGATCTTGGGCGCGTCCTGGAATTGGGAAGGTGAGAGAGAGAGAGTGAGTAAGCCACACAGGGGTTAAAGTCAGAGTGGAGACAGCTGACTGAGGGATATGGGTGTGAGGACTTATTTCGCGTGTGCATTATTATTATTTTTCGCGTGCGCTTTTTCATGATTTTCTCCTCGCGTGCGCTCTTTCGTCTTTCTTTTGTTTATTTTACTCGCATGCGCTTTTATTCTGACTGACTTTCTTGACATGAAGAACTTTGTCACACACTTCTTGCATGTTTTTTTTATTTTTTTGAGTTGCCACACGAAATTGCAACAATTGTCGTAATACCCAATACACTTTTGAATTTTGAAAGATAGTGTCAAAGTTCATAGGATTTTATAACACGAGAAACACAGCCATTTAAACAAACTCTCGTCCTAAATCAAAATTTTCCTGACACAAACAAATCATCTTTCAAAATTGACAAGAAAAAAAAAATCTTTACCGTATGGACCTGTTTGAAGGCAATTTTTCTGTAGATAGTTTTATATGGGTAATTTTCACTATAAATAATTTCACTAGTTTCTGTATTAGGTTTCTGTCAGTCCAGAGTAGGTCAGGAAGGAGGTGTGGAAGTCTTTGGTCGCCTTGAGGGTAAGATTATAAGACAATTTTTGGTCCTCTTCTCTTAAGGGTTTGGTCTGGCGAGTGGCGGACCAATGGGTGAAGGTATCCAGGCTGTGTGTGTGTGTGTGTGTGTGTGTGTGTGTGTGTGTGTGTGTGTGTGTGTGTGTGTGTGTGTGTGTGTGTGTGTGTGTGTGTGTGTGTGTGTGTGTAATGATGCTTGTAGATAAATGTGTGGAATTGTATTTGACTGCCAGTGTGTGTGTGTGTGTGTGTGTGTGTGTGTGTGTGTGTGTGTGTGTGTGTGTGTGTCGCAGCTCCCAGTGCGGCAAATACTGGTGCCTCTTCAGTATCGTCACGTCAAATACAAATAATTTCACCAAGTCAGTCACTATTTTCTCTTCATCTCAATAGGTCAACAGTAAATTCAAAGTACATATAAAACCAGACATAAAACGATAAATAAATAAATCACTATATACCCTAATAACTCACAATAATTCAGGGGTAATTTTGAGGTTAAATTTGAAGACCAGAAACAGACAACGAATAGCATTACACTTGCCACCACACCTTCAATCTCTCTCTTGGTCTTCTGCTTTATTAACTATGTCACCTACTTTACTACTGGATCCTCACTTCCTAACTTTATTTAGAAATTATTTGTATGTGAAGATGAGATTAAATTATAGGCATGATTTTAGTAATAATAGGTGATGAGATGAGGTGGATGTGAAATAAGATGATGGTTCTGTTAGTACACCTGAGGTTCCTTGTTCCTTCACACTCTCTTAAAACTATTACAAGATATGGGACCCTACCTTGTAAGAAGTGAGAGAGAGAGAGAGAGAGAGAGAGAGAGAGAGAGAGAGAGAGAGAGAGAGAGAGAAATAGTCATTCCCAAATTAATCTCTTTGACCAGTAGGGACACTGGGCTAGGCTACAGTAGTCCAAAATAATGTAAAGACAGAAGACCGACACAGTTAGGAAGATTCCACTACCTTTTGACACAATCTGGAGAAGGTGTGAGGGAGCTATTGACCCCAGCTGTACACAAGGGCCCTAACACCTCTTCCTAAGCGATTTATTTGACTTATCACACCTTACTTTCCTGTGTCGTATCAGATCACTCCAATACCACAATACTCAACGTAACATACAAATTTTAACCAGACGTCTAAAAATAAGTCGCTAAGGAAAAGGAGTTAGGGAGCTTCCTTACCCGACAAGTATGCGGGCCAATGACACCTTACCCATACACAGCAGCATCCAGGTTCGATCCTTCACAGACTAATCTCACTTCACATGCACCAACGTTGAATTAGAGTCTGATGGAGTCAGTGCCAATTTCATTTTTTGTTATTATCATTATTATTATTATTATTATTATTATTTACTGCTACTACTATTATTACTACTACTGCTACTACTACTACTACTACCACTACTACAATTATTTTTAACAAATCACCAAAATGACATGTCCCTGAATGTGGAGAAATTTGTTGAACATTATAATGAACTTCTCTGGTAACTAATTTCAAGACCAGAGTAATATGTTTCCCATACTTCGGTTTGTTACTTGATTACATATATATTATTACTGTGACCTGCAATGAGGCGTGGCATGACTCCAAGGGTATCTAATCCACAACACACCACTCTTGCAATCCATGTGTGACTGGAGATTTTAAGGTATTTGTGTGTGTGTGTGTGTGTGTGTGTGTGTGTGTGTGTGTGTGTGTGTGTGTGTGTGTGTGTGTGTGTGTGTGTTCAAGTAGTTTTATTTTGTACATGTTCAGGAAAGTGTGGCTACGTGGAACTAGACTTTATTATCTAAATGCACTCAAAACTTACTCAAGCAGTGGCTGATGGTGTTGTTCCTACCTACCACTTGCTTCCGACCTTTTCTCCTTCGTGTCTGCCTTCATCCCTGCCTGTCTCCTTAACCTACCTTATAGTCAATGCTTCGCCGCCTTTGGAAGAACATGCGGAGGCCCTTATCTTCGTCCTCTGGCGTCTCCACGATCTCCGGCAGCTCTAGTCTACTCCTGCGGCGGCCAGGGAGATGCTGGTCCTCCTCAGAGGGACTCAGGATGGTTGGGTGGGTGTTGAGAAGGGGGCGGGTGGGAAGTGGAAGGGAAGGGCGGGGTGGTTTAGTGGTCCTGTCACTCTCCACTCTCTGCTGGGTCTCGAGATTCCCCGTTTTCTCCTCCATGTGTTCCCCATAACTTGTGTTCTCTCCATAACCCGTGTTCTCTCTCGGGTGTTCTCCAGGCTCGGTATCGGAAAGGATATTCGCCTCGTCTGAATCGTGATCGAGGAGGCGGTGAGGGATGGTGATGTTAACAGGTGATTCGCGGCTGTACTCGACTCTGTTCCCGACCGTGTACCGCTTCGAAACAGTCCCGTTGCTCTCGAGGTTAAGCTCACTGATCGCCTGTTTCAACTCCACCTCTTCCCTGGGCTCCTGTTGTGTGTTTTTGGCTCCGCTGCGCCTCTTTGACTTCACCTACAGGCAAAATGCGATACGGGACCCATGAGATTTTTTTTATGTTGGTGAGACGTCAACACCGAACACTGAAAGCTGAGGACGCGAGCCGGTAGTCGAAAGTCCGAAGCTCGACCACGGATGCAGTTATGGCTGACATCGAGAGCTGGTCTGGGATGCACAAACACACTTACGATCGATTTCCTCTCGTAACTAAGAATTATTTTTAAGGAAGAACAAGACATGGGAAGTTTCTAAACCTTCCCATGTCCTCACGGGCACTACAAATCTTAGTTACATCCAGGAATTGATCGTTGTGTTTTTTTTTTTGTGATTCTCTGCCCAGGGGAACATCGCAACGTCGAGAGCTACGGAAAGAGGCACATCGAGTAGACACCGAAATTCACATTCTGTTAGGCAGGGTTCCATGGAGACAGAAATGTTGTCCCGTTGTCGCGGACGGGATGTGGGTTCAGAACGCAAAAGTCCCGTTGTCTCACCTCTTCTCTCTCCATGGACTTTGATAAATCAGTTTGGCGGATCTGCAGCAGCCAACACTGATGACTGTTTGGCCACATACCAGTGTCATCTGGATAAATCACTTCAAATCAGCGACAGAGTGAGATGGAAGGATGGGGTGGAGAGGTATATGGGAGAGAGGGATGGAGTGGAGAGGTATGACGGAGAGAGAAGGATGGGGTGAAGAGGTATATGAGAGAGAGGGATGAGGTGGAGAGGTATATGAGAGAGAGGATTGGGGTGGAGAGATATATGAGAGGAATGGGGTGGAGAGGTATACGAGAGGGGAGAGGGGATATAAAGTGGCGAGAGGAAAGCCAGATGACAGTGGATAGGTTGACATGGAGGCAATTTGTTTGTGGCTACCCCTTATGAGTAGACGGATAGATTTTCAAAGTTCATGGAGAAACAAGTGGAGCGGCGACATGACATTTGCTGCCGAATGTACATATTTTCATGAACTTCGGCTGAGTTGAATCATAGTTAGGGACACCAAAAAGAACTTGCTACATTAATCGTCTCAGGAAACGATTGATATTTCTTTAATCTTGCTCCTACCAGACGATATTACTCAGCTTCGGACAACCCCCTAGCTCTAGAGGGTTTCGTGAAGGCCTCATCTCGGTCCTCTAGCTTGAAAAGTCCCTCGTCAGCTGAATAAAATCGTCTGTATAAGGCAAGACTAAAAGGAGAAGAGGGCGTCACAGGGCAGAAAACAGTGAACAAAGTGCCGTAGGTAAATGCATGAGTTCGTATCGTTATTCGTTACCTGATGTACAACGAAAGCCTGAACATCGAACACATACGCAGAGAGCAACAGCATGGCGTCCCGGGGGTGGGAGGGGAGGGGGGGTTGTTTAATATGACGAACATGCCAAATCCAGTCCAGGTTTCAGGACAAATGAAGCTGGTTAATGACTGTAACTTTTTTTCAATAATTCATCATCATCAACATCATCATCATCATTATCATCATCATTATCCTTATCGGAAGCCTTATCATCATCATCATCATCATCATCATCATCATCATCGGAAAAAGAATTATCACTTCCATTATCATCATTATTATTCAAATCATTATCATCAATTTTCCTCAGCATTATCATCACAATTACCATCATCATTGTCATCATTATTCACTCTTATCCTCAACACCAATCATCATCATCATCATCAGCATAGTCATCAATGAATCCTCGCCACTTATGGAGTTCCAAAAAAGGAAAGTGAAAAGTTCTTGAAAATTAACCATGGATTTGACATATTCTAGGGTGCTGGGGGAAGAAGGTCAAAGGTGAAAGGTCAAGGTGAAAGGTCAAAGGTGAAAGGTCAAGGTGAAAGGTCAAAGGTGAAAGGTCAAGGTGAAAGGTCAAAGGTGAAAGGTCAAGGTGAAAGGTCAAAGGTGAAAGGCCAAGGTGAAAGGTCAAAGGTGAAAGGCCAAGGTGAAAGGTCAAGGTGAAAGGTCAAAGGTGAAAGGTAAAAGGTGAAAGGCCAAGGTGAAAGGTCAAAGGTGAAAGGTCAAGGTGAAAGGTCAAAGTGAAAGGTCAAGGTGAAAGGTCAAAGTGAAAGGTCAAAGTGAAAGGTCAAAGTGAAAGGTCAAGGTGAAAGGTCAAAGTGAAAGGTCAAGGTGAAAGGTCAAAGTGAAAGGTCAAAGTGAAAGGTCAAAGGTGAAAGGTCAAAGTGAAAGGTCAAGGTGAAAGGTCAAAGGTGAGAGGTCAAGGTAGTGTAGAGAATTCGTCAAGGTTGAAATAACACCTAACATTTTCTTACCTGTGCTGTGTTTGGACGCCTGGTGTTAGGAGATGGAGGCAGCCGTATTAGGGAATGTGATAGCACCAACACAACACCATTAACACACCAACATAGCACCATTAACACCAACACAGCACCATTAACACCAACACAGCACCATTAACACACCAACACAGCACCATTAATATACCAACACAGCACCATTAACACCAACACAGCATCATTAACACACCAACACAACACCAACATCTAGAACATTAAGACTACAGGCGGTGGTGTAAGGTGGTGGAGGTCGTGGTGAAGTGGTGTCTGGAGAGAATTACCACACAGCACCACATCACCATCACA
The DNA here is from genome assembly GCF_032717465.1 of Coenobita brevimanus. NCBI lineage: Eukaryota > Metazoa > Arthropoda > Malacostraca > Decapoda > Coenobitidae > Coenobita > Coenobita brevimanus. The sequence goes on along the minus strand of NC_136992.1, from coordinate 1,044,304 downwards.
CCAGCACCACATAACACCAACACTATAGGCTTCGTGTAAGGTACTGTAGGCATATACGTTAAAAGAGCCATTACACCACACCACACTAACGCTACACCACACCACCACACCACACCACACTGACACTGAGGGATGAAGCTGTGAGGAAGCCTGACAACATCTTAGGAAGCACAATAAGGCTTCACTTAAGATCAGATATTTTTAGCGACACTGATATGGGTCTTGTCATGAACTGCAGAACATTACAGATAAAATTACGTGCTTATAATTTTACTCTATATATCAAATTCTAGTTAAAAGTGTAGATTTTTTTTTTTATATATATTATTGCTTCCGTCAAACGATTTCAAATTTTGGAATAAAATATAAAAAAAAAAATAAGTGGTGATTTTACTCTTTCTTTTTTTAAATTATTTGTTTTTTCGTCTTTATTTTTTGCTTATTTCCATCAAAACAACCATCTTTTTTTTTTTTTTCCCCTTATTCTGGTTTCCATCACGCAATTTTACGTAACTTTACAAATGCCTCTCGTAGGACAGAGGTCAAATGTTAGGCTACTCTCACAGCTTACAGTGTGAATATTACAGCTCTTACCCCAGTGACTCTAAATACACTATAATACACTAGTGACTCAAATACGCTACAATACACTAGTGACTCTAATACTCTATAATATTCACTCTAAAATTATAATATTAAATTCAGCCATACACCTCTCAACATACTGTATTCTCGTGGGGTTATGTTGTCTTGTCTATTTCTTTATATATCCGTATTGCATTTTACGTCTTAATATTCTCATCTTCTATACACATACAGAGAGAGAGAGAGAGAGAGAGAGAGAGAGAGAGAGAATACTAACAAGGCATATGCAAAAATAAATCGGTGAGGGAGAGGTGTTTGGGGGCCTCCTGAGCCCACGAGAATACAGAACTCCCCCAAAATACTTACATAATAGCACAGGATATAAGTGTAAATGGACTTCTGTAACTTAACCCTCTGGCTGCCTCAAGATTAAGATGAATGGAATTGTCTTTAGGATGAAATGTTTTATCAAGGTCCCTATTTTCGGCCTGACGTGAAAAATATTATACCATATATCTTTTTTTTTTGTTTTTTTTAGCACAATATACTTTTCTTGGGTTAGCTGAAGCAATATGAAAAATGGAAAAACACAGCCAAAGAATTAATGAGGATATGAGTGAAATTAAATGGAAATGATTATGATTTTAGAGACAATAATATGTTCTCTTCTTAACCCTTCCTTCCTCCAGACGATTAAGCTTAAGGAGAGAGAGAGAGAGAGAGAGAGAGAGAGAGAATCGTCTTGAAAGAGTTACTTTTTCATTCATTCATTCACTCTCTCTCTCTCTCTCTCTCTCTCTCTCAGATGAATAAAATCGTCTGGAGGCAGCAGGAATTGAAAATAAAAAATAGATAAAGAGACTCCTTCCCCCCAAAAAAAATCCCTAAGTGAGATGTGAAACAGAGATGATTCTTAAATAAATACAGAATCGGTAAAATATTATCTACTGAGAAGATGGGGGTAATACAGACACTACTGAGTCAAGGGCAGTACAGTACTCAGTCAAATGTACAACTCAGGCACAATGTAATACTTCTTAGCGCAATGTAATACTTCTTAGCACAATGTAACAAGTCAGCCATGTACTAAAGTCGAGGGTAATACTCATTAAATAGGTAATATTTAGTACAATCATTACTCAGTCCAAAGCGATACTCAGTCAGGTGTAATAGCCAAATGTAATAGCCAAAGGTAACAGTCAGCCAAGGTAATATTTAGTCCAAGGTAATACTTAGGGGTGATACTCAGCACAGTAAATACTCAGTCAAAAGCAGTACTCGGTCAAATGTAACAGCCAAACGTAATACTCAGCCAAAGGTAACAGTCAGCCAAGGTAATATTTAGTCCAAGGTAATACTTAAAGGATAATACTCAAGGGTAATACTCAGCACAGTAAATACTCAGTCAAAAGCAGTACTCAGTCAAATGTAATACTCAGCCAAAGGTAACAGTCAGCCAAGGTAATATCAAGTCTCAAGGTAATACTCAAAGGTAATACTCAAGTCATAGCCAGGTGTAATGTTCGCAGTCAAGCGCTGGGATGTTCGTACTCATGCACAAAGTTCCAGTCATGCGTAATATTGCGTATGGTGATATTATACGCCAGGGCAGGGTCAGGAAGTCTACCGGGAGAGCGTCAACCAAGCGTATACGTAGGTGCGTACTTGTGCGGGGAGAGAGAGAGAGAGAGAGAGAGAGAGAGAGAGAGAAAGTAGTGCAAGGTACCATTAACAATAAATACAAGAAATAGGAATGAACCAGGCAGGGCGTTGGCAGAAGGGTTGACGCAGGTAACAATTGAGCATCACAGCCAAGCGGAACGTGTCATTAAGGTGTCACAGGTGTCTGACTTACCAGCTTCGGCTCTACGATTTTCGGTCTAGTCTACACGCCCAGATGAGCAGCGTCGGGTCACGGGAAACGGAAAGAGATAGAGGGGAGAAGGGGGGAAGAGAAAAGGCGTGAGAGAGAAAGAGAGGGAAGGAAAAAATGTCATTAGATACAGCAATATATCAACACAGATTTGTCATGAATGCAGTTTTTAAATTTCTCTTTCACCTCCTCTGCACAAAAAGTCACAAAAAAATAGATTTAATAATTCCCTGTATAGGAAGAAACAAGAGCAAATATTTTCAACAATAGTGTCAGCTTATGGAACGTCGTATCAAGTAGCCTGAAAGAATATGTCAAATTATTTTTTTAAAAAAAGGGTCAGGAAGGTTGGTGAGCTTGCAAGATAAGAGGAAAGGCCCGTCTCGTCTTCAGTTACGTGAGTTGTGTTAAGAAGTCAAAAGCTGTCAAGTGTGTGAGGTCAAATGTTTGTATTCACCTGATAGATCCATAGCCCCCTTCATAGCCTAGTTGATGGCCAAGTGTAATAAGACTGAAAGGTTGATTTGTAGTCAGATTGGAGGGCTGATTTGGACTTAAATTGGAGGGCTGATTTGCAGTCAGATTGGAGAGTTGATTTGTAGTCAGACTGGAGGGCTGATCTGACTAGTAACCAAGGAGACTCATACCTGTCCCATAGCCAAAACTTCACTGAATTTATCACACAACACAGTATACATGTTGTGTGATTAACCTAGTTCCATCAGGTGTAGACAAACAGACTATACCCATAATCAATAAGCTCTAAAGTGTCAGAGATTCACAGACAGAGATACGATTATGACCCTCCTCGTAACTCAGAATTCTTATCGTAGGAGAGACAGTGAAGAGAGACTGCAGTACCTTCCCTTGTCACTTGTTCCTCCTGCAAATGCCAATCTGAGTTACGAAAGGAAAATCATCGTAAATCTGTATGTAATTTCCGACTCTTTTTTGGGCCATATTTTCGTTCGGTTGGGATATTTCTTGACACCATCTCCTTAGCGACTAATTTTGCACGTTACACCATATCCTCTTCTGTGGTGTTGGTGTAAATTATATCCATATCAGATATATGCCCCATGCACAACAGGATGAGGAGTAATATGCAAAACGAATCGCTAAGGAAGCAGTGCTACATCTCCTATACCAACGAGAATACAGCTCAATAATAATAATAATAATAATAATAATAATGTGGTGTTAAAAAGGCGCTGATCTGTCAATGTGTAAAAATGTCAGTATGTGAGATAGTCTTTAAAACTGACAGGACTTTGACGTGAAATACAGCACCAGGTCGGTCAGCTCTATCTTATGTTAGTTGGCGGGAAAATCTATGTCCAGCATCAACTCCAAAAAAGATATTAAATAACAAACTTATTTATTCCCGGGGGACACGCCCGTAGTAGCATCTCGTTTTTATTATTTATCAGAAAAAAGCTGTGAATTAATAAGGGTCACTGGCACGGTCTCGAAATTGTTATACATAAAGGAAAAAAAACATCTGGTAAAGCCATCCGTAACACAACCCGACATTAAATACATTACGTCACGTCCAGCTGTTGCCGCCTTCACTGATATGATCCACTCGCCAAAGTTTTAAATTTTTTTGCATTTACTTTTTCGGTCAGGGGTCAAAGTCCAATTATTGGGAGTTTCATTGCAGTTCCAGTTTCATTTACACATTTATATAGTCTTTAACCCTCAGATCTCGAGGGGGGTTCACTTAAGAGAAAAACTCGTCTGTTCTTAGCTGAGTACAAAATCTCAGCCTCTATTTAAAACCAAGTACAGTGCAGGAAATTAACACAGGACTGAAGGAAATTAACACGGCAGTTCACCAGCCTCTTTTGGGGAGGTAAGGGACGTTTGTGTGCAGCCAGACAAGCCCTCCTTCAGGTGTACTGGCGCCACCACGGGAAGGCGCCCATCTCCAGGCAATGGAAATTTAGTAAACAGTCCCCTCGAGGTCTAAGGGTTATTTACAAACTGTGGTCTTTATTGGTATGGTCTTACTTTTTCACTGGTCTTTATATAGGTCTAGTCAAACTGGTCTCTCTGGTGTCAGGGACTTTAATATTTTTGCTGCGATGACGTCTCTTGTAGTTTTATATATTTTTTCAACATCCAGACGATTTTACTGAACCTGGGAAAGACTTCTCATGCTGGAGGGGTTAATGAAGACTTTAGCTAACCTCTCCAGTTATAAAAGTCTCTCCGAAGTTGAGAAAAATCGTATGTACAGTCGCGGTAAAAAGTCATGTCACAGAGTCCAGGTGATTTAAACGGGCGCTGTGAAGTGATCTTTTTTTCTTTTTCTTTTTTTTTTTTTTAGCGTGAATGTACATAGAAAAAATGAGAGAGAGAGAGAGAGAGAGAGAGAGAGAGAGAGAGAGACGTCTTCGAGCCAAAAGACTTAATTAGGACAGGTGGGAGTCAGGTGAAGCCAGGTGGATCATATGACTGAAGATGGCCCTGTGTTAGAGCCAGCCAGCCAGAGGGACTAAATTGGTACCTACTGTTGTTAGACTGTCCCGCTTTGAGCTCGGATTTTTAGGGTCTTTGGGATTTCCTGGATTATCTTTGGTTGGGTTCGTCGGATTTTTAGCATGGGGATTATCTGGGTTTCCGGGATTTTGGCCAGGGTTTCCGGGCTTTTGTTCCCCAGGATTTCCAGGCTTAGGATGTGGATTATCTGGATTGTGCTTTCCTGGATTATGTGGATTACTCCCCCTCCTCTTCTGTGGAGGCAAATGAGACAAGGTAGTTGGGTGATTTATAGGGTTTTGATTTAAGTCGCTGTTTTCTTATCCCTCAATATTAAAAGCGTTGGGCAAAACTCAGTGCGAGGCGCGTGGGTCGCAGGAGGGGCTGGGCAAGGAATTCACTGACAGGCTGAGGTGCTGCCGGGGTGGCTGACGTGGGTGATGTGCTGTGAGGTGGTGTCAGGCAGGGTGTGGGTGGGTTGAATGGTTGGCTTGAGTGTGTGTGTGTGTGTGTGTGTGTGTGTGTGTGTGTGTGTGTGTGTGTGTGTGTGTGTGTGTGTGTGTGTGTGTGTGTGTGTGTGTGTGTGTGTGTGTGTGTGTGTGTACATGTGTGTGAATGAATGTCTGTTTGGGTGTGTGTGTGTAGCCTTACCATCCACACACCCATGCTACCTGCAATCACCCCGCAGACCAATTAACCATTCTTCTCCCAGGTAAACGAAGCTCCTTAGCATTTCTTCCTCACCTATTTATTTTAGCACGGTAATATCCTCTTTTATATTATTTACGCAAATCGTCAATATTGTTTCCTTCACTACGCTGGTTTTTCTTTTTTTTTTCTTTTTCTTTTGGTCAGTTTCCAGACGCTTTTACTCAGCACGAGACTTTTTTTTACCCGTAGAAATTAGCTGTTGTCTTAACCCCTTCACCACGAGACTAAATAAAATTGTCTGAAGGGAGAACTGAAAATTCATCTTCAGCTTCAAGGAAAGAATATAGCTGACTTAGAAGAATACACAAGGGAAATATAGCAAGTTAACTCTTCCTAGTATTGTCTTGAAATCTAATACACTATAGCAGTAGCCGTGTGTGTGTGTATTTTGGGCAGCCAAAACTACACAATCAAATCGCACCAAAATTGGCACAAAAATCGCTAAAAATTCGCTGATGTGAAAAAACTTGGTCCCATCACGATTGAAAAACTTTTACTATATTTAATGAGCGATCAAAGTTTGACCCATAAACGCCGCTCCCGGCGCCCGGTCAGTTGCCGTGGCTGAGTGGTTAATATCTCGGACTTGCGTTCGGACAACTTGGGTTCCATTCCCGAAGCTGCAAATAACACGATCAATTGGTTAGCTGCAAAAAATCCAAGTGACAACGTTAGACTAGAACAGCACATAAAAGTGACTCAGAGTACTTCAAATGATCGCAACGCGCGCGCAAAGCGCGAGGAAACGAGTGAGAAGCACAAGGAGACGAGTGCGAAGCACGAGAAAGCGAGCACGCAGCGCGAGAGCCCTCCGCAGGAGCAAGTGCGACAGGGCCCGAAGGGCCCACAAGCACTTGTACAGTTGAAAGAAATAATACAGGAGAGTGTTAATGTGAAAAATGAGTAAACACATAATTTTAGTAAACATTCTACTGCAGTTCACTGAGAGTACATTTACGTCATATACACTGGAAAAAACAAACAAACGAGAATATTAAAGTGTATTATTCTGTTTTCTACCAAGTCATTGATGTAAAATTTTTCGATGTAAAAGAAAAATAATAAGAGAATAGCAAAGTATTAAGCCAAATCACCAAGATGGATATGCTAAGGAGCTTCTAAACCCCGGGAGAATACGTCCCTTTTCGTCCATATCGGCTCGTGAATACCTTGGTCGCCTCCTCCCCCTCTGTGTAACTCCGAATTTTGCCCGAACACACAAACACTCACTTCATTATTTTATTAACGATTTTAAAGTCTTTAGTTACTCTCTATGCAGCAGAAACTAAGCAGGTGGAAGCAGAAATGGACTAATAAATTTCTGTGGTATATAATAAAGGAGATAATGAGAGAGAGAATTGTTTTTAATAAGAGAAATATTGGTTAGACTTATCGGCTACGTGGTGTTAGGTGAGTCAGTGGGGTTAGGTCCTTAATTACTAGTTTACCTGTGTGTGTGTGTGTGTGTGTGTGTGTGTGTGTGTGTGTGTGTGTGTGTGTGTGTGTGTGTGTGTGTGTAAGAGAGAGAGAGAGAGAGAGAGGTTTGTGTTGTGTAGTTTGTGATATGACGTGTGTGTGTGTGTGTGTGTGTGTGTGTGTGTGTGTAAACTGTAAGACGAGGGAGACCACAGAGGGGAAGACGGTCACTGTCACATATATTCTCTCAGCACATAATGGTCTGGAAGGTCATGGTGTTATGGTCAGTCAGTCATCATCATCATCATCATCATCATCATCATCATTAGTCCTCAGAGGGATAAATTGGTCTTCTAAGTTACTAAATCCCAATAGGTCAGAGTGGAGACAGCCCCAATTTTAAGAAGGTGAGCCACGTACATAAGGTCTCAGCTCAGAGTCTCATAAAAAAGATACCACAGTGGACAGAGATGAGACAGCTTCGCATAGTTTCGCCATCCTGTCACCTCTCTGGCGTAAGGACGGAAATTCTTGGCTAATTTCTTTTTCGACTCATTTTCCAAGCCCCAGCAGTCCTCCAGCGCGCAACAGATGGCTTCAAACGCCTCCTCATATCACCATCTCTGTTCACTGTGGGGCCTCAAGTTCGTAATAAGTTTCTCGTCAATTTTGGTCTGTCTCAGAGTAAAGTCTAATTGGTCGTCAGTAAATTCTCAATATTACAACAGAAAATGCATAATATACGAAATTTTGCGTTTAAAAAAAAAAGATTCATCCTGAAAATATACACAAATTTCGGAATGTATGCCAGATTTCTCCAAACCATAACACCATTTTTCCACAATAAATTCGATAAATAATAATAAAAAAAAAACACCATCTTCTCCAAACTGAACACTTACATAAACACACACTTAACACTTCACCGATCGGCACAACACCACACCTTTTGCACCTTGAACCACTTCATTTCATTTCTGGGTGACACTTATTTCGCCCCTTCAAAATCAAGTGGCCTTCCGTTTTTACAAGTACCAGACATTATTTTTTTTAGTTAGAAGACCTCAGCTAATGAAGGGTGTAGGAAAAAAAATCTACATTAATATTTTGGGCAAGATTCGGGTGTAGGTAAAAATCTACATGAATATTTTGAGTAAGATTCGAATTGAGGTTTGAATCCTGTTACCCCCTTGTGATTCGACTCATGTATGGCCGTAAAAGGATCCAAGACTATAAGGTATGAGTGGTGTGCATCAGGGTAAACAAGTTATCAACAGCGCTACCAACCACAACACTACACACAACATCCACGTAAGCTACAATACATACATAATAACTACCACAACAATTCGTATAACCACAATAACTACCACAGCTCGCACCGCAACAATAGCTACAACACCAGCACATACATCAACAGCTACCACATCAATACGTACAACAATAACACCAACACACACGTCAATAGCTACATCAATACATACAACAATAACTACAACATGTGCAATAACAACAATAACAAGAACAGTGGTGAAACAAGGTCAAAACACACACGGTGGCAACAGAAAGGCGAAGAGAGGTCAGGGGTCAGCGAGTGAGGTCACAGTAGTGGGGTGTGAGGTCATGCGCAGATTAGCCTGGCGTCTTACGAGTCTGAGATGTTCTATGCTCTTGCCAGTTTCAGGAAGTGACAGACAGAAGACGAAGAGATAGATCAACAAACACTGAGAGATTTACAGAGGGAGATACAGAGACAGGAACTGAGATGAGAGAGAGAGAGAGAGAGAGAGAGAGAGAGAGAGAGAGAGAGAGAGAGAGAGAGAGAGAGAGAGAGAGAGAGAAAACTGGCTAAGGCACAGACAGATCAAGAATTCGGTCAAGTTATAGATGTCAGATAAAGGAAGTTGAATCACAAGTAGGGAGGTATAAGGAAGATCTACGATAGGATAGCAAGGAGCTCGGAAAGGCACTACGATACCAAATACTGCTTGACTTTATATTGAGGCACGCGAGCAGGCACTACGATACCAGTGTCTGATGCGGTGAACCCTTTAGGGGAGGAAGGCGCCATGGGCAGGGTAGGGAATCAGCTTAGTTAATATTTCGGCAAAGGGAAACTTAATTAGAACTGACACACAGGGCTGATATGGTGTGGCAGAAGGTGTATGAAGTAAAACCTGTGTGCTATTCGGTATGAACACCTTGACAAAAAGCTAAAAAAAAATAAAAAAAAAAATAGTTCCTACGCTGCACTTGGTCCTCCCTCTCCACTGTTTATTGTACTCGGTTACACTTGTAGGCGATGCGATACCAACAGCATCACAGGACCTAATTTTACTTCCAATAAAACCCCTCAGGTATGATGATCCTTACTGTTTTCTGTTCTTGCCGACTCCTAGATTACTTTACTGCAGCTTTCAGGAGGCCTTTCATAGTGTACGGGTTAGCTAGCGTCTAATTCGAGCATCATGCGTCTCTTAAACTGAAAAAAAATTGGTCTGGTAGTAGCAAGAACAGAATCCTTGAGGTGTCATCAAACTGAAGTGGTTTCTACTGAGTTACGGCATCAAAGAAAGCGCTACAGTACTGGCAGAAGAGTGAGACTGCGAAGTGTTGAGAAATACACTAGGAAACTCAGTCGCATGGCTGTGGAAGCGCTGCGCATGATTTACAAGCATCGTGAAAAACAAGGAAGGATCGCAGGAAACCCATTGAAAAAGAAGAGAAAATCCAAAATACGAAATGAATCAGTTCCGTCATTCAAAAATGAAAAAAAGTAGGCACTCAAAAAATCCCAATCAGTGCCAGTGGGAAAAAAAACTGAAAAACACGAAAAATGAAAATGCGCGTCACTCCAAAAAAATGTGTTGACGTGGCATCTTTGTCTTACCCAGGCCTTGAGCGCCTCTAGTACACTGTCTTCCTCCTCACTCTCGTATTCCTCGGGTGGTTCGGGAGGAGGTACGCAGGTAAACTCCTGAAGGTGTACAGGGTGAGGCAGGGTGAGGCGGTGGAGACAGGGAGAAAAGAAGAGAGAGGGAAAGGGAGAGACACTTGAGTCAAATGGAAGTGCTCACCCTTACTGAGGTTTTAAGAAACAGGGCATCATTTCTCTGGACTGACGCCCCTCTCACCTGCACTGTCTCACCTGCCACTTGCTATCAATACTATCATTATCACTGACCCTTATCATCCTCATCCTCATCATCACTGACTTTATCATCATCATCATCATCATCTAACTGTGCTAATCCAATGACAAACAGAGGACTCTCCCAAATATTACAATCTGTCTCTGGGCAAAGGACATTATATATATATATATATATATATATATATATATATATATATATATATATATATATATATATAAAACTCAATTATTCGACTTGAAAACAAAATCAGGAGAGAGAAAGTGACCTCTGATCTTCAAAATAATCGCCTTAATGTAAAAAAGAAAACGCAAGATAGAACACCGAGAAAAATAATATGGTTTAGGAAATGAACTCCTGCATCTTGGCTCTGAAACTTTCCTTTCCTCGCTTTCAAGAGTGTGAGAGCTTTTGCCAGTGACTCGACACCTTTCAGTGACTCTGCACCTCCTGACAGTGACTCTACACCTCCTGACAGTGACTCTACACCTCGCATCAGTTAGGAACCTGGTGAGACAGTGACGGTGAGACGGACAGTGACGCCAGAGCAATGCCCTTCTTTACAGAGGGGCGTGTGGCATTTAGGGGTTGGGATTTCACACATGCACTCTAGCGCTAGTGGTGGACAGGGACTTAAGGGCGAGGTCGAGAGTCTGGTCACGTAGAACAAACTTACGATGAACTGGATGTCGTAACTAAGAACTGTTTGAGAGAGAGAGAGAGAGAGAGAGAGAGAGAGAGAGAGAGAGAGTCATAGGAAGTTTCCACACACTTCCTGCTCAAACAATTCCAACTTACAACAAGAATTCATCGCAACTTTGTCAATCTCTAGTCTCATGGCTAGAAGGGATAGACATGGCACGTATTCTAGTCTAGTTTCGGCGTCTCCCTTAGCACCTTTTCCCTGGCGATTTATTTTCTGCATATACATTATTAACATTCTCTCACACGAATTTATAAGACACTGCATGCTAAGGTGTCACATGGAGATATAAATCGCCAAGGAAGAGATGCCAAGAGTCGCCTACGGACATCAAAATCGCGCCTCTGGGTACAAAGGAACTAAGGGTACAGGATACAAGAAATACAGCGCTACCTCTCGTTACAGTGGAGAGTAGCAAGGGACATCTGCGGTACATGGATACAGTGAAGAACATTACAGTCTCGCTACCCATACAGTACACCCACACTACACATATACAGTGATACAGTACAGACACACTACACCTATACAGTGATACAATACAGACACACTACAAATTACAGTGATAACAATACACTCTCACTACACATGTACAGTGATAACAGTACACTCTCACTACACATATACAGAGGTACCAATACACGCCCACTAACCAGCAGTGATGAAAATATACACTTCATACACAAAGACAGTGAAACAAAAAAATATTCACCGCACAGAGAAAAAAGGGGTACAGTCAGCACAAAAAATCATGTCACTTTATAATCCTCTCTCAGTGGACTCTAACAGCTTCGTAAATCCGTAGCAAATTACAACGATGAACTTATCTGGTCAGAAAATAAATGCCATCTGTGACAAATCTTCACCAAAGGGCCATATTTACAAACCCTCTTAAGTAGGTGCATTTAAGATTATTTTTGCCCTTACTCTGACTCCAAACACTTAAGAAAATAACATAGCAAAGGCGCAAAATAGGACGACCAGAAGGATCAGTGATGAGAGAAAATAATATGAACACCTGGTTATCTTGCAAACTGATAAGGATACTTTACAACAACAGCCTCAGATTACTTTTGTAAGTCCAAGAAGAGAAAAGAAGGGGCATGATTTTTGCAGCTGATTGTACAAGACCCCAAACTTTACAGATGAACGGGGAAAATTGACACTAAATAAATAAATAAATACATAAATAAATAAAATACTGCAATAAGGCCACACCAGGTCGCTTAAAATACAAAGACAAGTGACACAGGAATCACACACAATGACAAATGCAGTGGTTAGATTTGGTCAGTGTTTTAGGCCTTAGAGACATTGACTTAAAAGGTTTATATATTGAGGTATTGAGTATTAAACCTGCCACGATTGAGTCCACGAAGGTGTGTAGTTGTGTAAATAATCTGAAATCCCGTATAGATAATTTTTTCATGTTTGCATTATTTTTTCTTTAATTTCGACTTTCTTAATTCCTTGACTACGATGATCCATATTGCATTTCCTTCTCGCTACCGTCTAATGATCGTATTCAGCTTTGGAGGAAACCCTTGGACGGAAAGGGTTTGATTTGCAGTCGTCTTCAACACCCTCCTCACCAGAGATTTCCCAGAGATGAATAAAAACCTCCAACGGCAGCAAGAATAAGACTCAAATGGCGTCATCATAGTGCAGGAGTGAAGGACCATCGTACTTTATATTTTTTTCTTTTTTTCGGAGGGGGGGGGGTTGCTTGAAGGGGTAGGGGATACTTAGGGGTACATTATGAGGGGTATGGCTAAAGGGAGGTACAGGGAGGGGAGGAGGGAGGAAGAGGGTCATTTAGTCTGCAATATTTATGTACGCTAGCGGTCGGATTGCACTTGCCTACCTCACAGACAGACAGCTTTAACTAGCCACGTCCATGAGTAGGGATATGTGGAGTGGTGTGCAGCGTGGCAGGTGAAAACAGGTGTACATCTATTATTTACCTCTTGTTTAATATACTGTCTGATTACCTTACACATGTAGTTTAGCTGCGTTAGAGGCATTGGCAGCACCATCCCTACCCCAAATGCTAAAATCCCACTCCTCCTTCACCACTCCCTCATCTAACCCTTGTGGTGGTGACTGCCAACGCCTACACCGCCTCAGAACCTCACCAAAGTTTAAAGCTTATAATTTGTACTTCTGTCTTTAAATTCACAGTCTGTACTTGATCCTCTAATAGTGCTCAGAAATGTTAAAACTATTTTGACATGGATATATTGTCTTGAAATGGACACTGTTTTCAGAAATTTGGATGCCCTTCTTGAAATACAGGCAGAATATGGATACTTTCCCTGGAATACCACAAAAATATGGATTCGGTCTTTAGGATATCGCTAAATATGGATGTAGTCTTTAGCATATCACTGTTACATAGATAAAAATATTTTTACACCATTGTTAAAATAAGGATACCTGCAATACCATAAAGAAATCACTAAATATGGATACTTTCTGAAGACTCTCGCTAATGTTACAGGGAAATCTATTTAAAAAAAAAAGAAAAAAAAAGGAAAAATATATAAGTAAGTGGACAGATTTTGCGCACTTCTCAATCAAAACTTATCACTTGAAATACACAGATTTAAAGATGGAGTCCCAAGAGTGATTTGTGATAACGTGATGAGATTCTGAGGCGTGGGTTTGTGAGTGGTGTTATCTTTTATCGTTAGTGTGGCTCCGGGGGCATATAAATAACACTAATTAACTCTCTGAATACTAGGGCCTTACTTGGTTAATTTATCCTGGCTAATATTTGATGATTTTAATTAACTGGGGGAGATCCAAGCAGGCAGAGGCTATAAAATATCTTCATTAACCCTTTAACTGCTATGGATATCCTTGGGTTCTTTTTTTTTGAGGGAAGAGTTAATACCAAACATTTTTTTGCAGGGGGAGGGGTTCTAGCAGTCAAAGGGTCGAGCATATATATATATCTATGAATATTTATAACCAATTCGTACTTTTTTTTTAACTTCTTTGCAATATTTGGATCATGGTCTTAGCATGGTTGTATTCATGTTAGGTAAACGAGTTAGATGTCAGGCGGTACTCTTAAAATCTAGACCATAAAGACCCCCACTTTCGACGTCTTTTGGACTTTTTTGTACCATGGTTTCTTATTTTATTCTTGTTCACTCCAGACGATTTTGCTTGGGAAAGGCCTCTCTCAGTGGAAGGCCTAACAAAATGGCCATCTAACCCCTCGACGTCGGACCATCCTCCACAAGCTGAGTAAAATCGACTGGAGATAGCAAGAAATAGGTGAATAAATGACTTACTCGCAAAAATGAGGTTACATTTTGAGGTACAAGCCACCTGTTTTAAGAATCCCGCCATACAGTGAGTACTGGAAATTTATGTTATTGGGTGAGTCTCGACCTGAGCTGAATTTTTGCTGGTAAGGATTTCGCAGCAATTCTTCCTTCAGAAAAAGCGCTAAGGAATCCATCTCATCAAAAACACAGCTCTCTCCTGCGCTGTGTTAATCTGATATTCTAGACTGAACTGTTAATATTAAACTTATGCCCCCGTGCCTTAACCCCCTGAGTCCTATGTTACCCTGTGTTGCCTACCTGTTCCTCTGCTTCCGCCTGCACGTGGGAGGGGGCAGGAAAAAGGCTTGGATTAGCATGGTGGATGGGAAAGGTTTCTTTGTGAGAGGCATCCTAGCAGCCCTGACCCCTACACTTACTCAGTACTTGCTAATACTTGACAGTGACGTGTGGAAAGAGTGTTGAAACGTTTACATACAAAAACAATAATAAATAGTTTATAAGAAACCTGTTAGATGAGGAATTAAATTTTTAAAATATTATCAGCGATATTTTTTTATATGTAAATCAAGGTGATCAGATATTTGTGTAAAGATGTTTGTTTAACTGTAATTTACAGATAAAACAAGAGTGATGTTTATGGTCGAATCAAGTACTTTTATATATTGATCAAAATAGTTTATATTCTAAACTAACTACTTCAATATAGATATATTTAACATGCAAACCATGCTTCAGTTGTTATTAATAATATAATCTGTGAGTGTAAAGAGAACAATGTGAGCACATTTCAAAGCAGTTATATATATATATATATATATATATATATATATATATATATATATATATATATATATATATATATATATATATATATATATATATATAGGTCTTGCAGCCACTGAGCTGCATAACTAGTTATCGAGTTAATAAAACTGTCTAAGTGATCAAAGTTAGGTGTTATAAGTATATACTTTGGAGTTTAATACTGTAGTATAAATGCATGAAATAATGGCGTCATCAGGACAGGCTCAATGCAGATTTCTGTGACCATATAATCTTCAAATAAATGCATAATAATATCACCGATTCCTCTGAACTAATAACAACTAGGGTCACTGATAACACCACCATGAACTGTAAGTAATTAATATCTGCACCAGCTTTGGGGCTGCCATTAGCCATCGGTGCCCCAGAACCAGTGACAGACAGCTGCCGGTGCCCAGAGGGGGTCACAACGGAAAATCACGTCACAACAAATATTCGGATGACTGCGGAATCTAAGGAATATTAATGGGACTACAATGTATATTCCTGAGCTTTTACAACTCAAACAGTGCTCTGATGATGATAGTATTAGTTTGTTTGTTGTGCACACATCTGTACGTTCAAATGAATATCAATGAATCTGTACTGTAATGTTGAGCCACAGTGATGCTTGCTATAAAATTTTGATTGAAGGGCACTTTCTGAGTATTAAATTAATCTTTGGTGGGAGATAGTCAAAAGGGATAAGCCCTATACATAAGTCTCTTTTCTTCAACTACTTAGAACATCCAGAGAAGTGGATAAAATACGACGTTAGTGTGTCAGCGAGAGCAAAGTTACGCGACCAAAAGGGTCACGAGGCTTTCTGCAATTTCCAGGAAGGTCAACAAACATTATAAAAAAAAAAGCAAAAGACACGAGTACACACCCTCCGGGCAACACATAAAGCATCAACGTAAATCTTTGCCTGAGTGAGGTGGAATGAGCAGCCATGTTTACTTTTGTAGTTACACACATGGCCGCTAGATGGCCTGACATGACGCTCCCGTATTTTCTTAACATATATTACTCAGTCCGCCTCACCCAGCAATCTGTACATTACAAAAAGCACCGGCGAGGTCCAAGGGAAACCAAAAACACTGATCTTGCAGGGAAATATACGGTTTAACTCGGCAACTTGGGTTACTTGGAGGCCACAACATCAGCATCGAGGTGGATAGAGCATCGGACACTTGTACCCGCGGGAATTACGCCGACAGTCTCTTGATTTACCTGGTTAGGTCTCTTGGTACGATTATTAAGGTCATTGGCACGATTTTTTTTTTACGATTCTTGGCACGATTCTCCTTTTTAAGATTCAATATTTTTTTTTATTAGGATTCTAGGCATGATTATTAAAATTAAGATTCTTGGGAAGATATTCCTTTTAATTAGAACGCAAGGTATGATTTCGTTTACTCTTTGCACGATTTTTTCTTATTTTGACATGATTTTTAAGCAAGGTGCAGTGGTAGAATAATTAGATAACTGAGGTGTAATTATAAAGTGTTGATCGTCTTGATGACTTAATTATAGTGACCAGATATATTAATTAAGGTGTAGGACCAGACATAGTAATTAAGGTATACATGTGTTTGATCTGAGGAACGTTCAAAAAGGGAATTATTTACCACAAAACCAGGGATTTTCTTGTAGGTTCAGGGTGTGTAATAAAACTCGAGACTGTATGAATTACGAAAGAAGATGAACTAAATAAAACACTAGAAAAGGTGTATTTACAATGGAAAAATGCTGATATTTTAGGTTCAAAAATTGGAAATAAAGTTTAATATTGGTTTAGCTCACAGGATATGACGATAAATTATGAACTGATTAATTTTTTCGATAATTAGATTCATATTCAAAGTTTAAGCCAAAATTATTTATTTATATTTATTCTAAAGGTAATTATTTAAAGAATGGCAAGAATTTTATTTAGGCAGTTTACGAATACTTTTTATATTGGACTTTGATAGAGTATTTATTTTAATGTGTTAGTATTGAGGACTTTATACTGCAAGTTTGATATCTTTTAAATTAATGACTAAAAAGTGTCGATGGTGGTGGAAGTGAACAGTGGTAGTGATGGGAGGGATTGTGTCAGTGCTTAGGCAGGGTAAGCTAAGATTCTGGTCACAAACCTTCTGTTTTTTTGCCTTTTCCACCTCAGTACGCTCATATTTTTGCAATTCCACCTTTTCGGATTCCAGAAGTTTGATATCGTGTTTGGAAGCCGCAATTTCGAGCGTGGCCTTCTCTGCCTTGAGCTCCTCCGTCTCCACGGTCCCTACCTTTTTGAGGTCTACGCCCTCGCCTTCCTCGGCAATGCTTTGTTTCTTCTGTTTTCCCTTTTTCAGCCTAGCTATTTCGGCCATTAGGTCTACCTCTTCTTCCTTCGGCGGAAGTTGGCGTCTCTTTTTCTTAAACAGACTGGGTTTGGCCTCTTCCGGTTTGGCCTCCTCCTCTTTTTTCCCAGCGTCTTTCTGCGCCTCCGGTTTACTCTCTTCTTCCGTTCCACTCACCTTTTGTAGTTTAACCTTTTCTCCTGCAAGCTTGGCCTGTTCCTCTTTAGCTCCAACTTTCTGCAACTTGACTTTTTCTGCTTCCTTCATTTCCTCCTCCTTGATGCTATGCTTCTTGAGTTTCGCTTTCTCAGCATCCTTCTTCATCTCTTCCTCTTTTCCGCTAACCTTCCGAAGCTGGGCCTGCTGAGCCTCGACTTCCAGCTCTTTCTCCTTTGCCTTACCCTTCTTCAGTTGAACCTGCTCCAACTCATTTACTTCCTCTTCCTTTTTCAGGCCCTTTTTAAGCTTAGACTTCTTTTCTTCTTCAGCCTTTTTCTCTTCTACGTTTTTCTTTTTCTCCTCTTCCTTCTTCTCTTCCTCCTTGACATGGGTGCGAATAATACATAATGAGCAAGGATTCCATCTACCACAAAGAGACACTGACCACGACACGGATAACACCCAGGCTCACCCACACACCCACCCCACACACCAGCCGGCCACCCTCAATGACGTCACGCGAGTCAGCACCAACCACAGCCAATAGGAGAGCACGGGATGACGTCATACTAGCCAATTTACCCTCAGCTCTCTCTCAGGCTTAGTTGCGCTCACTAGCAAACCGCCAATTTCGGCTGGCCGGAATGTGTGGGAATGGTGATGGGGAAACGGACGAAAAACAAAAAAGTTCAGAAGCAACTGACGGGAAGATTTTAGGAAGAGGCAACATGCACAACGACAGGGACACACATTTATAACAGACTGATCAACATAGAGTTTATGATGTGTTTTCTGTAATGGGTTTACAATAATTTCATTATAAATTTAAGCATGCAGGTTTAGCAAAAATAAACGATTGAAGAACTGCATCTTAGCTTACAGCTTAAGTATGTGTAAAAATTGTCTCACACAGAATGTGCTGTGTATGATATTTAGATGTTTCTAAGGCTAAACTGGATGCAACTGAACTATTCTGACAAAACGTCTATATCCTTAACTGATGCTAGCTATAAGAGATATAAGCAACTAACTCTGACTGAGACAAGTGACAAACACTGCGCAAAGTAAAGGGAAGACAATACCTGTTCCTCCATCTTCTCCTCCTTGACCTCCTCTTTCTGTGGGGTAAAGAAGAGGGGCAAGACGGGGTTAGACTAGCAACCACCAACCCTCCACCTACACACACGCAGAGTTAGTACCTGGGCCTACCAGACTCTACTAAATACCAAGAAGTACAATCTACCGTAAGAGAGAAAGAGAGAAAATAATAAAATAATAACAAATAAGCGGTGTCATGGCAGCAGCATATCTGGAAAGAAGAAACAGTTTAGACATGATTTATATAAGTGTGAGAGGGTTGTTTCAGTGGTTCATTTATGTTGCAGGGGCAACACACTACGGATCTATTTATGATCGAGTTTATAGCTCACTTCCTTTATTCTTCGTTGTTTTATGGGTTCCTCTTGACAGGTTATATGTTAGGTGGCAGAAGGTTTTCGAGAGCAGCGAACAAAGGAAACAGAGCGAGAGGAGACGACTGCCAGTCTACATGACGCTACGCTCAGCCACCAGAGGTCCTTTTATTACCCTTCCTATAGCTTCAAAGTGACGCTGAGATGAATACGTCATTGCTGTATTTATCTCATTCTCAAAATTCGCTCAGTCAAAAATGATGGTGGAATAGAGACAAAAAAAAAAGAAAAAATCTTGTTGACAATTCTTTCCCCACATCCCAATGAAAAAGACCTCTAAGCGGGCTGTGGTTGGTTCAAGAGCGTTTCTGCCTACCGAGTCGTCTTCGCCAACCGGGGTTCCGAACAGTTCCAAGAGATAGCGCTCCATGGGTGACATTACATCATCACCCTTTTTCTTGGCAGGGGGCTTCAGTTCCGGTTCCGGGGTGACGGGAGGAGGGGGAGAGGGCGGATCCACTTCTTCGTCGGTTTCCCTGATTACGGACGTGAGGACTTGATGCTTCCCAAGGGGTCGGGGTGGTGACTTCATCCTCTCCTTGGGTTTAACGGTGAGCGACACGTCCTCATCACTTACCTCGGGTTCTTGGATCTTCGGTGGCTTCAGCGTCGCCTCCCCCTCCACGGAAGACTTCTTCTTCTTGATCTCCTCTGGTGGTTCCTTGAGGGTGAATTCGGCAGACACATCCTTTGGCTTGTCCTTATCTTTAGGCTCGTCCTTCAGTTTGAGCTTTGGCTTCTTCTTGTCATCCTTCTTCTCCTCTTCCTTCTTCTCCTCTTCTCTCTTCTCCTCTTTCTTCTTCTCCTCTTTCTTCTTCTCCTCTTCCTTCTTCTCCTCTTTCTTCTTCTCCTCTTCCTTCTTCTCCTCTTTCTTCTTCTCCTCTTCCTTCTTCTCTTTCTTCTTCTCCTCTTTCCTCTTTTCCTCTTTCTTTTCTTCCTTCTCTTCCTTATCCTCTTCTATCTTAGGTGGTGGAGGAGTCTCTTCTTTCTTAGGTGGAGGGGTCTTCTCCTTTTTAGGTGGAGGTGTCTTTTCCTTCTCCTGTCGAGCTTTTTCCCTCTCTGGTGAAGGGGTCTTCTTCGCTTCTTCAGCTCGTCTATCGAAGGATCTCTTGCGGGCGCGGTGCTTGTACGCCTCAGGTTTCTTCTTCTTGCCCATGAACTCAGACAGCAGGGAAGCCATCAGGTCCTCCGCCTCAGCTTCGGACTCGGAGTCGGCCGGGGCGTAAACATTCCTGCTCGTGTCCTCCACCTGGAGTATTGGCTTCGAGGGGGCTTCATCGTCTGCCTCTTCCCACTCGTGTTTACCCAGCTTCTCCTCTTTGGGCTTCGATGGCTTTCTCTCCTCTTTCTTCTCCTCGACCTTTTGCTTCTTCTTCGGCTCTTCACGCTTCTCCTCCACCTCCATGATTTCTTCTTCCTTGCGCGTCTTCGATTCCTTTCTTTTCATCTCCTCTTTCTTCTCTTCCTCCTTCTTCTTCTCCTTCTTCTTCTCCTCCTCCTTCTTCTCCTCCTTCTTCACTACAACTTCCTCTTCCTCTGAGACAAGCGTTTCAGTTTCAGACACGATTTCCTCTTCTTCCTCTACCTTTTCCTCAACCTGCTGTATGTAGGTGGGGAAGAGAGGAAGGGAGGGAGGAAGGGAGAGAAAAAGGAAAGAATACGATGAATCACTAAACCCAACAGAGCTTAACACTACAACATCGGGAGGCCTTCGGGAGGACCTAGAGTTCAAAGGAGTCTAGAATGATCTGGTAACTTGGGCTACTAAAATGACCGAATTCTTACTGACTGGAGATTTCGTAAAGCCACTTAGCAAGCAATTTATTTTGTGTTTTGCACCTTTAATAATCCTCATATGTATAACTGATGCAAACTATACTGAAATTAGGAACACAATACAACAGAATATTATCACCCCTTGGAAAAGAAATGCCAATGTATGAGTTTTCTAAGGCAAGGCTTAACATCGTCAGAAATTGCCTGAGCTACGTGTACTTAATGACTCAGTTTACTTTATATTTTGGCGCCAATTTTGTCCCGTCTTTCTCCGGAGTGGTAAACATAAATTAAGTGTGGGTGGCAGCTTACCGCCGTCAGGAGCACCGACCACCGTCCTGAGATTTATGGTCATTCTGTGGGCCACACTAGGAGGCGATCTCAAGTGTCTGAAGGCGTAAAACAGACAATAAACCACTAAAGGACAGGTGTAATACGGACAATAAGCCACTAAAAGACAGGTGTAATACGGACAATAAACCACTGAAGGACGGGTGTAATACGGACAATAAACCACTACAGGACGGGTGTTACGAAATCTCCTATGCCCACGAAAATAAGGCCCAAGGAATGGAGTAGGTAAGTACGAATGCTTTACGAGAAACAGGAATCTATTGGTCTTATCCCTGAGAACTCTAGTCAGGTGTGGATGGAAGACTGTCTCTGCCACCTCCCTGCAGACCTTCCTTAATTCCGTCCCAGAACTTCTTTACTTTGCTTAGCCCATTCTTGGTACTACTGGACGATTTTGTTCAGGTCAGGAGTGGACTTTATCAACAGGAGGGAGTTTTGTATAACCGTCTTCTCCTCCACCTTAGCGTCTCGGAAGCTGCATAAAATCGTCCCGTAGTGGCAAGAATACATTGTGAAAGTTTGTCATCGTACTGAAAAGGTTGACGTCAGTAAATTTCGTGGTGATAAATATCGGTGTTAATATTATCAGGTCGCAATTACATCACTGCCAGGTTAGGTCTGTTAGGTTAGGTCTGGGTGGTAATCTCTTTACGCCTTGGAGATCGCCGGACTCAGCGCTGTCTCCATGAATCTCCAAAATGAGAGGAGATATGGCAGCCAGACTCAAGCTGCTGGACCTGACCTTACCATGATGAAGTGTATTTGTGACCCGACTCTTTTGACATCCATATTTACTACCATGTCGTTTATTTCCCCATATAATGGAGGGTTTGCGGATCTCCAACTTCGCCTGCTGGGAGGTGGCAGCATATACTTCCACGAATATGAGTGTATGGGACCAGGACTCATTATGGAGGGGAGACACATATAGTAAGGGTTGAGGTAGGGGAAGGGAAGGGGGAACAATCAATGTACAGGGTACCATTACGTCTCCACCACGCGTCATCAGGTTTTGGAACATGGAAAAAAATACAAAAACACACAGACTGGAAGGTAGTTGGTGGCGTGAAAGTCGACAGGGAACCAAGTGGATAATGTTGATTCACACACTGGAAGGTAGGGAGGGGCATGAAAGCTGACAGGGGCCTAAGTGGAAAACGTTGATTCACACACTGGAAGGTAGAGGGTGGCATGGAAGCTGACAGGGAACCAAGTGGATAATGTTGATTCACATGAGTATACGGTGACATAAATACAAGGTTCAGTAACAGAGAAGAACACACACTATAAATATACTGAGGGGGACTCTTTAGAACATGGGGAAAAACAAATACACATACTGGAGGGCAGGGAAAGGCATGAAAGCTGACAGGAGACTAGGTGGAAAAAGTTGATTCACATGAGTATACGGTGACATAAATACAAGGTTCTGAAACAGGTAGGGACACGCGGATCGTAAATATACTGAGGGGATCACTTTACTACCATTAGCCCTTCAACTTCGTCAGGCATCACTACACGTCCGATTCTCCTGCCAGGCTGGTGAATTGTCAGCCTTAACATCTCTAATCTGGTGACTTATTTTACTGATTTATTCTTGCTGACTGCAGGGGATTTGATTCACGTTTAGGATGTCTTGTTGTGAAAGGGGGTATGACGGGAATCTGTACCCTCTCCAGTTTTAAAAGTTTCTCCATAGCTGAATGAAAAAGCCTGGAGTTGACAACAATCAAATGAAAAAATGTCATTGGACTGAAGAGGTTAACCTTGTCTTTATTCTTTCTCTCGATTAAATTACTTTCACGTTTGATTTAGGTTTGCTCAGAATAAAACAGATGTCGAAGAGTGTCCAATTCGGGCTTAGATCTTTCTATACCTCACGATCAGCAGAATTTCAATGTGTAAGTATGAAAGACTGACTAAGAGGGTGTATGTAGGTGAAGTGGAAGGAAGGAGAGGCAGGGGAAGACCCAGGATGAGGTAGAGGGATGGAGTTGAGAGGTATA
The DNA here is from genome assembly GCF_032717465.1 of Coenobita brevimanus. Classification (NCBI taxonomy): domain Eukaryota; kingdom Metazoa; phylum Arthropoda; class Malacostraca; order Decapoda; family Coenobitidae; genus Coenobita; species Coenobita brevimanus. Next base: position 1,021,165 of record NC_136992.1, on the reverse strand, counting down.
TGAGTGAGGGGGGAGTGAGCTGGGGGGAGGGCAGTCTAATGATGGGTGACAGAGCGACTTGGAGGCGTTTTGTCCGCGGCCACCCTTTGCGGGATTAGGGCGTCGGGCTGTAGACAGATAGACAGTACATTTGTTTGTGGCCATCTCCGAGCTAATGCGTCTAACAAGAGGTGGATAGATAAAGTATAAACCTATTTCCACTCTATGTACAGATCAAAGCAATGTGAAAGAAGATTTATGCAGGTATATCAAAACAGTTTACAATCTTATGAAGTCAGTGTTTCCTTTTCTTGTGCGAGAGTCAAAGTAACCTAAGGACTACTGGTATCTGTTATGGATATGCCCGAAGTTGAAGGGTTAAGAGGGAGCTCACATCTATATAAATGGCTAAGGGGGCTAATATAAGGGGTAAATATATGAACGAGGAAAATTTGCACACACATACGGAATATAGGCAAGGAGCACACACAAAACAATAAAAAACACACACACACACAGGAACTAGGAAGGCATAAGTCATCATCATCACCATCATCCTAATCATCAATATCAATATCGTCATCATCATCATCATCATCATAATCATCCATCAGCAGCAGCATCACCCTAGCCCTATTTTCCTATACTATAATATGTACATAACACATACCATAATCTACATCATCTGACCAATTAAAAAAAAAATTATATTCAGGGACACATTGACAAAAAAATCAAAATGTTGCAAACGGACAGCGTTATGACCAAAAAATCAAAACAAAACAAAATCTAGGAAGGCTTTTCAAGTGGCAGATAATCAATATAAATAATTTGCTACTGTGGGTGTAATATAATTAGGTACACGTCAGCATGAGAGCCAGAAATTTACTCTTGCAAGGGGAGAGGGAAGTGGCCAAAAATGGCGTTCCAGAGCCCTCAAAATGTAGGAGTTTTAGAGATTTCAGATAATTTAAAAACAAAACTGGAAGCGCTTGGAACTCTCAGAGATGCTGGCAAGATGTGTGGATTTCAAAAAAGGTTCCAAAATGTGTGGGTTCAACAATGATTACATACCACATTCTGTAAACATACCTAAAATACATGGATCTTAAAATGTTTCAGTATATATACGGTATGCATAAAAAACTTACAAAATAGATTACTACATATACACTAATGGAACACACAGACAGAAAGACAAATAAATCACAAGAAAGGAGAGAAAATAGGACTGGAACTTTCCCTCCACGAGACATGTTATTAGAAAAAGACAAAGGATAGATTTGGAAGACGTTTACATTAGACAATTTAAGACAAAACGCTAAAATTTGTACCGCATTTCTAAATAACAACTGGACAACATGGATGGACAAAAAATACAAGTTAGACATTAATAAACAGAGCTAACATGACAGATTAAGAAGGATATTTACATTAGACAGTTGAAGACAGAATGCCAAAATTTACTGTATCTCTGAGTAAAAGGGACGACATGAATACACATAATTTACGGTTAGACTATGAAAAAAACTACATTACACGACAAAGAGGGAGGATTTAGATACCTGAGGGGAGTTGAACCCCTTGGTAGTTGGGTTTCGATACTTACTCACGGTTCTAAAAAGGCTTCGAAGCTTTTAGTTTGGAATTTATGGGGTTCGAGTGGAGATGAGAGTTCCAAGTTAAGAATGAGATGGCTTGTTAGCAGGATTTATGTTATATATGTGCTATGAGAGAGAGAGAGAGAGAGAGAGAGAGAGAGAGAGAGAGAGAGAGAGAGAGAGAGAGAGAGAGATTCAAGTACTATGATTTTGATTTGATGGAAGGAAGGAGTTTTAAAAACGGTTAAAAGAATGTAGGAAGGGATGGATTTGGGGATGTATCTAGAACGAAGGTGTTTTATGACAAGCGGAAGGAAGGAGAGGAAAAAGAAATTAGGAGTTAATTAAATGGAGAGAGAAAAAAGAGGAAAGCATCTACCCATCAGGAAGCCACAACAACGCCCTCTCCACACACGCTTACCTGAAACGTAAACAAAAGAACATCACGTTAGACATTCAGCCAGAAATTTTGAAATCACGTTAATTATTTACCGCAAGGACAAGAGGGTCTTTTATAACTGTTACTATGAGGTTTTGGTCAAGTAAATTTGGGGGGTTGTAAATCAGTCCATTAATGAGTGTAAATATATTCGTAAATGCGGTTCTTTGGGGAGTATATCATGTTCAGGGGTCGATATTTCATGATCTGTCGTATGCTCAATTGTGGGGTTGTCAGTGTTAGTATTTTTCACTCCGTGGCTGTGAGTACAAAGTGGGAAGGAGTCAAAGAGTAAGTGTGTGAGTCTGCCCTAGAAGACGGAGTGTGTAAGACTGCCAGAGAGTAGTGAGTGTGTGTGTGTAAGACCGCCAGAGGAGAGGGAGTGTGTGTGAAAGTGAGTGAAAATGCAGGAAAGGTATGGCAGTGAGCGTGTAAGTCTGCCAAAGAGGTGTGAGAGAAAACGCAGGTGTGGAGGTGAATTGTGGAAAAGCGAGTGCACAAAAGGTGAGTGGTAGAAGAGACCGGAGAACTGTGTATGAAATAAAACAGTAGAGTGAGAAATGGTCAGAAGGCAGTATGAGAAGTAGTCAAGAAGGCAGTATGAGGAGTAGTAAAAAGGGGCAGTTAGAGAAGTAGTCAAGAATAGTGTGAGTAGAGCAAAAGGTGAATATAGATAATATGAGAAAGAGTGTGAAAATAATGCATCCACAGACTGGGAAGCCGTGTGAGAAACAGATCACAAATGTAGTGGGAAAGACAGTGTGAAGCTAAATAAAAATAATGTACAGCAAAAGAGTACACTGGTAGATAGTGTGACAGTAGTGTTTTTCAAGTGTGAGAAAAGGTAAGACGGGTGTTAACAGGGTCAGATAATAGTGTAAAAAAGAAGCTGAATAATAAAGTAACAGTAGACCAGGAAAAAGTGTGAGAAGCAGCATGAAACTGGTGTGAGAAAGTGGAGAGAATTGTGTAAGGAAAAGCCTGAAAAGGTGTGAAAAGTGTAAAATTATCAAGAGTGTAAAAACAGACAGGAATATTGTGTAAGATCAATACAAGTAGGTGTAAGAGACTGAAAGAGTGTAAGATTACCAAAGGAGTGCAGTAATAGTCTTGGATATTGTGTAAAAGTGGATGGAAAATGTAAGAAAAGACTGGAGAAAAAGTGTGGCAATGTCAAAAAAGTCTGAGATCAACTAAGGAACTGGGAAGCTGTCAGATGTATGCAATTACAGACAGGAAAACAGTACAGTAACGTTCTATTGTGCAAAGTTGTCAACGTAAAAACAGACAGGAGAGTAGTGCAGGAACAGTTTGAGAGTTGGCATAAAACAGTCAACAAGCCGTCAAGTCGTTAGTCTGGCTTAGGAAACACTGCGCTGCTAAGAACCGAAAATAAGAACTAAAAAGAGTGGAAAATAAACGCGGCTGGCGAAGGAGGCGACGCAGAAGGCGGTAGGGTGACGGGAGGGGGTGTTTGCAGAGACTCGAACCTGTGCCAACACCCTGTCGTATTGTAGTTGTCGTGGTGGGTTTCTAAGCACCTTCTCCTAGGCGATTTATTTTTGCATTTTACACCTTAGCTCCTTGACTTTGGCGACTTATATTTTTGTTATATTCCTACTGCCTCCAGACTTCTTTTTTCTTCATCTTAAGAATGAATCCACGTACTGAAGGGGTTACTGATGGAATTACTCAACCTCTCAGTTTCAAAAAATCACCCTCAAGATTAAGAAAATCGTCTGGAGATAATATAACAGGTATGCTACGTAAAACAAATCGCTATGGAAGAGGTGTTACGAAACCTCTATGTCGAAAAAAAAAAAAAAAATGTCAGTGTTGGTACCTGCTCGAAGTCTCTGCCAAAACCCATCCATCATTAAAATAATAATAATAATAATAATAATAATAATAATAATAATAATAATTTTCATGCGTTTTTTATTCCCGAAAGAGGCGCTGCAGCAGGAGGAACTAATTTATTTTTTTCTTTTTCTTCCCACCTTCTTGGATATCGATTTCTTCCTCTCTTCTATCTTCTTCTTCTCTTCTACCTTCTTCTTCTCCTCTTCCTTCTTCTTCTCTTCTACCTTCTTCTTCTCTTCTATCTTCTTCTTCTCTTCTACCTTCTTCTTCTCCTCTTCCTTCTTCTTCTCTTCTACCTTCTTCTTCTCTTCTTCCTTCTTCTTCTCTTCTACCTTCTTCTTCTCCTCTTCCTTCTTCTTCTCTTCTATCTTCTTCTTCTCCTCTTCCTTCTTCTTCTCTTCTACCTTCTTCTTCTCCTCTTCCTTCTTCTTCTCTTCTACCTTCTTCTTCTCCTCTTCCTTCTTCTTCTCTTCTACCTTCTTCTTCTCCTCTTCCTTCTTCTTCTCTTCTACCTTCTTCTTCTCCTCTTCCTTCTTCTTCTCTTCTACCTTCTTCTTCTCTTCCTCTTTTTTCTTCTCCTCAATCTTCTTCTTCTCCTCCTCCTTTTTCTTCTCCTCTACCTTCTTCTTTTCCTCTTCCTTTTTCTTTTCTTCTTCCTTCTTCTTCTTCTCTTCTTCTTTCTTCTTCTTCTCTTCTTCCTTCTTCTTCTCCTCCTCCTTCTTCTTCTTCTCCTCTTCCTTCTTCTTCTCCTCTTCCTTCTTCTTCTTCTCCTCTTCCTTCTTCTTCTTCTCCTCTTCCTCCTCCTTCTTCTTGAATATTTCCTCTTCTTCCTTCACCTCGTCCTCCATAACCACTGACTCTTCCTCGCTTTCCTCCACCTCCTCCTCCTCTTCTTCCTCTTCTTCCTCTTCCTCCTGATCATGGTGGAAGGATTAATAACACGGTTTCCAGAATTTAAAAAAAAAAATAATCGCCACCTCCATTTTCTTCCACCAGCTCACAGAAAACGCATCGCCCCTTGAAAGAAAATGGGCGCTGGGTGGCTGAGAGGGGGGTCTTGGGAAAATATTACTCCCTACTTCTCTATGCTAAAACAAACGCTCCTAAGATCAATTTCCTTTCGTAACTAAGACATCTTTTGGCCCCGAAGAACAGGAAAAAGGATGTGCTAAAATTCTCAAATCTGTTCTTCCATCCACTCATCAAACAATCTTTTTTTTTTTTCTTTTTTTCATTCTTTCTTCTTTCTCTCTTTCACTTTTTTTTTCTCTTTCCTTTTCCCATCAGGAGCGTAACAGACCAGAACTAGGCTACTCAGTCCCGATATTTAAAGTGAGAGTGACCAGCCTCACTCGTCCCTGAGCGGCATTATGTGGGCAGTAAACTCCAACCAATCCTCAGGTATAAACCCTTACATGATCAGTCCTGTTGGAGCGCCTTAGCCCACTAAACCACCAGGCGTCATTTGGCCATATGGTTACCACCCAGCGTAGTAAAGTGTCATGATATACAGGAAAGTACTTGGTGTGTCACTCAATGTAAAGTCACCCAAGGGCAGCACTACATCGAGTGAGTGGATGGTGGGCGTCATCTTAGTTACGGGAGGCAACTGATCGAAGGTTACTGAATCCAGACTCTTGGAATTTTCTCTTCCAGGATAAAGTCAGCAGTGGATTGTCTTAAGGTCATATTCTGAGTTGGGGGGGGGGAGGCTCTCTCAACACCTGTTCCTCAGCGATCTATTCTGAACAGCAACTCGTTATCTCTTGTATGTTACTCATGAAAATAATGTCAGTCTTAAAACGAAATATAAATAGCATACAAGAGGGTGTTAAGGTGCATAAAGGAAAATAAATCACTGAGGAGCAGGTGCCAAGAATCCCGGTGAGAGGGAGTGTTGGTGAGGCCAGTGGGGGGTATGTCCTCTCTGAGTGAGTAAATAAGTGTGGGGAAGCACACTTAATTGGGGTTTTAAGTGGATTGGGGTATATTTGAAAAGCGTCACACTAGGGTACATCATCATCGTCATCATCATCATCATCATCATCATCATCATCACCATCATCATCATCATCACCATCATCATCACCATCATCTGTTTGAAAAGCGCTACACCAATCACACCACATCTTCATCATCCCCATCATCATCATCATCATCATCACCATCATCATCATCATCACCATCATCTGTTTGAAGAGTCACATCAGTCACACCACATCTTCATCATCGCCATCATCATCATCATCATCACCATCATCATGTTAGAAAAGCGCTACACCAATCACACCACATCTTCATCATCGCCATCATCATCATCATCATCATCATCACCATCATCATCATCATCATGTTAGAAAAGCGCTACACCAATCACACCACATCTTCATCATCGCCATCATCATCATCATCATCATCATCTGTTTGAAGAGTCACACCAGTCACACCACATCTTCATCATCGCCATCATCATCATCATTATCATCATTTTTATCGTCCTCCTCCTCCTCTTTCTCATCATCATCATCACCATCATCATCATCATCATATTCATCATGCTCCTCTTGCTCCTCCTCCTCCTCCTCCTCATCATCATCATCATCATCATTATTCCTATCATCTCTCGGGAATTCTTAGCTCCATCACACAAGGCATTTCATCTCTATATCGAGAATAAGAAAAAGAAGAGAAATCTTCAAGAATAGCCACATCACCATCATCAATATTAAAGATTCTTAAATTTATGTCTATTTTTACAAGTCTGTCTTTGAGTCACTGGATAGATAGATAGATAGACAGATAGATAGATACAGGATGAGACTTACCTTCTTCTTCTACAGGTCGATCAGTTGGTGTTGGTGGTGGTGGTAGTTGTGGTAGTTGTGGCAGTTGTGGTAGTTGTGGTGGTGGTAGAGGAAGAAGGGAAAGAAAAATCGGTTAGCATTGTTAATTGTAATACACATCATCATCATCATCATCATCATCATTCTAACCTCACTACCCTAAACATTTAATGGGCTGGGCAGAATACAGAAACAAATACAAAAGCCCTAGAAACAGAAATCATCATCATCATCATCATATCATCATCGTCATTTCCCCATACATAAAACTAGGGTGCGTAGGATAAAGATATAAACACACACACACACACACACACACACACACACACACACACACACACAAACACACTCAATTCTTTCCTAATATCCCTACTACACTTCTTTTAAAATTAAGCTCATTTTTCTTGCATGGAATCGAGAACACATTCCTGGGATGATTATTGAACGAAAGCAGATAGTCAGAAACTCTCTCTCTCTCACTCTCTCTCTCTCTCTCTCTCTCTCTCTCTCACCTCCTCCTGCAGCATCGTCTCAGTGATAAGGACGGAGTGTGAAGTTGTCTCTCCTTTCTCGTTCTTGGCCACCAACTTGTAGCTGCCACAGTCTGATTTCTCGGCCCTGATCACTTCCATCTGCACCACGTACCTGCCTTCACCCTCCTGATAGGGAAAAGAGTAGTAGTAGTAGTAGTAGTAGTAGCAGTAGTAGTAGTAGTATCATCACCTTTCTCATCATCACCACCAGCATCTTTCTTACTATCATCATTATCATCACCATTTTAACCAGAATCATTATCGTCATCTCCACCAGCATCATTCTTATTATTCATTATCATCATCATTTTCACCATCATCATCATCACCATCATCATCATCATCATCATCATCCATACCCTGTTTCACACTAAAATAATAGGTCTTTATGATCTACATATACAAGAATATATATTTTTTTTTGGACATTTAATCGTTACTTCCTTTATTTATGCTAATTTTCCCTGCAAATCCGCAACATAAGTTTTACAGTACGATCTCTCTCTCTCTCTCTCTCTCTCTCTCTCTCTCTCTCTCTCTCTCACCCACCTCGTTGATGTTGCAGCTGTGGCGAGAGTCAAGCTTGATCTTCGTGTTCTCCTTCATCCAGTTGCAGGCTGGCTTTGACGTGGACATGATTACACACTCGATCACGACCTTCCTGTTGATTATGGATATCACCTTGGGCTGCCTCTTGATCGTCGGCGCAACTGGGAAGACACAGGGAAGATATGGGTAAGACACAGGGAAGATATGGGTAAGGCACAGGGAAGATATGGGTAAGACACAGGGAAGATATGGGTAAGGCACAGGGAAGATATGGGTACGACACAGGGAAGATATGGGTAAGACACAGGGAAGTTATGGGTACGACACAGGGAAGATATGGGTAAGACACAGGGAAGATATGGGTAAGACACAGGGAAGATATGGGTAAGGCACAGGGAAGATATGGGTAAGACGCAGGGAAGATATGGGTAAGACACAGGGAAGATATAGGTAATACACAGGGAAGATATGGGTAAGACACAGGGAAGATATGGGTAAGGCCCGGAAGATATGGGTAAGACACAGGGAAGATATGGGTAAGATTAGGCTGAGGGAAGAATAAGGATGTGCGTAAAAATTCTTGTGTTAGGAGTATTTCAGGAATCAATCTCTCGCCCTCTCTCTCACTCGCTCTCTCTCTCTCTCTCTCTCTCTCTCTCTCTCTCTCTCACCTTCAATATTGAGATTCAGATTGGCGTTCAGTTCCCCAAATTCGTTCTTGATATTGCACTTGTAAATCCCTCCGTCTGTGGGCTGGGGTTTCTGCAAGAGGCACAGAATAAAGAGTTACCAAGTGGAATTAAGTGGATGAAAGTGGAACAGCCAGGGAGTAAGGGGGAAGATGATCCACTTATAAGGAAAGAGGAATGTCTTGGAGATGGGGAGAGGTGGGGTAGTAAAGGCAGAAAAGTTGACAGAACGTTCAAGAGTTTTATTCCTTGAGATCTTCGTGTTTGGTCAGTTCCTAGTTTAAGAAAGGCTGATAGGTATATACTGAAGGCTTTTATATATGCTGCTAAGGTCATAATAGATATATAAAAGTGTATCTTTAATTAGGAAAGCTTGTTAGGTTAGTGAAAATCCTGATCGTAAATGGGGTAGTTGGGATGCGTGTTGGGTGAGTAGTGAAAATCGGAGAAATAATGATAAGTATAAGGCTGGAATTCACAAGCATATGATCACCTCCTCATGACTAAGAATTCGATTTGCAGTATGAACGACAGGGGGAGATTCTACACTTTCCTTTCTTCGTGCTTCCTGCAAAAAGAATCTTACTTTCCTCAGGGTGATCTTGAGTTGGTGAATCCACGTCTTTATCTGTTAGTTTTTTTTTTCTAGGTCAATTGAGGTTAGATGAGGAATATCGAAGACTTGAGGGGTATAAATGGTGTCAATTGAGATGTAAATGGTGCCAGTCACATCTCACAGAATTAGCCAGTCAGATATCAAATGTCTAATACAGTTTCAGTGCTGAGTGAGGAATATTTGAGAAGTATCATAGTTAGATTCAGCATACAAGATTCTGTTGGATTGGCTGATGTGGATGTGTGAGTGATATACAAAAATAGTCATTTGAGAAGTATGAATGCTGTGGGTCAGATTTGTAAACTTGTGCTAGGTAAGGAGGTATGGGCATGAGAAATATGTGATGGTGTAGGTATGCGAGAGATATGTGATGGTGTGGGTATGTGAGATATGTGATGGTGTGGGTGCGTATGATGTGAGTATGCGAAAGATATGTGATGGTATGGGCATGTGAGAGACAGAACTATGATGGTATGTGAAAGATGTGTGATAGTGTCATTCAGATGTACCAGGATGAAAGAACATTTGATATATTTACAGTAGTGGGTCAGGTCTATAATGTTTCATTGAGTGAGGGGTTATAAAATTTTGATAAAGATGAAATGGTCTTAGTTATATATACAACGTGAACATCTGAGAGTAATAATTAGTCAGTTGCATCCATAAGACTATAGTAATGTGTGAGAGTGAATTGTTTGAGTTAGAGCTGGTTAAGTGGACGGTTGAGGGACTGACAAGTGTGTGAGTCAAAATTATGAAGGTTACAGATAGAAAATGACAGTGTGAGTCCATGCTATATTGTCTGGTTAGGTTCTAGTGCATTTAGGGTGATTAAAGAGTGGTGACAGTTTGAGAGATTTAGAGTCAGAGCTTTCAGGAAGGATATTTGGGTTATAAATGAGTTAGTCAGATCTATAAGGTATTTTGTGTGAGTAGTGGTGAATGAACTGAGAGGTGTAGAAAGGTGTAAGTCACAACTATAAGGTGGACACTTGAATTATAATACGAGTCAGTCACATCCTTAAGGTATTTTGTGTGAGTAGTGGTGAATGAACTGAGAGGTGTAGAAAGGTGTGAGTCGTGACTAAAGGTGGACACGAATTACGAGTCAGTCAGATTCAAACGGCCTTGTTGGGTGAGTAGTAAACATTTTGAGATAGAGTAGCGTGAGTCAGGTCTATGAGGCTCTGTTAGGCTCTAGTAGCGAGGCCTGCGACAAAGCGGGGAAAGGTGTGGGATCAGGTTATCGTCTAAGATGGCTTCCTCTCACCTCTTCCTTATGACTTTCTTCATCCGGCACGTTACTGATCTCTTATATGTTACTTATGCACAGTACCTTCATTATCAAGACAAATACAGTACAAAGGAAGGTAAGGTATATTAACTAGATATATCGCTAAGGAAGAGGTATAAGAAATCTATGACCCCGTGTGTTAAGAGGTCAATACACACTCAGGCAGCCTCAACCAAGGAAGGCCTGAGAGTGTACGAGGCTCTGTGGAGGTGGGGTGGGGGCCTGAAGCTGCTCTAGGCTCTGTCAGGTGGGGGGAGGGGAGCTCTGTGCTACGCGGTAAGCTCTCTGTCACTGAGCTGGGCTGGCGCTTGAGCTGATTTTAACCCCTTCAGTGCTAGGATCTCGTTTTGATTTCATAGACACCTGAAGAAAGAACCCCAAGCACTGAAGGAGTTTGGAAAGAAGAGCATATGCAGTTTAGCAGAGGGTTTAGGCAGTCGAGAAAAAATAAAATTAAATATAACGTTATTCCTACTATCGATAGACGACTTACTTCAGCAATGTAAGGGTTAAAAGGATGCTTTGTGGGTGTGAGGGTGGGATAGTGAAGTCTCTTGAACACACACCACACCCACACACACCATATTATTTATCGAGTCCAAATTACACCCATTTTGGAGGGGGGGGGGAGGCTTTTGAAAAATTCTTGAAAATCGAAATTGATAAAATACAAATAAAAAATAAATAAACGCCTGTGGATATTCGGGCGCTAAAGAAATAAATCCCATATATCTCAAATTCTTCACGCGATTATTGAAAAGTAGGATTTGCTGTCCACCCCCTTTGTATCTTCCTGAATTAGTGTTTGAAGCTGAAAGAGAAGAGAAGTAATCGGTCGTAAAAACAGCATCTGAGCATTGAAAGTGCATAAAAACTTCCAATTCCTGATAGTCTTTTGTGGAATTATACTCATTTAGGCGCAAAGCTGCCGTCTCTCCATCTAGAACACTGAGCTAAAACAATGCATTAACACTACAATAAATCCTAATCATGAAGAAGTGCTATGGGATAGATGTAGAACCGTAGTACTGTCTTATTTTCCTACTGACCAAAGGGGGGACAGGCTGCAAAAGGACGAAAATCTACGCCAATTTAAAATGAAGAATTAACATTACAATTGATCCTAGTCATGAAGAAATGCTACGGGATAGATGTAGAACCGTGGTACTGTCTTATTTTGCTACTGACCTAGGGGAGGGGATAGGCTGCACAAGGACGAAAATCTACGCCAGTTCAAAGTGAAGGAACTATAGTATAGACGTGGCTAGCCTGCATCCCACGTCAAAAGGCGCGTTCAGTAGAGAGGGATAAAACTGAACACAATGCTCTCACTTTGGGTTCACAAATGACCATCAGGAATTAGGGTTTTATCTACATCTTTCCTCTCTCAGTTTTAACCTCGTCAGTACGGTGATCTCTTTTTATATATTCTTGCTACATCCAGACGATTTTATTTAGCTCTGGGTCAGCATTTCGAACTGGAGGGGTTTGAACAGCCTCCATTATTTTTTTTTCGACTATGGACTTGCATCAAACTGAATAAAATCGTCTGGTAGCACAGAGATTAAACAAAAAAAGCATCATCGTACTGAAGGAGTCACGAACACGACCGTGCGAAGATAATACTCGGTGAAGCATAAACTGAAGCAGCGAAGCGAGCTAAAGCGAAGCATGAAGGAGGTGCGTGAGGCAAGCGTGTAGCAAGGAGCGTTTGCAAGCGGAGCGGCGGCTGTCTGGCTGTCTGGTAGAGAAGGATGGGGTGGTTGGAGTTGTGGGTCGGGCTGGTCAATGTTACCCGCAGCTCTAGCCGGATGCGGAAATGGTCTTCCTTCTCGCGTGTGACCGTGGCCGTGATCCTTGACCCGTCCAGTTCTTTGCCGTCCTTGGTCCAGCGAGAGGTAGGCTGCGGGTCGGCACGTACCACCGCCTCCATCAGAACCCGACCTGCTTTCTCCTCAAACTTGATGGTCGGCTTCTCCACGAACACCGGCGCCTGGCCCTTGGGTTCCGGCTCGGCTTCAATGTTCAGGTTCACGTTGGCTGTGGCCTCGCCGAACTGGTTCATGGCCACGCACTTGTACTTGCCCGCGTCGCTCCCACACGGGTCCTGAGTCACCAACACAGTCAAGGGGGCAAGTCAGGCGGTGCGGGGTCAAAAGGGGCGGGGCACATCAGTCAAAAGTTGAACTGGGAGACTCTGGGGTCATTTGGGGCTGGGTAGAATTCGGTCAAAGTTGGAGTGATACTTTTGGGGTCGTTTGGGGTCATTTTGGGCCAAGTCAAAGTTGAAGTGAGATTTTTGGGTTCTTTTTGGGTGCAGGTCAAAGTTTAAGTGAGATTTTTGGGTTCTTTTTGGGTGCAGTTTTGGTCATAGTTTGAGTGAAAATTCTGGGGTCATGTGGGGTCTACTGAAGCGGAAAAGTTCCGTCAAAGTTGGGGTGGGGGAAGGGGGGACCTGGCCAAACACACAGAGGCCAGCGTGAAAGGCGAAACAGAGGAACAATGATCACCAAAATGCAGATATTGCCTTGAGATAACACACTCCATAGGCAACACAGTCGTGACCACACGGAACAGGCACAGGCACGCACACAAAGCACACACGTAGAGGAGGCAACGCACACGAAAATGATGCGTACACAAACAAACACGCAGGTAGCAAATACATAACAGAAACCAACACACACAAACACACAAGGAGACTGACGCTCATAAGAATACAAGCAACACACACACAAGCGTTGGCACACACGAGGACAAACACGATAAACACAAGCCTCTTATGAATTCAGGCAAAACAAAAAAACATTGCAGAGAACAATCCACACAAGCTTGAGATCCGATTGCATCTGGGGAGGTGACGAACGGAAGAACTAAGGGAACGGAGGAAGGGGAGTTGTGAGCGGCGAGAGGCAGGGTGGACGGAGGAGGGAGGGGAGGAGATGTGGATGGAGCGGTGGGAAAGTTGGATACAAGGAAGAAGAACAGGGAGATGGGAAAGTGGATGAGACAAAATGATAAATTGGGAAAAGAGGAAGGAAGGGGTGAACAAAGGAGGGGGAGAGGAGAGAACGTGGAAAGAAATCGGGCTGCACGGGGGAGGAAGAGGGTTGGGAGTCTTTTCATTCAGACTGAGGCGCTTGAATTGTGTGATTCTATCAGAGAATTAATTACTCAGGTGTTACAAACAGTCACAGAATAAATACTATGTGTCACGGATGTAAAGTAGGCCTTCAGTTATGAATATTCAAGTGGTACTGGAATTTATATGGGAAGAATGTGCCTGTTACGATTTATATAAGTTACATAATAACTTTCGTTTCGGTTTAACGTAACAAAAAATGAAAATGCAAAGTACAGAAATGGAAGAAAATTATATAAATTATATAGATTTTATGTTTCTTTTCAAGCGCCTTTCAACTAGGAAGCTTATAAAGTTTCCACACACGAACTACAAAGTGAGGAAGGTGTGAGGCGGTGGGTGCGGGGAAGGGAGAGGGGAAGGGGGCACCAGGGGGACGCAGGGGGACAAGGAAGGAGTGCGGGAGTATCAAGGGAAGGTAGGGGGACGAAGAAGGGGGCCGGGGAGATCAGGAGAGTGTAAGGGGGGCACAATACACCCCTCCCAGCAACCAGGTCACAAGGCGGCACAACAGACAGGCACACAGACCACACAGCAAGAAGAGGGGCGGGGTACTGACTATCAACACTTCGCTATGGGCATGTTGATATCTGTATTACACTGGTTTATGGCTTAGTGAAAAAAGTGCTCAGTGAAAAACTGATGTGGGCCGCTGGAAAAACTCTAAATAAACTCTAAATGGTTTAAAGTGTGACGCTTGGCTGGTATCAGGTATTGTCACTGTACTGTTCGCAAAAAACTTCTTCTTTTCTCATTGTTCTCTTATGTTTTACCATTTTATTATTTGAGTTCTCTGTACTATTGGCAAAAAACTGGTCTCATCTTTTCTCATTGCTCTCTTTTGCCCTCTTTTGTTTTCTTTTACCATTTTCTTAATTTGGGTTCAAAATTGCGTCCTGGGGAACTGGTAAATATTCGCTTTATGACATGACCTTCATTTTTAAAGAGAATTATTATTTTCGCCTCTACTTTAAGCTGACCATCTTTTTTTTATGTAAATGATTAGTTATGTGATAAAGAGACATTATTATTATGATTTCTGTCACACTAATAATTTTACCCCAAACCACCACCGCAAATGAGCAAGAAGTCAAAGAAAAACATCTGAAAAATCTTATCATATACTTTACCATGACTATCCTTAACCTAACCTGACCTGACCTGACCTGACCTAACCTAACCTAACCTGATCTAACCTAACCTAACCTGACGTAACCTAACCTAACCTGACGTAACCTGACCTAAGCTAACCTAACCAAATCTAACCTAACTTTAACAAATCTAACCTAACCTAACTTAACCTAACCTAACCTAAACTAACGTAATCCAACCTGACCTAACCTAACCTAACCTAACTTAAGAACCTAACTTAACTTTTTGCCATGAAACGAAGAAAATCCCTCACTAACTCCTCGATTTTTTTTTTTTTTTTTTGAACATCTAAAAACCCGATTTATTAACTCTTTGATGATCAGATTTCATTATTAGTGTTCGGTATACAAATATTTATTGACGAAAACAGAGTCTACTGTACCGACTTTTCAAAATGGAAGTGGCAAAAACAGAAGGTAGGTCACGTCAAAAAACGAATATTTTAGCAATCTTATGCAACTCAGGTTTATTTAGATGAATCAGACGAGTAAAATAATTCTTACCTTACTTTTGAAAATACGCAAAATACGATACCACTGACCAATAAAGGGATATGACTTAAAATGAACCAGCACAAAAATTAGTCAAGGAATGAAGAAAAAAGTAAAAATAATGAACTCAAAAAAGGCACCGTTCTCAAAATTATCCATGGAATGAGCATAAAAAAAATCTGTCCTCAATCTGAAAGGGGTAAATTGAATGTAAACGAAGCTGTAAACAAGAGTAATAGTCATTGTTTAAGTATGATTGTTGTTTATTCAGAAAATGACTTAAATTCTACTAAATATATGGGTGTTCACAGTGAATGGATTTTAAAATTAATTATGGCTGCCTGATATGCTTTAGGTTTTGGTATATCTAGATGCTGATATATTTTAAATGAATGCTGAAGACTGAATATACTCACGAATTGATCAAGCAGTATACTCTTTAATATTAACGTGATATATTTAAAGGTAAAGCATATTTTAGTGTATGCTAGTTATGTTATACTCTAAAATAGATGTAAAATAGTTGTACAGCATATTTTTGAGTATGATAGATATGTAACACGCTGA
This sequence comes from Coenobita brevimanus, assembly GCF_032717465.1. NCBI lineage: Eukaryota > Metazoa > Arthropoda > Malacostraca > Decapoda > Coenobitidae > Coenobita > Coenobita brevimanus. Next base: position 1,005,407 of record NC_136992.1, on the reverse strand, counting down.
AATAGATGTAAAATAGATGTAACTGTTGAAGGACCTGCTGTAGGATGAGGTGGGGGGGGACAGCGCAAGGGCAAACTCAAGGTCCTACTCCACATGCATCGAAAGCTTCATCGTCAGCACTCCAGCAGACGTGCAATTGAAGCTCAACCAAACGGATCAACCAACTGAGACTCACCACACAAATCAATTGAGTCCCAGTTATGCAAAAAAAAAGTGACCCTGATAAAAAAAAAAAAAAAAAAAAGAGAGCCAGTTCAACCAGAAAGACGAACCATTTTACCAAACTAGCATTACCACAACCACCTGAGACCTACTACAAGCACCTGGGACCTACCACAACCACCCGGGACCTACTACAATCACCCGGCACCTACCACAAGCACCTGGGACCTACCACAACCACCTGGGACCTACCACAAGCACCTGGGACCTACCACAACCACCCGGGACCTACCACAAGCACCTGGGACCTACCACAACCACCCGAGACCTACCACAACCACCTGGGACCTACCACAACCACCTGGGACCTACCACAACCACCTGGGACCTACCACAACCACCTGGGACCTACCACAACCACCTGGGACCTACCACAACCACCTGGGACCTACCACAACCACCCGAGACCTACCACAACCATCTGAGACCTACCACAACCACCTGGGACCAACCACCATCTTTAAAGGTAGGTGGTACGGTCCTTAAGGTGTGTCTTAAAATAAAAGTGAGATTTTCGGTTTCACATACACTAATTACAGTTTCCTTTAAAAAGATAATGCCAGGAGAAAAATCGTAGCAACATGGAAAATAAATCGCCAAGGAAAAGGTGTTGTGGAATTTCTTAATCTCTCAAAAATGCAGTCCTAAGTCCCCCAGTTCATGAGCCTACCACTGAATATTGTCCAGATAACTCAAAAAAACAAAAACTCATCAAAATTCGAGATGCAGCAGCGAATATTAAGGATCAGATTTTCAGTGGCCCTGTGAGCTTCGTTGCACCTCTCCCTAAGCGAATTATTTTGCCTGATGCACCTTAAAAACCATTCTATTTTTATGCTCCCCATTTCTGTCTACCGTACACATATTTTGCGTCAATAACATAGACGAGGACACTGAGGAGCAACTTGTGGAATAAATCGCTAAGGAAGAGTTGTTGGGAAGTCTCCAGAGCCACTTGATTATGAACCTTCATAGTTACGATGAAAAAACTGGAAGAAGGGAGAGACAGAGATGCATTGAGGAGGAGATGAATTTACAAACAGATATAACTAGAAAATATACGTAACAGCACGATATCAAAGAACGAGTTGGTTGAGGGCAGAGTCGAAAGCACAGAATTCAACTACCATAGATTAAAAAAAAAGATCAGGAGCACCACATTGTAAAACAATAAGGAAGGGAGGGGGATTCAACTGCAGGCAAAAGGACTATCAGGCAATCGACACATCTCAAGAGGTGTGAAAACAATTACTTAGCAAGACCATAATGTATAAGGGGGAGGGACTTATTCCAGGCAAGGGGGATCTCTAAGGGAATCGACACTCTCATCGGGGATACAGACTATTTCTTACGAGGGTCCAACAATGAAAAGGGTCAACCATCTTCAAGCACGGTAGGTTTCGACCCTCAAGCAGGAAGAATTGAATCCCAAGCAAGAGGAGACTGGAAGGGAAACCACCAAACACACAGACAAACAAGACCCACAAAAAAGACCCACACACATTAACAAGACCCGCATAAACAAAACACGACCCTACCTCAAAGACCAACCAAGACAACCCTAGGGAAAAAGGAAAATCACCCAGTTCCTCCGCTCTCACCTTGACGATGCACGAATACTCGAACATCTCCTCGGTGACCTTGTGCTCCTTGAGGACGAGTCTCTTGGCCTCGGACAGTTTCACCCCGTCCTTGAACCACTCGACGGTCGGCTGTGGCTTGGCCTTACACCGCACCTTCATGGTAATCATGGTGCCAGTTTCGTTGGGGATGATGGAGGGTTTGTCCAGGAAGGTAGGAGCGAAGCCTTCTGGGACGGCCTTCCCCTCTGTAATGAGAAGTAGGTTAGTCCTTTTAGTGTCACTCGTGTGTTTACATTTCAATTCATCTTCTTTTGTTTTTATTTTCATTCATCTTCTCGTGTGCTTTATTTTTTTTTTCTTCTTCCCCTCGTGTGTGTTCATCTTTATTTATTCTCTTCGGTGCCATCTCTCGTCTCCTTTACTCCACTTCGTGTTATGGCGGCTCATCTTCTTTACTTGTGTCATCCTGTGTTCTGTGAGTAATGAGTGTGGTGGAATGAAAAAAAGGCTGTGTGTGTGTGTGTGTGTGTGTGTGTGTGTGTGTGTGTGTGTGTGTGTGTGTGTGTGTGTGTGTGTGTGTGTGTGTGTGTACAATATTTACTGCAGACTCTCCATTCATTCTGCAATTAAATAAAAAGACATTTTAAAGTGTCTTCATTATCAACATCCTAACCGGTGGATCGACACCAACATTTCGACAACACAGGCTCACAGAGGGAACAGTAGGAAGGGTAAATGAAACGCTTCACGGTGATACATATATTTCGAAACTGAAACCAAAACTCAGGAAAGAAAATCAGTATCAACAGAAACTCAAAAATAAACGTTATTGGTGGTGTTGTTTATGTTATAGCTCCAAGCTCGTCTAAAATGTGAACCCAGTGGACTGCAGGCTGAAGTCACAGCTTGCATCTACTATCCACCTTTTGAGTTAACAGGGAGGTAGTTGAGGGACGTCTGTATAACCAGGCAGTGAAGCCGACTGGTTACATCAGTCCCACCACATGAAGGCGTCCCTCTCCAGTAACCCCCCCCCACCCCACACAAGAGTCGGGAAACGTTTAAGCACAGGTAGTCTCGACTCAAGGTCAACCTCGAACACCCTAACTCACTCTCGAAGTTGAGGGCGATGTTTGCGTTGGAGTCGCCGAACGGGTTGAAGGCATTGCACCGCCACTGTCCCCCATCCGAGGCTTCAGGCTTGACGATGATCACGGATACGACGTACGTGTCTTTGCCGAGGATCTTCTTGTAGATGGAGACCCGACCTTGCTCTTGAACCATCTGTAGGCAGGTGGTGTTATTTACGATTCAGGGAAGTCTAGGGCAAAGTCAGATCCAGTGAGGTCAAACTAGGTCAAAATTAAGTACAGTGGGGTCAAACCAAGTCATAGCCAAGTCCAGTGAGGTCAAACCAGGTCAAAGTCAAGCCAGTGAGGTCAAACCAGGTCAAAGTTAAGTCCAGTGGGGCCAAATCAGGTCAAAGTTAAGTCCAGTGGGGTCAAACAAAGTCAAAGTTAAGTCCAGTGGGGTCAAACCAGGTCAAAATTAAGTCCAGCGAGGTCAGATCAAGCCAGTCAAGTCCAGTGAGGTCAAATCGGGTCAAAGTCAGATCCAGTGAGGTTAAACCAGGTCAGTCAAGCCCAGTGAGGTTAAACCAGGTCAAAGCCAAGTCCAGTGAGGTCAAACAAGGTCAAGGTGAAGTCCAGTGGGGTCAAACAAGGTCAAAGTCATGTCCAGTGGGGTCAAACAACGTCAAAGTCAAGTCCAGTGAGGTCAAACAAGGTCAATTATAGCTTCTTGACCTTACCTCAGTGCCCAGTGAAGTCAAATATCTTAGTGCCAAGTGAGATCAAATAAGAATAAGTGAGGTCAAGGTCAAATTAGGCCCATTGAAGTCAAGTAAAGTCAAATGAAGTCAAACGAGGTCAGTTTAGGGCTGGATGACCTTACCTCAGTGCCAAGTGAAGTCATATAAGGTTAAGTCCAGGATAAATAAGGCCAAACGAGGTCAAGGTCATATACGGCCAAGTCAAGTGAAGTCAAATAAGACCAAATGAGGTCAAACGAAGTCACAAAGCTTAGGTCAAGGTCAAATCAAGCCAAGGGAGGTTAACTGAAGTCAAATGAGGCCAAGTGAGGTCAAGGTCAAATAATGCCAAATGAAGTCACAGAAGACTAACTGAGGTCAAGGTCAAATAATGCCAAGTGAGGTCAAGTGATGTCAAAACAAGGTCAATTCAGGTCAAGGTCAAATAATACCAAATGCGGTCAAACGAGGTCAATTTAGGTCCAGGCCAAATAATGCTGAGGACAAACGAGGTCAAAAGATGTCAAGGTCAAAAAATACAAAGTGGAGTCAACGATGTAAATTTAGGTCAAGGTCAAATAATACCAAGTAAGGTCAGGCGAGGTCAAGGTCAAATAATACAAAATGAGGTCAAACGAAGCCAAGGTAAAACAATACCGAGTGAGGTCAAATTAGGTCAAGGCCAAATAGTACCAAGTGAGGTCAAACGAGGTCAAGGTCCAATAAAACCAAGAGAAGTCAAACGAGGGCAAGGTCAAATAATAAAAAATGAGGTCAAACGAGGTCAAGGTCAAATAATACAAATGAGATCAAACGAGGTCAAGGTCAAATGTCGAGATGTATGGTATGTAGGAGGACTACTGGGCCTTGGGAACAGGCTGTGAAACCTATGCCAGGAGTCGGACACATAAAAAAAAAGTAAGGTCAAACGAGGTCAATTAATACAAAGTGGTCAATCGACGTCAAGGTCAAATAATACCAAGTGAGGTCAAACACGGCCAAGGTCAAATAATGCCAAGTGAGGTCAAATGAGGTCAATTTTGGTCAAGGTCAAATAATGCCAAGTGAGGTCAAATGAGGTCAATTTTGGTCAAGGTCAAATAATACCAAGTGAGGTCAATCGGGGTCAATTCAAGCAGCGGTTCTCAAACTTTGTATTGTATGACCCTATTTTGGAATATTTCAAGACTTCGTGACCCACGTGAGAGAGAGAGAGAGAGAGAGAGAAAGTAACCGGTATGTGGCCTATCGTAGTTATTATGAATATGCTAATAGTGTAATATTCTAATTACAATTTCAATTAGGTAAATAAAATACACTGAAATCATTAGGTCCAACCAACGTCCGTGCGACCCATCAAAAGTCCTCTCGCGACCCATAGTTTGAGAATCCCTGAATTAAAGGCTGGATGACCTCACCTCAGTGCCCTTGAACCAGGTGACCTCCGGCTCCGGGTTGGCCTCCAGCAGACACTCCATCACCAGTTTCTCGCCCTCCTGACGGATCTCGGGCTTCTTGGGGAACCGTGGGGCCTTGCCGTCGGGGATCCTGGCAGGGGGAGATTGTTGGGGAAATTAGTGGGAAAATTGGGAAAATGTTGGGGGAAATTGGGGGAAAAGTTGGGAAAATTGGGGAAAATGGGAAAATTGTTGGGGAAATTTGGGGAAAATGTTGGGGAAATTGGGGAAAATGTTGGGGAAAATTAGGAAAACTGGGGAAATTGTTGGGAAAATTGGGGAAAATGGGAAAATTGTTGGGGAAAGTTGGGGAAAATGTTGGGGGAATTGGGGAAAATGTTGGGGAAAAATAGGAAAAATGGGGAAATTGTTGGGGAAAACTGGGGAAATTGTTGGGGAAACTGGGGAAATTGTTGGGAAAATTGGGGAAAATTAGGAAAAATGGGAAAATTGTTGGGGAAAATTAGGAAAAATGGGGAAATTGTTGGGAAAAACTGGGGAAATTGTTGGGAAAATTGGGGAAAATTGTTTAAGTTTGGGTTTATTTTTTGATGTTGAGCTGTGGAGTCAGGATGTAAAAAAATATGAGTTGCGAGGGCTTCGTGTGTGTGTGTGTGTGTGTGTGTGTGTGTGTGTGTGTGTGTGTGTGTGTGTGTGTGTGTGTGTGTGTGTGTGTGTGTGTGTGTGTGTGTGTGTGTGTGTGTGTGTGTGTGTGTGTGTGTGAGAGAGAGAGAGAGAGAGAGAGAAGAGTATGAACAGACTCCCTTTGACATACGCACCACTCTACATTCCACTCACTTAGGCTTGTGTGTGTGTGTGTGTGTGTGTGTGTGTGTGTGTGTGTGTGTGTGTGTGTGTGTGTGTGTGTGTGTGTGTGTGTGTGACAGAGACAGACAGAAATATAAACAGACATCCCTTGACACACACTACAGCACAACCCACTCACTTAGGCTTGTCTGAGGCGGTCTTGCCCTCGAAGTGCAGGTTGATGGTCGCTATACCTTCCCCGTGTATGTTCGAAGCCTTAGCCCTGTACTCCCCCTCGTCTGCGTCCGACACCCGAGTTATTTCCATCGTAACCCTATGATACGCACTCCCGTCCGGCGCTAACTTCATCTGGTGGCGACTGCTCTCCTTCAACTTCTTGCCTTTGAACTCCCTGGCATCAGTAAGAGGGTAGGTTAGATGGGGGTATGGTTAGGTTGGTTATCTTCGTCATTATCATCATTATTTTCATCATTAGCGTCCTTATACATAGTTTTATTATCATCATCAGTAGCATCTTTTACTGTATCATCATCATCATCATCATCTTCAGCATTATTACTAACTTCATCTTCAGTGTCACTATCATCATTTTCAGTTATATTTACTATTGATCTTCATGACAAAAATGCCAGTCAGGTTGAAGTGAAACTAGTATAGATCTTTATGAAAAAAAAAAAAAATGGGCCAAGTTGAAGTGAAAGTAGTTCAGACTTGACAAAATTCTGGGCCATGTTAAGGTGAAAGAACTTTAACAAAAAATCTGGACTAAGTAAAAATGCATATAGAGCTTTTAAGACAAAAATTTGGGCCAAGTTAAGGGGAACGTAGTATAGACATGACAAAAATCTTGGCGAAGTTAAGGTGAAGACAGCGTGGATCTTCAAGACAATTATCTGAGCCAGGTTAAGGTGAAAGTAGTATAGTATTTATGCATCGAACGGTAAATTCACCTGAAAATTAATGAGTCAAAGATGAAGACAGTATAGATCTTTAGGACAAAATCGAAGCCAAGTTAAGGTGAAAGTAGTATGGATATTTATGCATCAAAACATATATTCATTTGAAAATTCGTGAGTCAATGAAATTAGAGATTTTTATACATCAAAGAATATGTTCAACTGAATATTCGTGACTCAAAGGTAGATTTCTATAGATCAAAAGATATGCTCATTTGAAAATTCGTGAGTCAAAGAAGGCAGAGATTTTTATACATAAAAAAAATATGCTCATCTGATAATTCGTGTGTCAAAGAAGGTAGATTTCTATGCATCAAAAGATATGCTCATCTAAGAATTCGTGTGTCAAAGTAGATTTCTATACATCAAAAGATATGCTCATTTGAAAATTTGTGTGTCAAAGAAGGTAGATCTCTATACATCAAAAGATATGCTCATTTGAAAATCTGTGAGTCAAAGGAATTATGCACTCACCACACGACAGTAGGCGGGGGATTGGCTGCACACCGACAACTGAAGATCACTGCCGACCCATCCTCGCTCTGCTTGATGCTGGGTCGCTCCGTGAAGGTCGGCTTGACACCCTTAGGGGGCGACTCTTCGGCTGTGTGTTTCATAAAGGAACCTGACCACGCAGACACGCACAGGAGAGACGGGCCCTTGTTAGAGACATGGTGGGGGAACACGGCGAGGTGATGGTGTGGTGGTGATGGTGTGAGAGACAGAGAGAGAGAGAAGTCAGAATGAACAGAGAAAAAATAATGAAAAAGGAAAATCAAGTAGGCCTAAAAAGACAAGGAAAGGCAGTAAAATAAGAAGCAGAAGTAGTAGCAGAAGGAGAAGTAGAAACAGTAGCGGCAGAAGGAAGAAGGGAATGAAGACTAAGAGAGTATGAGTGAGAAGAGATGAGTATGAGTGATGAGGCAGTGAATGAAGATGTTACTCATACTGTCGCTTGAGCCAGATGTTACCGCTCAACATTAATTAAAGTACCATTTAAACATCCTTAAACTTCGGATGCACTCAAAAAAAAAAAAAAAATCTGTATACGTGACATCATCTCTTTAGTTCAGTTACTATTTATTTTTTTAAACACACTTCCCCAGCTCAGAAAAGTATGATGACAATTTCCATTTAATAAGACCAAATTTATTAAGGAAGAAGAATATATCATCTAATCAAGCAAAGTCAAAAATTATATGCAAATAATTTAATCAATAATTACAAACTATAGAAAATCCTACATATCGATACACTTTTTAGGATGTCAATGTTCTGTGGAAAACTGACGTCAAATGATGTCACCCGAAGTTTGGGGGAAATTCTGACGTCAAATGATGTCACCCGAAGTATGGGGGAAATTCTGACATCAAATTATGTCACCCGAAGTTTAAGGGTTTAGGTCACGTTTAGGACCCAACCCAGGTCACCTCAAATGCCAAAATAATAAAAGTTTCCATCTTAATTACAATCAGTAATTAAATTTTTGTATTAAGCAACAGAAGCTATTATAATGAAAGAACGATAATGAAGAAAAATGACAGAAAAAATTATAGACTCAAGAGTAAGAACAAGAATTAATTGACAAATAAAGCATCAATAATAATAATAATAATAATAATAATAATAATAAGTGTACAATTATTCTGGCATGTGAAGGAGACCCAAGCTACCTAGAAATTAATACATTTAATAAGACCAACTGTGAAGTAGTTTACGGCTCAGCACTAAACACTGGAGAAGCTGTTGTGGAAATTATAATCAAGAGAAGTAAATAAGAACACAGAATATGATTAAAAGAAAAGATTAAGACTGAGGAAAGCAAATATTAAGACAGAAAAGTAAATACGAAGATTGACAGAAAATGAATACCAAGATTAACAGAGGAAAATATTAACATTAACAAAGGAGTACACTCATTAACGTAAGTAAACATTAAGAATAAAGACTGAGAGAAGTAAACATGGAGACAGAAAAATAAAGCATAACAAAGGAGGTAAACACTCTTCAATTTAAGTAAACATTATGAAAATTTTGAGACTGACAAAAGTAAATATGGCGATGGACGAAAATAAATACCAAGACTGATGAAGATTAGCATTAACAAAACTAAACATTATGAAAATATTAAGATCAACCAAGGATTCAAACTCACGTGAAAGCAACTGTATAAGAAAACAATGAATGAAACATTTTAATATAAATTTACAAGAAGTAAAAGATAAGCCTATGGGCCTTCACTACAAACTTTCTTGTAACATTACCAAACTTCTTAACCTTTATTTATTTATTCATTTATTAAAGGGGTCGCTAAATCAATTGGACGTGTGCAGTTTTAAAATAGCGTATGATCTTTCAACATCAGTTTACTTAGCCAAACCAAAACACATCTAACCTGGCTTTACTTAGTCTAACCTCAGCTAACCCAATCTAACCTATTTGACCTAATCTCCCACCCAGAGAGAAAAAAAATCCAGCCTAACTTACTCTCACTGAACCGAACACACCATAATCTAGACAACAGTATAGTTTAAGATAACCTGGTCTACCCTAATCTAAATGGCCCTAACATAACCTAACAAAATTTACCTGACCTGAGCTTCATGCTAACATATCCTATCCTAACCTAAGCAAATCTAATTTCAAAAAGCCTAATATTTTCCACGATTATCTAAGGAAGTATAACTAAGTAAGGCCAGATTCTCTTTTATTTGACCTGGTTCAGTAAAAATTAAATTTCCGGATCTATAGCTGATATTCTGATGTGCTTTAAGAAAATATTCAATGTGGAGAAAGAATTTTGTTTAGGTAGGGGAATTTGAAGTGAAGCCCCATAAAATGAAATCTCACTGAGACAATAATAATAATAATAACAATAAACACTATGAACATAATAAGACAACCACTTAACAGAATCAAGAGGTACAGAAATATAAGAACATAAGAGGACAAACACACAAGTAGAGAAAACAAAAGAGCAATGTATGAGAGCGTCTAGCAGTCAGTAAAGGAGTATATCCGTACCAATATACTTGTCGGTCAGGCTGTCAGGAGTGAGTTGGTTGTAGGGCCACAGAGCAGTAAGTTAGTCAGTATCTTTAGGCGTCATTCTAAGGCCAACAGCATATCCTACGGCCACACAGACAAAAAGAGCAGTTGAGGGGTCAGGCGTCACATCCACAGTGGACAGAATGTAATGGCGAAAATCCCACGCTCAGAATTATAGTCCGCGTAATTTAACCTGGCAAAACTTGGCCACGCCTCCACCTTGCGTACTACGCCGTGATTGGGTGAACCCAACGAGGGGTCACAGATGCAGGATTTCACCATCATGATATTAGCCAATCATCTGCAAGGGATGGCGTAGGGGGCGTCCTTGCCAGGAAAACTAAGATGGACTATAGGCCAATTTTCCTTGTCTCTGAGTACTTCCAGACAATGAGTGAGTTAATGACGTGCTCACTCATCGGGACAGTGTTTGGTAAGTCAGGAGTGCATGTGATGTCTCCGTCTGTGGGACTGTCTCCATTCACGTTGTTTACTTGCCAACAGTAGTAGCGTCAGTTATGGTTATGTCCTCGCTACAACTTCAACATCTCCTCTACAAGCTGTATATCCAGTTTAATAGATACAGGCTTCTTTATCACGTGGTCAGAAGAGCTACCAGCGGCATACCTCGCTCTGCAAAGGCTACATTACTAGTTAGGACAACCACGAGAGATGGTGGTAGTCGGGCTTTAGGGGTGAGTGTGCTAGGCTACGATAGTGATGGTGGAGAGGTCTGGGACTCTCAAGTGATCGAGGAGATGAACAAAGGGGCTAGGACAAGGGTACGACAGTCATCAATGTCCACTTACTCGGTCTCATAAAAAACGTCCACTTCTTCAGTCTCATCAACGTCCACTTACTCAGTCTCATCATCAATGTCCACTTACTCAGTCTCATCATCAATGTCCACTTATTCAGTCTCATCAACGTCCACTTACTCCAGTCCTCATACAGTCAGACCCAACAACACAACCTCCACCCATTGGCCTGGTGAGGATATTCCACCACACAAAGCCCACACTGAAACAGAACAACAAAACTACCCCAAAATATCACACAATTACTTCCTGCCAGCCAGCCAATGCATTCCTCACAGATCGACACATATCACATCGTTCAGTCACTAGGACGAAGACACAACATGAATGACAACAAAGGCCCGCCATTAAACACGTAATAGATTCATTTGGTTGATTTATCAAGGCTATTACTTCAAGCTTAATTATTGCTGTATTACTTATAATATTATATACCGAAATCTCTTCGATAAAGATGTCAAAGTGGTTATTTGAATCTTTATATAATAGATAAGTGATGGTAATTTTAGACTGATTTACTGTATGGTCGACTGCAACATTCAAATTCCCGAAGACGAAGTCGAAGGCCTTGGGCGACTGAGCCAAAAAAAAGTTTTCCGTCTGTTCGTCCGTCCATCCGTCCGTCCATCTTTCCGTTCGTCTGTTCGTCCGTCCGCTCGTTCGTTCGCGCTCCACAGGCCGCAGTTATGAACCGATTTTGGTGACTGAAGTGTCAAATAAATCTTTTCCAGCTGATGGACTGCCTTGTCTTTGTGGTCGACACGCTTAGGTCAAGCCCAAAGTCAGTGTGACCACAAAAAGGTCAAGGTCAGACAGCTCACTTCTTTATTCATAGGTATGGAATTTGTATCATTGGAAGGAGCAATCAAAAATGCAGTAATCTGTGCCCTCATCACAATTTTGAAACTACTCACTAGAAACTGACAAATGGAAAAACAAATCCGTACATGTGTCGCTACCTCATTAGGCTGAGTGAAAAAGCGACAAGGAAAGCAAGTTAACCCTTTATATTCTAAAAGATTAACTTGCATCTTAATACCTCCCAGTAAAAGGATCACATTGTCAAAGCTACTCACTATAACACCATACATAACCATGAATTTGCTGCACATGGCAAGGATCATAAAAACTTCGTCTTCGGGACCCTAGTGTGACAAGACACAGCTGGTATAACTTTTTTCTCATAAATGGTAAGCTATTATATAGACAGCTTAAAATAACATTAGTGAGAGATGCAATGTGCAGTACTGCAGAACTAGGACATAAATGGGCAGCTGCTGAGAAGGATGACGAAATAAGACACAGGCGAGGACAACGACAGAAATGTCATCACCCCACCACCTTCACCCTCACTCTTGTCACAGATCTGGTCAACAAGTTTTTCAATTGTGTCGTCCAAGGTCGAATTGCAACATCAACAAAAAAGTATTGTTACCTTTCTATGCTCTGCATTCTGAAGCCCGGACAAGGAGATCTAATATGTATTTCATTTCAGCAGCCATAGTTATAGGCCTCTAACAGTGATCTGTGGTCTGTATTGTTCCCAAAGTGACGTATATGTACGTCCAAGAATTCATAAAATCGTAATTGCCACACATAAAGTCTACTTAATGAACCCTATAGGTAACTACTTTTTTTCTTGGACTATACATCATAATTTCATGCTCAGGTGGGGGTGGAGTGGGGGTGGGGATGGTATGGGTGACGGGAGAGGACATGAAATTAAATCAAGGCCACCACAGCTCTGTCAAGCCCTGGGAAAAAACACATGGGTTGTGGATGCCACAGGGTAAATGAAAGAAAAATCTGCATCATTTTTTGCTCTTCTGAGTTCTGAGAGAATCTTTTCCTCTCCTGTCAAACTTATCTCCACACAAATCTTTATTTTCTGTGTTCAACGATGTTTTCTTGCCAGTTCAGTTACATTAAGCCCATGTAATCACCAAAACTTCCAAGACCAACTTCACCAATAGTTTTTTAAAGCTTGTGATGTGACATTTACTGATTCCCACACCTCCAGTCCTGATCACAGCACACAAAGCCCAGTCATTCGATAGCACAGCGATCAAGAGCAGATTTACAAGAATGACAAGGTTTTCCGTCAAAGAAGAATATTTTGTTTTCTGTGTGAGTCAAGCTTCGTACTCCAAATGTAATACTGTTTTGAGTCAGAGTACCTTTTCTCTGAGTGTGTCTTGGCCCGTCAAATGTAATCTTGTATATTAGTCCATGTTCTTCCTTACTGTTCTCCGTGAGTCAAGCTTCTTATTCAACCGTAGCACTGGTTTGTCTCTGCGTTCTTACCTGCAGTTTTCAATGGAAGTCTAAACTTCGTATGTGCGGTGTAAATGGGTCCTTGCGTTCTTCCATGCTGGAGTCTGCGAGAGTCTAACTTCGTGAATGAAGCTTAATAATAGTAGTCTACATTCGTAAATAAACAGTAATAAAAAGAAAGGTCTCCGTGTCTTCTTTCTTTCTGAGTTCCGTAGAAGTCCACAACTGTACATAAAAAAAAATGTCAATTTAACTCTCCCTGTGCAAATCCATGCTGCATTCTGTGGTTTCAAAATTCTTACATCAAAATGAAATGAGTCTCTGAGCTCCCCCATGCTACTCCCTGTGAATCTACTTTTGTACTTCCAACACAGCACTAGTAGGAGTCTACGTGCTCTCCTTGATGCACATACTGGAAGGTTCATTACATGTTTATAAAGCGAGGCATGCATACTATAAGCGGACGTGCATTCTATAGTGAAGATTAATAGTTTAAGATACTTGGGCCGTATTCTCGTGGGATTATGAGGCAAACTAAGACCTCCCTGCTATCATTTTATCTATTATGACAAGTGAACTATCAATCGTACATTACATATACTAGCATAATCAACATAAGAGATGAGGGTGCTCGCCATCCTCTTCCTCGACACAGTGCTACTTTCAGATATCTCTTCGCTAAATGACAAGACAAGTGGTTTCTTGTACCCCAGGAAACCATTAAATCTGTTGGCTGCTAATAATATAACCAATTCAATAGACGCCTCGAGGTCTACTGGGAGAAGTCGCTCCAACCAGATGTGACCCATAAGGATTCAAGGCCACAGGAGGGTTATTGTTTACTGCCAACAAATGCCCATCAAGGGCGACTGACTGGCCATCAGTGCCTTAAATGTGCGGACTCAATCGCCTTGCCCTGGACTTGTGGACCCCTCATGGATTAGGGATGGACATACAAGAGAATACTAACGCGAAATACAGTAAAAACCTCGATTTAACGTAGGTTGATAGACTGGATTTAATGGACACTATGAAGCCACCGGACTTCCATCAGCTATAACGAACGATGTCTGCTAAAAATGAGGCACAGTGGATCGCAATACATGTGTTTCATTTCATGAAGAAGTGCAATGACAAGGATGTGAAATAAACAGCAAAAGGGCACAATTATGGACCAGGTTAGTGTGAAATGTGCACAGTTTTCATTTTCAGAACTAGAATATGCTATTGTACTCATTTATTTTCAAACATGTGCTTGAAATCCCACCCCAGGGGAGACCATCGGATATAACGGATTATCGGCTTTTTCGGATCAGGCTCCCCCAGATTAGTCCGTTATAGGGAGGATTTACTGTATACAAAAAACGGTAAGAAACAGGCGCCCAAGAGCCCCCTAAGCTCACAAGAACACGGCCCTTCAAAGTGAGCAACAGAAGGCTCTATCAATGAGGTTAATAACTTTACGTGGCCCGTATAGGATGGCATGCACGGTTTAAGTAAACAGTAGTGATTCCAGAAAGTCTTGCATCTCATCAGTTTTTTTTTTTCTCTGATAGGCCTTTTCTAGAGAGTCAATATCACAGCTTGAAAAAGTCAGAAAAAAATGAAATAGCACAGTTTGAGGGAGTCGGAAAAAGCAAAATCACAGTTTGAGAAAGTCGAAAAAGGATGATACAAAGTGATGTGAAAACTGAATAAATGAAAACACTCTACTCGTGTTTTCAGAGTCACTACCACACCTTTAAGTGGTCGGGAAGAATAAATATTCATGGAAACAGGTAAAACCACTAAAATTTAAATTCCCAGTCATGGTTTCTCTTCACTTTCATGTCATGTCACACAGATAATCCATTTTTCCCGGTCACGTCACTTTCTTTATCCACATCTCGAGGTCATGTCACTCATTTCCACTCTCCTTGGCGTCGCCCCACGTGGAATTTTACCTCATGTCAGTTCCGTGGGGTGCAGTGGTCTGGCCTTCGTTTCAGGAACTCAAAAACACACTCAAAAACGTAAAAATAAGGGAGAGGAGAAGAGACAGAGGAAAATGATAGAGTATTATATATCACCCTTAAAGAGGCGTAGCTTATTTAACCCCTTCACGCTAGGAACGCGTTTATGTTTTACTCTTGCTCTCTCCAGACGATGTTATACAGTTTAGGAGAGACATTTGACACAGGAGTTAGGTACAGTCTTAATTAACTCCTTAACAAGCTCTCCTAAGCTCAATAAGACAGTCTGATGACAGCTAGAGTATAATAAGAAAGACGCCCACTGCCTGAAGGGGTTAACGACTGTGGATCTAATTAGAGAGGGATGAAAGTGGTGATGCAGAGTCCCTGTTAGGAGAGGAAGGTTGAGTGTCAGCACAGATACTTAACATAGACTACAATGATAGAGATATAGAGGGAGGGTAAACATCAAAAACATGGATTACTGTATACAAAACAAGAATAAACACACTATGGGAGGAACACACGAGATAAAGCACATATAGGAAAAAATTATGGTGTCCTTAGATCACGTGACAGGGAGAGGGAACACGTGAGACACAGAGGCAGAAAATGACCTGAAAAAGAAGACTATCATTACGTAACGAGAAAAATACAAAGGGACACAGAAAGCGAGGGAGAAAACGTGAGAAAGCAACTGTCCCTCGTCCCCTGAGACTGAAACCGTGAGAGGGAGAGAGAGAGAGAGAGAGAGAGAGAGAGAGAGAGAGAGAGAGAGAAGAAAACCTGAATGAGACGTCTCCTATGCTCAAGTGACAGGAAAGGAAACATGAAAGAAGAAAAAATAAATAAAAAAACTCTACCCTAGAATGAAGTGACAGAAGACAGAAACCGCGAAAGACAGACAGAAAATTGCCTAGCTTAAGAGATGAGAGAGAGAAAAAATAAAGAGTGGGCGAGAGAAATTGGAATAGGACTGTTCTCAGATGAAGTGGCGGGAAATAGAAGACCTGAGACAGACGGAAGGACAGGAAAAGAGACCAATTTTATGATGAAGAGAAGGTAAAAAATAATGAGATAGACAGAATGACCTAAAAATTAACTCTCCTATGATGACTTGATGGGATAGAGGAAATATGAAGACAGAAGCGCGTAAAAAGAGACCTATTACAATCTGACAGAAGGTGAAGAAAACAGAAGCGAGACAGACAGAGCCTAATAAAAAGCCCTACAAGGAAGTGACAGGAAATAGAAAGCATGAGAGAGACAGGAGGAGAAAGACGAAAGATTAAAATAAACGGGAAGGACAGAAGGACCTGCAGACTCCCTCCCCTAAGCTCGAACCCACGTCCTGCCCCACAAAGACTTACTGTCGAAGTTGAGACTGATGTTAGCCGCAGTCTCTCCCAGTTCGTTCTTGGCCGTCACTTTGTATTTACCCGCATCCTCCACCGTCACGTTCGTCAGCGCCATCGTCACAAAATATGACTTCTCATCCTTCTCCACCGTCACCTGTGGGGCAGTGAGGAGGTGAGTGAGTGAGTGAGTGAGTGAGTGAGTGAGTGACTGAGTCATAGCAAACACCACAGACGTACTTAATTTACACCACAGCAGATCTTTCACCACTTCACCACAGTCAGCCCAGCACAACAGAGAGCTGCCTTTCATCACAACCGTTCCTCTCAACACACACAGAGTCAAACACAACAGTCCATTCGTCAGTCCATTCGTCTCTCCTCGCCGGACTCACAAACCCCTGAATGTGACGCAGTAAACACAGGTCCACATGTCCATCTATGGGTAATAATATGTATCTTTCTTTACTGTGTGTCAATAAAGCATCTAATTCTAGCGATGAGAAAGGCAGGGGACGCGAACGTACTTTAGCATGTTACGTACCTCACACCACACCTGCACGTCTCACCCTGCTTATGTACCTTGCACCCCATACTCACACCACACCTGTACCTCCCACCCTGCTAACCTACCTTGCATCCCTCTAACGCACCTTGCACCCTCGTAACGCCCCTCTCACCCCCCTGATGTACCTTGCATCTCTCTAACGCACCTCTCACCCTACGTACCTTGCGCCCCTCTAACGCACCTCTCACCCTACGTACCTTGCATTCCTCTAACGTACCTCTCACCTTGCTAACGCACCTCTCACCCTACGTACCTTGCACCCCTCTAACGCACCTCTCACCCTACGTACCTTGCACCCCTCTAACGCACCTCTCACCCTACGTACCTTGCACCCCTCTAACGTACCTCTCACCCTACGTACCTTGCACCCCTCTAACGCACCTCTCACCCTACGTACCTTGCACTCCTCTAACGTACCTCTCACCTAGCTAACGCACCTCTCACCCTACGTACCTTGCACTCCTCTAACGTACCTCTCACCTAGCTAAAGCACCTCTCACCCTACGTACCTTGCGCCCCTCTAACGCACCTCTCACCCTACGTACCTTGCACCCCTCTAACGCACCTCTCACCCTACGTACCTTGCACCCCTTTAACGCACCTCTCACCCTACGTACCTTGCACCGCGCGGACTCTTGCACCTTGACTCCATCGCGGTACCAGGTGATGACAGGCTTAGGGTCGGCCAGAACGCGGCATTCGAACTTGATATGCTTCCCTCCCTCCTCCTGCTTGATCACCGGCTTCTGGGCGTACGTAGGCGCCAGGCCGTCTATTTGCCTGGCGGGGGAGAGAGACAGGGGCGTGGTGAGAGACGGGGGGAGAGACAGACTAGAGACAGAGACGTGGAGAGAGGCGGGAAAGACAGGGGCGTGGTGAGAGACGGGAAAGACAGGGGCGTGGTGAGAGCCGGGAGAGACAAGGGAGTAAGGGAGAGAGAAAGAGAGAGAGAGAGAGAGAAAGAGAGAGAGAGAGAGAGAAAGAGAGAGAGAGAGAGAGAGACTGAAGGAAGAGGAGGAATGAAGGACCAAGCATGAGATAGAAAATGGTGAAACTAAAGACGAGATGGATGGAAGAGAGAAAGAAGGGGAGGGGAGAGAGTAAAGAATGAGGGAGAGATGAGAGAGGGGGGGAGGAAGAGGGGGGGAACTGAGGGAGAAAAGAGACACCAGTGGAGAGGCTGACAAAGGGGGAAGGTGGAATTTCTGAGGCAAGGGGATGAGTTGATGTGAGGGGAGAAAGACCCATAAGTGCAGAAGCAGAGGGGGAAAGAGGGGACTGAGGGGTGAAAGAGAGAGAGAGAGAGAGAGAAATGGGAGACAGGGAAAAAGACGGACAGGAAAACTTACAAAAGGAAAAGCATGATTATATGAAGAGCCCAGCATAGACAGACAGACCAAATGACAGATAGACAGACAGACAGACATAGAAACCAACATAGAGAAAGACCTATAGACAGACAGACAGGCAATTGACAGACAGACAGACAGAAACCAACAGAGACAAACCAAGAGACGAACAGACAAACAGACAGACTAACAGAACAAGAGGAAGGTGAAAGACGATGGTATTTCTCAAGATTAAACTACAAGATTTTTTTTCATTTGACGTAACTCCTTGAAGACGACAGGTTAAAAGTAAATAAATAAATAAATACAACTATCTTGTTTTCGCCTTTCACCACTTGGGTACTTTATTCAGGCTAACACAAGGCTTTCTTTTTTTAATTAGTGAATTTTTTGGTGTGTGTGTGTGTGTGTGTGTGTGTGTGTGTGTGTGTGTGTGTGTGTGTGTGTGTGTGTGTGTGTGTTAGGCTTTATTGGTATGGATCTTAAGGTGTGTGTGGTTTGTGTAACTCTTTAACTCACACTCTCTCTCTCTCTCTCTCTCTCTCTCTCTCTCATCCTCACCTCTGCTCCTGTCCACCCTTCTTTCCCTTCTTACCATCCTCTCTCTCTCTCTCTCTCTCTCTCTCTCTCTCTCTCTCTCTCTCTCTCTCTCTCTCTCTCAGGTTCGGTAACAGTAACAGGTAACCTAATACCAAGGTTGGCATCCTCCCTCACCTACCCCCCCTTCTTCCCTCCCTATCTTTCCTCCATTCTCTCTCTCCCCTTATTTCTCTCCCCAGTCTCTCCATTTCCTCCCTTTACAAGATGCTGTCTCCCTCTCTCTCTCTCTCTCTCTCTCTCTCTCTCTCTCTCTCTCTCTCTCTCTCTCTCTCTCTCTCTCTCATCTACATCTTTCCCTTACTTTCTGGCCTTTCCTCCTATCTTTTTTTCTCTATTCTCTTTCTTTTCCTCCAACTCTCTCTCTCTTTTCTTCCATTTATACCCATTTCCTTCCCTAATTTCTAAGAGAGAGAGAGAGAGAGAGATAACGAGCAGACAGCGAAGGAGAGGACGAAGAAGAAGAAGAATTGCAACGGTGCCACATAACCTCCGGAAACGTGAATCAGAGCAGAGAATAACCCCCTGGCAAAGTCCCTCACCAGCAGACTTGGCACCAGCGCATTGGGGGTCGAATCACCTAGCATATTCTTAAGATTGAATTAACCTGCTTGACATAAATGACTTAGGAATTAAATAAGCTTAGAATGACACTTAGATATCTAGGTGAGAATTAGGAAATGGAAATTGAACTGAGAATGCAGGTGAGAATTAGGGAGTAAGAACTAGGATAATTGGAACTTGGCATTAGGATATTTGGAATTGAGTACTGGGATATTAAGAGGTGGGAAGTTAATAGGAGGGTATTGGAATTAGACTGGAGGGAATTGGTAGGTGTGTATTGGTGTGGAGGTGTGGAAGGGAGACTAGTAGGTCAGGTTACATTATGTGCGAGAGTGCCAAGTGCCAGGGGACAGTGCCTACTGCTGTTACACCCACACCCACTACAACTACCATCATTACTACTGCTACACCCACACCCACTACCACCACAACTACCAATATTACCACAACTACCATAACTCCCACCATTGCGAATCCTACCACAACTATCCCATTACTACTACCACAACTACCACCATTATTACTATTACAACCACACACCCAGAATAGTCAAAGAAACTACCATCACAGTTATTCTCCTTTTTAGATGTGATTTCAAACGTGTATGTGTATTACTGTTTGTGTTTGTCCTCTTGTTTGTCAATCTTTCAGTCACTCGCTCTTACTCTTTGCAGTCGTCAGCTGAATCCGACTAAACTCTCTGCGAACGGTGTGTGTGTGTGTGTGTGTGTGTGTGTGTGTGTGTGTGTGTGTGTGTGTGTGTGTGTGTGTGTGTGTGTGTGTGTGTGTGTTCTCTCAGTCTGTATGTCAGTCCTCCCGGCCTTACCCATCGCCAGAGGTATCCAAGGATGTGGTCAATGAATCCGACTCTGCTCTACGCGAACGATTAAAAGACGTCCCAGAACTGTCAACATCGTCAATTTTCCTCTCGTGTGATAAAATGCTGTTCTTCTCTTGCTGTCTCCTGTCTACTCTCACGTCCAGGCTGTCTCTCTTCATGGACAGTTTGGAAGATCGGCTGTCCATCTGTCCGCCGCTGTCTAGAACGGTCAAGCTGTCTCTTTTGATGTAAGAACTCCTGTTGCTCTTGGAATGTCGGTCGTTGCTCTCGCCGTTCATCCCGCCAAAAGTGGAAGCCTGACCTTCTTCCTTGAACTCCGAGTAGGAACTTGACACCTTCGAGGACCGCCTCTCTGATCTCCTGTCTACGCTAGAGGAGGCCCTGTCACCGAAGAAGCCGTCTCTCTCGTACAAGTTCTCTATTTTTGAAGACCGTCTGCTGTCTGTCTCGCAGGAACTGTCGATTTTTGAGGAGCGTCTGGCGTCCCTCTCGTAAAAATTTTCGATTTTGGAAGAACGTCTGCTGTCTCTATCAAACAAGCCGTCCATTTTTGAAAACTTGGTGTCCTTGTTATAATCCCGACTGTCATTGAAAGATGAGGAATATTTATCTCTCCCGAAGGAGGCGTCGAAGGTGGAGACAGAGGACCTTTTTCTGTCGGTCGCATCGCTCACCTTGAAGGAATCGCGTGAGGCCATCCTGTCTGACCTCAGCACTGAACTCATCTCCGAACTGAACCTTGAACTGCGGTCGGAAAGTCGGCTGGTCATCCTGAAGTGAGCCTCGAGCTGGGCAGACGGTCGAGTAGTACAGGAGGAAGGATGGCAGGAAGGAGGGAGGGAGGGAGTGCTATGCGTGTACCGGGTGCGAGTGAACTGAGAGGATGTGAAGAAGGGTGGGTGAAGGTGTGGGTGAGTCAGTGTGTGTGTGAGTAAGGGATGATGTGGTCACCTGTATAATCAAGGTGTGAGCCATGCCTCTTACCTGCCAACACCTTCGATAAACATTCTATATTTACCTGGACTCATAACACCGCATACCCCCTCACACCACCCAAGCCTTCACACTTCCTCGTATCTCTGACTTTCCTTCCCACTTCCTTCTTCTGTATCTTAGACTTCCTTTCTCTTTTTCTTATTTTATTCTTCTTAATCTTCCACCACCTTCGATAAACATTCTGAAATTACCTTGATTTATAGTAGCCCATACCCTCTTCTCTTCCCGTGTCACTATCGCCCATTTCCCTCATGTATCGAATTCCAGTTGTACTTAGATACCTCAGATAGATTTAGAGAGAGAGAGAGAGAGAGAGAGAGAGAGAGAGAGAGAGAGAGAGAGAAATTCCTTAGGCAATCAAAATTCTATCCATACCTGTCTAACTAGGCTTCCGACCAAGGTAAATCCACATTAATTAGGAGAGAGAGAGAGAGAGAGAGAGAGAGAGAGAGAGAGAGAGAGAGAGAGATTCCTTAGGCAATCAAAATACTAACCATGCCTGCTTAATTAGGCTTCCGGCCAAGGTAAATCCACGTTAATTAGAGACAGACAGACAGACAGAGACAGAGACAGCGGGAAGACAGCCAGGCACTAAAAACAATGGCGAGAGTGAGTGATGACAGGAGAGACAGCAAGACAGCAAGATTAATGACAGCACTTCCCCTTCATCGCCCTACTCGCGTTCCCCATTCTCTCAAACGCCACACCACTGCACTGAATCTATACTCCTTTCACTTCAGCCTGGCTCAAAACTTCATCCATTTCTTTCAGCTCATTTCCCGTACCTCAAAAGCAGAAAAAAATTACAGTTCTATATCTTTTTCCTTCGTCTATACTCCACTCACTTTTACTTGGCTCAGAATTTCATCCTTTTGCAGTCTATTTCTCGTGACTTGATGGATGAATGAGGTGATATATGGGTTGAAAGTTCTTCTTTATACCACTTCTTCGTTGCTAGCATTGTGTTCTGGGGTTATATAGGAGGTGTGTGTGTGTGTGTGTGTGTGTGTGTGTGTGTGTGTGTGTGTGTGTGTGTGTGTGTGTGTGTGTGTGTGTGTGTGTGTGTGTGTGTGGCGTTACTAGCATTGTATTCTAGTGTTAAAATCTTGTGTGTGTGTGTGTGTGTGTGTGTGTGTGTGTGTGTGTGTGTGTGTGTGTGTGTGTGTGTGTGTGTGTGTGTGTGTGTGTGTGTGTGTGTGTGTGTGTGTGTGTGTGTGTGTGTGTGTGTGTGTGTGTGTGTGTGTAAGCCAAATCAGACAGGTGAAATGGTCACACTGCAGTGCTGACTATCTTTAGCGGGTGTGTCACGGTGCAAGGAGAGAGAGAGAGAGAGAGAGAGAGAGAGAGAGAGGGGGGAGAGAGAAAATATCTGAGGGGGGAGAGAGAGGTGTGGGACAGAAAAGGAGAGAGAGATACTTGAAGGTGAGAAGGGGTTGGATGAGAAATTAGAGAGAGGAAAAAAGAAAGCCAGAAGAGAAATAGGGTGGGAGAGAGAGGGAGAGAGAGAGACAGTGGGGGTGAAAGACATTTGAGAGGGGAGAGAGAAGTGTGGGACAGAGGAGAAGATAGGTATTTGAAGGTGAGAGAGGGATGTCAGAGACAAACAGATTGAAAGGACAAAACACTTCACCCAGACTGACTCTACTGCCTTTTACCTGTGATACCTGTGAGTAAGAGTCATAGCAACGCCACCTCACCTGCACATGTGACTTTCAGCATGACCTTAGGTGTGTAGAAGGACCCTGACAC